>NC_073636.1:54203560-54506590 GCF_029407905.1 Bubalus kerabau
AAAACTAAGACTCTGTGTCCTGGATCTCAGAACTAAAAGAACTAAGTACCCACGTACCAGACAAACATCAACAACTTACCACATTCCTTTATACCAGCAAAATCTTTTTTCAAAAATTTTTTAAAAGGAGAATGTGTAGTTATAATGAACATGAAATATTTGAATATAATCAGTAAACTATGTGTAAACCTGTAAACAAAACTATAAATCCCTATTTCATGTTGAAGTATTCAGCTGCATGAATACTGAAAAGATGCCTTCAATCCCTCATTCATCTAGATGTTAACACAAGGTATTTCTGCAACACAACACAGACTTCTAAACTCATCCGTATAAGTAAATACATATTTAAAACAATACTCTGAGAAAGAAAAGCAAACACAGGGACGTCTGGCCCTATCCTGCAAACTACTAAAACAGCAATAAGAACCGGATCCTGGCGACCTGCCTCTGAAATCGCCAAGGTTAAACAGCCTCTGGTCACGCACTCCTGCAGGAGGTCACAAATTCAGACAAAACCAAGGTAATGTCTGTGCAGGCTCTTCACAGCAGCACTGTTTCTAACAGTGAAAGGCTAGAAAGAATTCAAATGCCTATCCGAAACAGCCACAGTCTTACACACCCCTATTCGAAACAGCCACAGCCTTATACACCCCTATCCAAAACAGCCACACCCTTACACACCCCTATTCTAAACAGCCACAGCCCTATACACCCCCATCCGAAATAGCAACAGCCTTACACACCCCTATCCAAAACAGCCACAGCCTTATACACCCCCATCCAAAATAGCAACAGCCTTACACACCCCTATCCAAAACAGCCAAAGCCTTATACACCCCTATCCAAAATAGCAACAGCCTTACACACCCCTATCCAATACAGCCACAGCCTTATACACCCCATCTGAAACAGCTGCAGCCTTATACATCTCTATCTGAAACAGCCACATTCTTATACACCAACAAAAATTTTAATGAACAAAACAGAGATAAAAAAAACTATTTAGCTATAAGGAACATCACTTTTTTAAAAAATAAATGATGTATAAAACTTATCAACTCTATGTATGAACGGGTGGGTGGAGTGTAAAAAAGTGTGTACCCTCACTGAAAATTTTTTTAGCTTCTACTTTTTTAAGGAAAGATAAACCAAAACAAACAAAAAACAAGTCACCTATAGGTGAAGGGAGCAGAGAAGAGGGGACATACACAGAATAAAATTCTGAGTATTCCTTGCTTAGACTTTGGAATCTCTTTGACAAAGTTGTGATCCCCAAAATGGGAACCTCTCAAAACTGAAAGAAAAGAAAACAAACGAGCAGTTCTTTGGGGCTGGCGCCATAACTTCACACAGAGGTGTAATTCCCAGTAACTTAAAACACAGTAATTTAACATCTCTAGTGGAATATAAGGATAATACAGTGGGGTCCCCAAGCCACTCCCTGACAAAACAAGAAAAATCGTGCTCTAGTTTCAGAAATCAAGATTGCTGCTGATGACACCATGCACTGCAGATAAACAGTAAGCCAGGTGGTTGGGGATCAGGACTTTTGGTTTGATAAAAAAAGTGCTACTGATATAACACTAAAATGTGAGGGGAAAAAAACCCTGGTCCTGATCTTGATTTGGAAGTATTGATATGAATTTATGGTGTCTTTTCTCTCCAAAACATCAAAGCAAAAAAAAAAAAAATGTGTGTGTGTTGGGGCTGTGGGTGGCAGTTGACTCCCAAGCATTAGTGGTCCATCACAAAAACGAACACGGATCCACGATCGCCTTCAAGATCCCAACTGTGGTGTCTAAACACCAATTCCCACCAAACTGAAAACGAACTGGGATTATTCATTTTCAGAAAGAGTTAATTCCAAGTTTGTGGTTAAAAAAAAATGTACACAAAGTCTGGAACGTCTTCTTACCAGAAATTAACAAAACTATCAAAGATTCTTGAGGCTGCAGAGCCCAAGAGCCAATGTGGAGAGGCAGCCATGGCCAAAGTGAGACAGTCTGAACTCTGATAAGGGTCACAATTTTGCATGAATTCATTTTGCTAAAAAAATCAAGCAAAACCTCACTGGTCACTATCTTTGGCAGATGCCAGAAAACCAATTATTGAGAAAAACTGACAAACAAAGGTTAATAAGAATCAGATTTATCCTGCACCTCCTTTTATAAAATATACCTCAGGGTAAACAAATAACTAACGAGGGTGTTTCTCTCCCCCTGTGTATTCTGGCTACTAAATGAAGAGAAATGACAGAACGAGGAGGTATCATTCTACGGCCCTTAACAAAACAACGGATCAGGGCCAGTCACACTGCTGGCATCAGAAAGAAAGAACAGCCAAGATCTTAAACAAGGAAGGACTCTGTAACCACTGGCAAGTATTCAGGTGTCCTTTCTCTTCCAAAATAAATCAAATCAGAACCTAGGCAAGTCCTCAGGACCCGCCCCACCTTGGCCATCTGTCTAGCCTGTTTCCTCATCTGCAAGATGAAGGGATTTGTAACAAGAGTTACAAGGAAAAATGCCTGTCAACTCCCCGGAACAGACCTCAGTAAACAGCTGAGTGCACAAAACCGCCGGTTACAAGAGGACCTGACCTTCTCTTCCAGCGGCATGACCAGGATGCCCCCGACCTTGAGGAGGCTCTTCATGTACTCCTCGTGTTCCTTCTGCACACCTGCCCCGCAGTACACCCGGTCATACTGAGAACAATCTGGAGAAATCTCCAGGCAATTGCCAGTAACAAAGGATGGTTCACAGAAGTCAAACCTGAAAGCAAAAGATGTTTTCCACAACTAAATATATCATGTCATAACAAGTCTATATAGTAAATCTACGTTAAAGATAGGTTATGTTTTCACTGTACAATCCCACAGCGATGTAATAAAATTAAGAGTCAGAAGCTGGGATATCAGACTTCCGAAAGAACTACATGAGTAATAAACAGAACTCTAGAAATTCCAAAGAAAATATCATGAAACTCAGTATCATAAACACAATCCAAGCTTAAGTCACCCAAGCTCCAGGCATATCACTATCTTTGCTGTTATGATTATCTTATTATCTTTCATCTTCATTATCTTCTACTATCCTATCTTGCTTTTATATCTTATTCAAGATCTACTAACAGAGTAAAAAGAGAAAAAAATATACTTGGTTTTTCTAAAAATTTTAATCCCTAAAATAAGGACTTAAATGCCTTGTTTTAAAATGGCAAGAGCTAGTTGCACGGTACATTTAAAGACAATTGCAACAATTCCATTTCAGAAACAAGTACATGATAAAAATGCTGCCTCTATTGGAAACATGAAAATTAAGAAAAAATGAACATTCTATTTCCTTCTCTTACACTGGTGATAAATTACCTTTATTTAGGTGTCATAATTAAAAAAAAAAAAACTTAAGGTCCTTAAAAACACAAAATATTTTTAAAATAACTAGAACATATACACACATATCACTGACTCACCTGCCACAGTTTAATCACAACTGCCAGAACATGAACAGTAGTGGACTGATTTCTTTCCACTTAATCCAAAGTTTAAGTTATAACTGACACCCAGACCCATGGACAGTTTTGGTCTTACTTGTCAAAGCTGTCGCTTGTCCTGATGAAGAAGTCCAGCTTCTGCTTCGCATACTCTGTCACATCTGAATGGAGTTCTACCCCGTGGTTCACTCCAAAAGGGCCTAAAAGGTTTCAGAATAAGAAAACATATAGAAACAGGACAAGAACCCCTACTCTTTATTTCTATTTCATTGACTGCAACACATTTGACTGGACATGTATAATTACAGAAATTCACATTTATTGGGCCGAAATCACCCAATCCATTCTTTAAATATGCAGACTAGCATCTGCTCACCACATCATCAACACTCCTTACATGGCACTACCAACTCACAGCTTCCTAGAGCCTTGACCGTCGTGTCCTCAAACTTTTAAAGAATCATCTGAAAAGGCAAAACGGCCAAGGTCTGAAACCAAGAGTTACAAGTGCCACTAAACCAGTGAATCCTAAAGGAAATCAACCCTGAATATTCACTAGAACGACTGATGTTGAAGCTAAAACTCCAATACTGTGGCCCCCTGATGCAAAGAGCCAACTCACTGGAAAAGACCCTGATGCTGGGAAAGACTGAAGGCTGGAGGAGAAGGGGACAACAGAGGATGAGATGGTTCGATGGCATCACCAACTCAATGAACACGAGTTTGAGCAAACTCTGGGAGATAGTGAAGGACACGGAAGCCTGGTGTGCTGCAGTCCACGGGGTCACACAGAGTCGGACACAACTTGGCAACTGAACAACACAATGAATTAAAGAAGAAACGTGTCTTTGCAAAAGAAAATGGACACAGGTCTTTTTTCCAACAAAGGTCTCCCCAAACACTCAGATGTGGTATTTAATCCTCACAAAATAGTTTTAATCATCAAAATAAAACTGTAATTCCAAAGTCACAATGAAGTATTTTTTAATCAAAATAAACTTATCAGGGACTTCCCTGGTGGTCCAGGGGCTAAGACTTCACACTCCCAATGCAAGGGGCCAGGTTCCATCCCTATTCAGGAAACTAGATCCCGTATGCCGCAACTAACACCCAGCACAGCCAGATAAATGAATGATGAAAGAAAAGAAAGACATTTATCAATAACTGGAACTAAAGTTATGAGAAAAGTTAGGAGCCCACTTAATAATAAAAGTGCTTCCTCCACATACAAATGCCTCTGGGTTAAATCTCAGTGAGAACTACTGACACAAAACAGCTTCATTGAATCTCTGGGTTTTAAGAATCCATTTGTATGAAGGTCAAAACAGGCAACACTTATCTGTGTGATGGAGGTGAGTATACTTCCCCTGGAGGGGGTGGGGTCCTACTATTGGAGGGGTGGCCATGGGAATCTCTGGGGCACAGATTCTACTCTGCATCTTGTTCTGGGTGGTGCTTACATGGAGGAGGATGTAAAAAGTCACCAAGCTTCACACTTCATACTACATTCATACATGCTTCATGCAACTCTGTCAAGTTACTATGGATGTTATACCTTGATTTTTAAAAAATCTGCATGAGAAAATGAACACGGCATGTAGGGCTTTATTTAGAAGACATACATATAAAGTCACAGTGTAACACTCAACCCTACATCCAACAGAAATACTGGTAAATGCAGCCATCTGTGCACTGCACACACTTCTCTGCTTCCACTGTTCACCTGGCCCCTTCCCAGTGCAGGAGCTCCCCCAAGTGCAGGCTTCCCTGCCTCTATTGGACGACTCACCCGCTCTCCTTTCTCAACACCTCCCACACAGAGTGGCTGCTAAAACCGCCTCTCATCAAAACACAGCCTACTGGAGAAGTCACATTTCCACTGTTTATGACACCACATCCACATTACTTCCTGTCCAATCCCACTGCTCTCTTGGTCACTTGCCAGAGATCAAGAAAACATGCATTTACTTCCCCCTCATCATATTCTCATTAGCCCCTCAGCTCTGTTAGACTCTTACTGAGGACAAGAAGCTTCACACCAAACAAAGTAACGACACATATCCCCTGACCCACTCCAGTAAAAAGATGATTGAAAGAGGAGGAAGTACGGGACAGGTAAGAATGGTGGTACCAAGGACACAACCCTGAAGCTGGTCCCACAAGGCCCCCCAAGCAGAGCAGCTCCCATGTCACACAACAACATCAGGTTAAGCTCACAACTGCTGTATCTCCCCCTGCCCCCCCACCGTCCTGCCAACTGGAACCTCGAGAAAGGAGCACCCTCAGCAAGGAAAGGAGTTGCAACGTAAGCACAGCAGAGTGGCAGAGAGGCAGCAGGGCAGAGAGAGTAAGGCCCACAAGCCACCTTAAGTCACATGAAAGACTGCAGGCCCTGGGAGACCAGCAAAGTCTTCACCTCGCAGTGAGCAGCATGAAGCTGAATAAACCACAGAGGGAGGCCTACGACACACAGGGGGAAAACGGTCCAGTGCCTGTGTCCTCCTCCCTGCAGATCCGAGACTCCACCCATGAAATCAGACTCTCAAGTTACCGCCTTCAAATACATCAAAGCAGCACGCAGTGTCCATTACGACCAAAAACACAGCTTTCCTTCCTTCACAACTCTCCTCCCTGTCATCCAGCAAAACCCCCAGAAAAGAGAAAGTGGGGGCTCAGAAAAGACAAGTAACAACATCCGTCATGAGCTGTTTCTTTATGACTTTTAGAGAATGTCAAATGCACCAGGTCGGTTGAAGATGACTTTAAGTCATCCTTTCCTAAGCATTTCATTTTTAATAGCATTTACAATCTAATCAGTTTGATAACCCTCCACCTCCCCCCAAATACCACCTTATCCTTAGCTCCTCCAATTTTCAGCTCCAATAGCGGGAATTACAATTCACTAATTCCAGAATGATGAAAAACCTGAGCTCTCTTTGCAAAGCAGTCTCAATCCAAGACAAGTTCAAAAAGCATTTAGCCTAAAAAAAAACAAGAAAACAAAAAACTACACATTTAATAATCCGAGGATATAGCCCAAATTTATATTTTATAGCCCAAAGTGAGATGATCAGAATCTCAAAACTTTACCAAATTCTGAAGTATATGAACTTATAAAGCAACCAAAAATTTCATTCCATACCCACAAAAGCAACTGTGACTACTAAGACTTTCTAAAGTGCCTGTAATAACCACAGAGAAACAATGTTGTAATGTACTGCTAATGACTGCACTTGACTTTTAAGCTGTTATTACTTGAAATCACCAATATTCAGAATCTTACACTGACTTGATAACAATGTTAAGATACCTAAGCCAAAAACTTAAGATATTTAGCAAACCTTGTCAGTTCCAACATCCACGCGTACCACGACCCCAGCAGCCTCGGGCCAGCCATGTCTTCCTCCACCCAGGGGCACCAGCCCACTTCCTCCGCAGTGCCCTTTCCTAAAGCACAGAGCGGCTCCTGGCCTTCCTCTCGCAGAACTGTTCACCCGACTCTTGAGTGAAAACAGACACCTGTCCCCTACTGCCGCATTTAACATGAGGTAGGAATCTTTATAATCTTCAGTAATCAGATAATGATGTTTCAGTATTAAAACGGTCAGCTTCCATGTATAATCTCACAACTTATTTGTTTGAGAAAACAGGCTAAATGGCTTCAAATACCATAACTTGTGAAATCTTTCCTACCCCTGGAATACATTTGAAAATAACTTACAAGTATTAACTCCTTTAGTATTAAAACAACAAAAAACAAAAACTGCTTGGAAGAACTTTAACTGCCAGGGACTTTAAAGTTAATTATTCCAGTTTAGAGACAATGACAGGCACGCTGAGTGATTATATTAATCGAGAAATCACCAAAAGGTCCAGATTTATACAATCTCTAGGTCCTCTGCTGTCCAAGAGGAAGCTGTGCTGGTCAGATGCTGGAGGTACAGGTGGGGGCAACAGGAAGGCTCCAGAGGGACTCTTCTGTTCATTACGGCAATTTCTCCATTAATACCATCACCCTCGAACCCATGTGTGGATACCATGATGGCTGGGCAGGCCAAGGGCAGTTACAACTCGGCCCCCACTAAGGACAGACTGCCAGCAGGCTCTCCCTCCTGCACGTGAGACAGAGTCAGACTCACCGAGGATGAGCCCCACCATGGAGCTGAGGTAGCCAGTGCCACTGCCCAGGTTCAAGAATGAGAGACCAGGCTGCAGGTCCAGGGCCTCCATCACCTCCGAGTAGATGCACGGAGCAGAGAGGTGGATGTTGCCATGCTTCCACGCTAAATCTTTATATGCGTTCTCTTTAAACTCTTCGAGGTAATAGTCTGCACGGTCAATAGCTCGGAAAGCCTGCTCCACCAGCTCAGAGCGGATGTACTGCGCCTCCTTCAGATTGTCTATCAGCTCGTCGTTGTCCTCACCAGCACTCACCGCGCCTCCCATCCTTGAGATCACGCTCAGGCAAAGCTGCAGTTCTAGAATTTTCAAAAGAGCTATTCACATTAAAGGTTAGAGCAGAACAATAAAAGTCCTAAACACACACCAATTTCAGATTCTGAAGTCTAAAAATAATACAGATGGAATATACTTACTCAACACCCAGCCCCTTACACTACCTCCCTCCACGTCCAAGGATGCCAGACACAGAACAAAAAAAAAAGTTAAATTTCAAATTTAATTATATTCATCCAAAAATAAGTTGTAACTTATAATATCAACTGAATACAAATGAACATGTGATACCTAACACACAGCTGACAACTTAAAAACATCATTAAAGAATTCAAGACTTTACTAAAAGTCATCATTCTGGGAAGTCAAGCAATTAGGATTAAAAATATCTTGCTTATACATCTCTTAACATGGATATTTCCACATATGGAAAAATAACTGAATGTAAACATGAAAAGAGGGCAGATATATTTACTAAAAAATCATTCTAAGAGGGATCTTTTTTGAATATTTCAAGTGCTATAGATCTTTTGTAAATAAATCTTTAAAAGCAAAAAAAAAAAATTTAATTCAGGTCAATAAACACTAAAAAGGTATTCATTGTTACTTTGAAATTCAAATTCAACTGTTGTCTTATATTTTGCCTGCTGCTGCTGCTAAGTCGCTTCAGTCGTGTCCGACTCTGTGCGACCCCATAGACGGCAGCCCACCAGGCTCCCCCATCCCTGGGATTCTCCAGGCAAGAACACTGGAGTCGGTTGCCATTTCCTTCAATGCATGGTCCCACATGCCCATAAATATCAAGTCAAGCAAACCATTCAATCTTTGATTTGGATGTTCTGATGTAAAACTTCAGGCCAAAACAACATCCACAAAACTCTCTTCCCCCTGGAACATACTATGACAAACACCTCATTTTAACAAATACAGAACTGTCTCAAGGCTGCAGCTCAGGAGCAGGAGACTCCTAGAATTCCCTCAACTCCTGAGAAGTAGCTACCATACCACCATTTCACCTCTTCAACAATACAAAGGACATTTTTGCTCTCTTCCAAACTGCCTTCAAGAAAAAGTAACATGTCCTCCTCTCTGAGTTAACTACTAAAGTGCAGTGTATCAATACATGCTTCTCTCTGAGCCAACTACTAAAGTACAATGTATTCTCATCTGATTCCTAGGGAAAAATGATCCTGCATCTGTAGAGGTTTTACTCTTCCTGAACAACCCCAATTTTATACTCACCACAGGCAACTTTCACTTCACATAAAATGGTAAATGTTTTACAAAACACTTGATATTAACTGCTGGGGGGGGACAAAAGAAAAAAAACTGACATCACAAAGGCTGATATGTTTTCTGAATCAGGATGATGTCCATAATGTTACATTTTTATTATTACAAAGTTTATGCTTGCTTCTCCCTCACAATCCTGAGGACTTCTAACAGCAGAAGGAGAATCACAAATACTGCCTCAAGAAAAATTCCATACACACACCACACACACAAAACTAGCAACTGCGGCGGGAGAGCATGCCCCAGGAATGAAAGTTACTGACCACATGCATCAATCTTCAGCTTCTCACAAGGACACAAAGTGTGTGAAAGGTGGGGGCTTAACACAAGCACTCTTCCATTTTATGACTGGAGCAATTCATCTTCATCGTCAAGATTTTAAAGCAGAATATGAGACTTCTCAAGTCACTAGGATGGCCCAGTTATTTGATTCTCACCCTGTTTTTAAGTTGTTTCAGAGCCCTTGGTGGTTACAGACCACCACCAGCTAACTCAGCCAGAGAGGATAAAGTGTTAATGAGGTCAAATTCAATCCTGGATGAACTACTTAGTTCTGAGGCTAATGCCTATACCCCTAGGCTAGGACAATCATCTTAAGATTTGGGTCACTGGTTAAAAGTAGAGTCCTGTTTGGTTGCTTCAGGGAAAGGTCTAGCTCTCACACATCCTCCAGGGTGGAGGTGAAAGCCACCTCTTCACCCAGAAGCCCCCAGAGTATAATGTTCTATCCTCAGAAAGCAAACACCAAGTATATGATGGGTATGTTTCACTGTCTACCAAGTATTTATCCCTTATTTTCAACTTTGCCTCATTTTAAGAGTTTAATCCACATGCAAAGGCTAGCTTTTTAGTAAAAATAACTACAATCTTTTTACAGGCACCACCTGCCAGTCACGACCTCATTTTGGCTTCACAACATTGTGAGGCAACTTGGGACTGAAAAGTTACTTTGCTCATGATCACACACCAGTCTGTAAGGAGAGCTGGCATTCAAACACAGGCCTGTGTTTTTTACCCTACACCAAATACTGCTTTGAAAAATTCTCAAGGGAGCAAAATTCTTTAACTTTGAACACACTGGTATCCCTATCCAAAACAACAGGCTAAATAACTATGTGGTAACCTTATCTGCTGCCACTAGTGGGCTGCACGTGACCATTCATAGGATCTGATATTTATTATTAACTTTGCCTGGCAACCTAACACTTCCTCACACTGAAAACAATCATTGTTTATTATGAACCATCAATGTGATCAGCTCTCATGCCACCAAAAACACCAACAACAACCTCAGAGATGGCTTTGACAAACCAAATCTAGACTTACAATCCACTCTAATCCAAGTTTTCAAAGTGATGGCATATCATTTTCTGGATACTTGACTGGTTATACTTTGCAACCCTTAATTCAACACTCCATGTAACTGGGCACTGCCCAGCAGGACACCTTACTCTCAGGCTGCTCCTTCCAAAACCAACACCAAGGGCACAGGGAGGAGGTGGCTGAGCAGGAGTAGGAAGGTCTCAGACTGGTAGCCCAAGAGGCTTTCACAGGGGCCAGTTAACACAGAATGAAGCTCTGATAAGGGGGCCAAGATTCAAGTCTACACTCATCCAGCTACTTAGTAAGGGCAACATGGACAAAGTAACTCAGGTGGAAGATAAGTTGGGGAGAAGAAAGCAAAATCACACCTCCTGCCGGAGGAATAAGGGAAGAAATGGAGACGTTTCTCATTGTGAAAACCAGAACTCCTACAAGGAATGCAAAGGATTTGTTTTCAAATACTTGAAAGTCTGCCATATACACACTATTCATGGGCCTGAAAAAACCAGAGCAGTGGGACACATATTGGATGGAGAGAATTTCTACTTAACACACAAGACAGCTTTCTAAAATCGAGGCTGGAAATACAGACACACTGTCAGAACAAGGAGTCTCTCCCGGCCAAGTGCAAGCATAGAGAGGCCAGGCGCTGGTCTCAGGAGCCTCAAGCGTTTTCCCACACAAGAGAGGCAAGTCCGGACTTGAGTTATAGGAACCTGCCGGTCTACCAAACACTAAAAATGCAGTCCCTTACTTCAGCCCCTCCCTGGCCAAAAAGACGCAGAAAACGTCAGCAGGCACATAAACCAAGTGGGGATTTAGAGAAAGGCCTTTTTTGAGGTGCAAACATCAACCTGGGAGAGACAAGCCCTGGCAAACACAAAACACAGGCACCACAGCCAGGAGAGCTCCCTTCCCAACTGAAGACCTCTTCCAGGTCTTGCCTGAAGCCAAGTCCCCAAGGCTGGAAGGGTCAACTCTCCCTTAACAGACTTTCTGAAAAGGCACAACAGCCAGGAGAGCTCCCTTCCCAACTGAAGACCTCTTCCAGGTCTTGCCTGAAGCCAAGTCCCCAAGGCTGGAAGGGTCAACTCTCCCTTAACAGACTTTCTGAAAAGGCACAACAGCCAGGAGAGCTCCCTTCCCAACTGAAGACCTCTTCCAGGTCTTGCCTGAAGCCAAGTCCCCAAGGCTGGAAGGGTCAACTCTCCCTTAACAGACTTTCTGAAAAGGCACAACAGCCAGGAGAGCTCCCTTCCCAACTGAAGACCTCTTCCAGGTCTTGCCTGAAGCCAAGTCCCCAAGGCTGGAAGGGTCAACTCTCCCTTAACAGACTTTCTGAAAAGGCACAACCTGTTTCAAACCTCGGTAACTCTTCACGTGCCGCGCTAACGGCAAATGTTTCCTACTTAGTAATTTAGGGACCAGCTGCGCGTCTGGAGAATTAAGTCAACCCAAGGGGTGTGAGCACTGCGCACGGAGACAGACCTCGGGAGCCCCGGGAACCCGCGCCGGCTGACCCCCGAGAGGGCGGGAGGGTGGAGGGGAGCCGCCTGGGATAAGGAGGGGCGTTCATGCTGGGGTGGGGGCGAGAGGGCAGCGGAAAAGGACCAGAAGACGCGGAGAGGAGGAAGCGCCCCCGGGGGAGGGACCTGGAGCCCGCGCCCAGCGGGAGGAAAGGTATGGAGAGGAGGCAGGAAGGGAGAAGAGGCCGAGGGGACACACCGCCCCGCTACCCGCGCAGGCCGGGCCGAGACCCGCCGCAGCGGCTCTACCTCCCGCCTCAGCCAAACCGCACCTGCAGCTCCTCCGCCGCCCCTCTCCCGGGAGCCCCTCGGCCCGCCGCCTGCCGATTCGCAGCGCCGACCTCTGCCGCTGTAAACATCCGCCGCCCCACTGCGCCTGCGTGCGTAACGGCCCTAATGCGCGTGCGCCGCGGCCCAGCGCCCAAAGGGGCAACCGCGCAGCTGGAGCTGCATCCTGAGGTTTCTACCCGCCCAGCGAGCTGCTCGAATGCTGAGGTCAAAGGGCAGCCGCAAGTGAACGCTGTCACTTGCAGGCCCCAGCACGGGCCAAGACCCAGCTGTGAGCACGACCGGCAGGGCTCACACCTGTGGAATTGACCTTCCAGGAGGGGGCCGACAGGTGAGGAAGAAATGAAAACAGAGGCGATGGACAGTAACTGGTACGGTAGTGGCTACTGTGGCTTGAGTGACCCGGAAGGGACATTCGAGCGAAGATCTGCAAGACAAGAAGCATCCAGCTGTGCCAAGAGAAGTCCAGTGGCTTCAGGCCAGGGAGAGCTGAAGTGGCCAGGAGCCCCTGGCGTGCCCACCCCTGCTAGGGGTCCACTCCCATACCTGCTCACCCACCCTCATGGGCGTCACTGCCGCCTTCACCCGCGCCGCATCTTGATCAGCCCTTCCTGGGAGAGTTGTCCCGGCGTCAGTCAGGATCTTTCTGCGTCTCAGAAGTCGCCTGCCCAGCGTCCTGGCCCACTGGCAGATCCTCCAGGTTACCTCCCCCAGCCACCCATGCAGCCCTGGGGCCTTCTGCCTCCTGATGCCACCCACTGTTGTGGGCTACCTGCCTGGCCCTCCCAGTAGACTCTGTGAGATCTGCCTCAATCCTACTTTTGCTCAGCACAAACCTCACATAGGTTTTCCAACTAGTTTTTGGCAACAGAACCCTTTGTTTAGACACAGCCCTGTATTTTACCTGTTTTTCTACGGCTACAGGCGTTGCTGCCTGGGCCCCTCCTGCCCCCACTTTCCTCCCCAGACTTGAGCTCCACTCAGAGCATAGTTTTCACCACTTTCCATGGTTCCAGGGAAGGCCTGCTTCCCTTGGTGGCAGCGACCCTGAGGTTGCTGCCAACATTGTGACAGTCACGCTAGCTCTCTGACCCTTTCCTCCCCAAGTGCCTGTGATTGTCTGCAACAGAGGCCCTGAAGCCATCCTTGACCTCTCCCTGCTGTGAGCAGATACCCCCTCCATACACCCCAGCCTGTTTTGGCCTTGCTTCCCTCATGTCTCCTACTGAGGCCTCTTCACTGGCCTCCCACCTCACATCTCACAGCCTTCCCTGGGCTCTGTCCAGTGGTCTTCCTAATATATATGACAGATAACGTACCATCAGTATTAGTCTTTGTAGAGCGTCATGCTGAGCACTTTACAGAGCTTATTTCCTTGCAGTGGATACCAGCATGCCCTCCAGGAAGGAGAGGAGCAGCCCGGATGGCGGGAGTTGGCCTAACTCACTGCAAGGCCCTGTGGTTGTCCTCCTGGACATGGACACCTGGCGGAGGAGCTGCACTGTGATAAAGGCCATGTCACAATCGTGTCCAGGCACAGGCCAAGACCAGGTCCCTCTGCCACCAGCATGCCCTCTCCCGCCCCACAGCAGTGAGCCCCGCTCCTCTGTCAGCACAACTGAGCTTCCCTCTGCCCTGCCACTCACCGGTATCACTGGTTTAGATGCCCCTGCTTCCTGATGGCATCCAGCCCATGCAGTTTCCCCATCTATAAAAGAAATGTCAGTGCCCTGCCAAGGCTACCAGACACATCAGTAGTTGGGTAAGCTGGGATTATTCTTGGTCCCAGGGGTTGGGGTGCACACCATAGGGAGTGACCCCATGAAATCCCAGACACTCCACTCTCAGACCCTAGTAAAACAGAGCCCCAGGCCCTCCCTCTCCCACTCTGACCTTGCTGTGTGACCCTGAGGTTTGTTATGTACCCTCCAGGACCTGTGAGTGATAAATCTTGTTCCTCAGAATTTCCTCATGGTTTTTGCTGAAGTGCATCCAGTGATCATATACGAACCACAACGGGCAGTCCAGCCACAATTGCCCCAGCAGCAGGAGTAGAGGGGATGTCTCTGGGGCTCACTACAAGTAATACACACCCAGAAAGTTCTAAGGCATTCCTAGCTGAGATCATTACCATCAATAGGCTGGGGATGACACGTCAGAGTGAATTAAATCCAAAGTGAGCAGAAGAAAAGAAACAATACAAATCAGAACAGAAATAAATGAAACTGAAAGCAAATCAACTGAGGAAATGAGTGAAATCACAGGTGGTTCTCTGAAAAGATTGATAAAATTGATAAGCCTCTAGCCAGGCTAATCAAGAAAAAAAGATACAAATTATTAATTATCAGAAACAAAATAAGGATCATCACCATGATTCCTATTAACATGAAGAGGATAATAGAAGAATATTGTGAACAACTCTAGCTTGCAAATGTGATAATTAAAAAATGAACCAGTTCCTTTTAAGACAATAGTTAACGAACTCTTACAAGGATATATAGATCATCTGAGTAGTCCTACATCTATTAAGTCAATAATTAATAACCTTTCAAAACAGAAAGTACTGGGCACAGATGGGTATACTGGTGAATTCTACCAAATACTTAAGGAAGGAATGATATCAGCTATATGATCTCTTCTGGGGAATAGAAGCTAGGTAACACTTCCTAACTCTTTCTAGGAGAGCAGAATTGCCCTAATACTAAAACTAGACAAAGACATTACAAGAAACAGAAAGCACAAACCAATATCTCTCAAGAACATAGACATAAAAATCAAATGTATATAAATGTAATCCAATATGTATATAATGAATTACACACTATAACCAAGTAAAGTTTATGCCAGGGATGCAAAGCTAGTTTAACATTTCAGTGTAATCCGTTACATCAATAGGCTACAGAAGAAAAAGTCTTAGGATCATATCAATAGACACAGAAAAACATCTGACCAATCCAATACCCATTCACTATAAAGACTCTAAGCAAACTAGAATTAGAGGGAAACTTCCTCAACTTGATAAAGAACATCTACAAGAAACCACAGCCAACATCATACTTATTGGTGAAAAGATACTTTCCCATAAAATGGGTAGTAAGGCAAGAATGTTCACACCACTTGTACTGTGAGCTCTAGATAATCCAGTAAGACAGGAAAAGGAGAAAAAAGTATACAGATTTGGAAGGAAGAAATAATTGTCTTTGTTTATAGATGACAAGATTGTCTACATAGAATGTACACCAAAATCTATTAAATATAAGCAAATAAAAGCCTCCTAAAGTCATAAATGATTGTAGCAAGGTTCCAGAATACAATTTTAATTGACAAAAATCTGTCTTTGAAATGTCCCTAGTGGTCCAGTGGTTAAGAATCCAACTGCCAGTGCAGGGGACATGGGTTCAATGCCTGGTCTGGGAAGATCCCACATGCCTTGGAACTACTAAGCCCATGCACTGCCACTACTGAAGCCCACAAGCCGCCGAGAGCCTGTGCTCTGCAACAAAAGAAGCCACCACAGTGAGAAGCCTTCACACCAAAACTAGAGTATCTCCTGCTTGCCACAACTAGAGAAAGCCCACAAGCAGCAATGAAGACCCAGTACAGCCAAAAATAAAATAAATGAATAAGTCTTTAAAAAAAAATCTCTCTTTCCTATTTACCAGCAATGGACAATTGGAATTTGAAATAATAAACATGATACCATTTACATTAGCACCAAAAAAAAAAAAAAAAAAAACCCTTAGGTATAAATCTTACCCAAAAAAGTACAAGATGGATAAGAGATAAACTATAATACTCTGATTAAATAAAGAAAACCTAAATAACTGAATAGAGATTCCATATTTACAGGTAGGAAGACTCAATGTTGTCAAAATGTCAATTCTTCCCACTTTGATCTGTAGATCCAATGCAATCCAATCAAAATCCCAGCACACTATTTTGTGGATATCAACAAACCGATTTAAAGTTTATGTGGTAAGGGAAAAAAAGAGAATATCCAACACAATATTGAAGGAGTAGAATAAAATTAGAGGACTGACACTGCTCGACTTTAAGACTTACTTTGAAGTTACAGTAATGAGTAATGAAGACAGTTGTGGTATTGATCAAAGAATAGACAAATGGGTCAATAAAACAGAATAGAGGGCTCAGTAAAAGACCTATACAAATACAGTCAACTGTTCTTTGAGAAAGGAGCAAATCAACTCAATGGAGAAAGGGCAGTCTTTTCAACAAATGGTCCTAGAACAGCTGAAACACACACAGAAGGGGATCTGCACACAAACCTCACAGTCATCACCTTAAAGTTCTGGAAGAAAATCGGGGAGACCTTCGGCTTGGCAATGATATTTTATATATGGTATTAATGACGTGATTCATGAAAGAAAAAACCGATAAAGTGGATTTCATTAAAATTCAAAACTTCTGCTCTGTGAAAGACACTATTAAGAGAATGAAAGGATAAGTCACAGACAGAAACTATTTGCCGAACACATAACTGATAAAGGACTTATATCCAAAATATATAAAGAACTCTTAAAACTCAACAGCAACAAAAACTAAATAACCCAATTAAAAGATGGGCCAAAGACCTGAACAGACACCTCAGCAAAAAAAGATATACAGATGGCAAATAAGCATACAGAAAGATGTTCAACATCCTATGTCATCAGGAAATGCAAATTAAAATAATGAGCTATACTCCACACCTGTTACAATGGCTAAAACCCAAAACACTGACAACACCAAACGCTAATTAGAATGGAGTACTGGGAACTCTCAATTCATCTCTGGTAGGAATACAAAATAGTACAGCCTCTTTGAAATACACTTTGGCAGTTTCTTACAAAGCAAACCAGTCTTATCATTAGATACGACGGTTTCCTTGGTATTTACCCAAAGGAGCTGAAAACCTGTGTACACACAGAAATCTGCACAGGAATGTTTATAGCAATTTATTCATAATTGCCGGTTTTTGTACACAACCGTGGTACATCGCAACAGTGGAATATTATTCAGCACTAAAATGAAATGAGTTACCAGGCCATGGAGAGACAGGGAGAAACCTTATATGCTTATTTCTAAATGAAAGAAACCAGTCTTAAAAGGCTACAGATTGTGTGGTTCCATACATGCTGTATAACATGACATTTTAGAAAGAGCAAAACTGTAGAAACAGTAAAAAGATTAGTGGTTTCCAGGGATGGGGTAGGGGGAAAATGAAAGTGAAAGTCGTTCAGTTGTATCTGACTCTTTGCAACCCCATGGACTATACAGTCCATGAAATTCTCCAGGCCAGAATACTGGAGTGGGTAGCCTTTCCCTTCTCCAGGGGATCTCCCCAACCCAGGGATCAAACCCAGGTCTCCTGTATCGTACCGTAGGCAGATTCTTTACCAGCTGAGCCACAAGGGAAGCCTTTGTGGGGTAGGGGGAAGGGGGATAAATAAACAGAGCACGCAGGGTTTTTAGGGCAGTGAAGCTATTCTGTGTGATACCGTAGTGGTGGCCATAGGGCATGTGCATTGTCAGAACTCGTAGAATGTACAACACCATGAGTGACCTTAACGTAAATCGTGGACTTTAATAGTGTATCAGTATTGGTATATCAGTTGTAACAATGTACCACATAAATGCAAGATGTTAATAATAGGGGAAACTGTTTGCAGGGAAGAAAGGATATATGAGAAGTCTCTGTACTACCCCCTCAATATTTCTGTAAACCTAAAACTACTCTCAAAAATGAAGTATATTAGTTTGTTGTTTTTTTTTTTTAAAGGAGACAATTTTTTTTTTTTAGAAATACAAAAGCTAGAAGCAGCAGACCCACACAGGAAATGATAAAGCTAGTTTTTCATACCGAAAGCAATAAGAGATGGAAACACAGATCTACACAAAAGAATGAAGAGCTCTAGAAATGATAATTATGGGGGTAAATATGTAAGATTATTTTCTTAGTGCACCTGAGTCCTGGATAAGGGTGTCACCTCTTACTTTACTTACTGCGGTGTTGTCTGTTTTTACTATGGGATAGAATTGCTTTTGCAATTACAGTAACTAAAACACGCCTCCCACTCTTCACCCCCCAGCCACCAGCCTCACTTCTGATATCTCCCCAGGTGAAGGAAGGGCTCTCACCTACTCTTGGCATCTTGGGCCTTTAAGTGAGTTTACTGCCCACAGATGCATCAAACTTCACTGCAGGGGGTGGGTGGGTGGTCAAGGTGGGGACCACAGCCCAAGTGAACACTGTTACACCTGGACCATCTGGTGGTCAGAGAAGTGAGCCAGGATGGGGCAAAACCCTGGTTTCAGGCCACAGCAATGACAAGATGCAAAACTGACCACAAGGCGTCGCCACTGTGTGCTGAAAGCATCCAAAGTAGGTTGTGTGAAGAGAAAAAAATTTTTAATCTTCCTCATTTTAAGCCATTTGTAGTGAAATTAACCTGGAGAAGGCAATGGCACCCCACTCCAGTACTCTTGCCTGGAAAATCCCATGGATGGAGAAGTCTGGTGGGCTGCAGTCCATGGGGTCACTAGGAGTCGGACACGACTGAGCGACTTCCCTTTCTCTTTTCACTTTCATGCATTGGAGAAGGAAATGGCAACCCACTCCAGTGTTCTTGCCTGGAGAATCCCAGGGACGGCGGAGCCTGGTGGGCTGCCGTCTCTGGGGTTGCACAGAGTCGGACACGACTGAGCGACTTAGCAGCAGCAGCAGTGAAATTAACCACGGTTTTAGACATGAGTCAAAGCTTCTCTGCTATTTGTCCTATAAGGTGACCACATTTTAATTTTGATCTGAAAATACTGGTGAACTTACACGTATTCACGTATGTAGAAAAACTGGAAAGGGATTCTTAAAAATAACGTCTCATCTTAAACCACCTTAAAAAAAGGTTAGAAATGCCTGGGCACAGGGAAGGAATCTGCAATGATTACTTTTATGTGTCCACTTGACTAAGTTATGGTGCTTGGATATTTTGTCAAATACAAGTTAGGTATTGTTGTGAGGGTATTTTTAAAATGGTTAACATTTAAATCAGTTAATTTTGAATAAAGCAAATTATCTGTCAAAATGTAGGAAGGCCTCATCCATGTATCTGGGGCCCTAAGAGCAAAGACGGAGATCCCTCCCCACCCCTCCACTCCCATCCCCACCCCCCATCCCCTGCTCCTGGGGCCATGGAAGAAGGGATTCCGCCTCCAAACATCACCTTTTCCCAGGTCTCCAGATTGCTGGCCTGCTCTGCAGATTTCAGACTTACACCCCCACACTATGTGAGCCAGTTCCTGAAAACACATCTCTCTTGATACACAGATATAAATGTAGGCTTACAGAAAGAGACACAGCTGATACAAACATTACCTCTTGGTTCTGTTTCTCTGGAGAACCTTAGAACTGGGTCCTTCCACAGAAGGGATGCCAGACCAGGTCCAGAAGGCTGTCTGCAGGACCCCTGGGGTGGAAGCACCCCCCCCCCGCCAAGAAGCTGACACCCCCATTTCTTAGGATGCTTTTCCCAGGTTCAAGGGTCCCCTCCCCCTTATCCAGCCCCTTAGCCACCCCACACTATGTTTTGTGACTCATGAGAGGGAAAGCTTGAGGGGAGAGAATGAGTAAGTAACAGCCTTAGAGTCACGGGCTGGTCTGGAGAGAGCAAACTCCAGAACCTCTGGCTGCAGCTGTTGGTGGACAAAACCAGGTACTAGGGAAGGGCGGCAGCAGCAGACAGCTTCAACCTGTGGTCACCAGGTGGGTGGCACAGCACTGCCCTGGGTGGCACCCGCAAGCCCTGAGCTTAGCTGGCCATGGTGATCAGGCAGCAGCGGTCTGACCTTGGAGCCAGGAATGGTGGCTGGTGCTGATGGGGTTGCAGGAAGGGGAGGTGGGCTAGAGGTGTTCACAGAGTGTCAGAAGTTGTTTGTGGCCCAGGGTCTGGGCTCCCATCACTCCCTCCCACACCTCTTCAGCAGCATGTGCCATGAACCGATTTATAAAGAAGGAAGCTGAGGCATAGAGGCCGAAAGTATCCTGCTCAAGGTCCCCAGGTGTGAGGTGGGCCTGAACTCACACCCTGAGAGCTGACACCTGTGTAATGTAAAAAGTTGGTTTGGGTTTTTCATAAGATGTTATGCGAAATCATGACATAACCATATCAGAAACCAGGAGCCCTCATGAGGGGGTCTCACCCAACACTCCTAACTCACCTCCATGTGTTGCTCCTTGCACCTGTCCAGATATGATTCCTGGGCCCTCCTCAAACCCACTGAGCATGAAGTCTGTGCTTGGCTCCGCATGACCGCACCAGTCCTGACCCTCAGAGGCTCCAGGTGACACTCCATTTAAAGGGTTCAAGTGACTGAACAATGTTTGAAGGTCACCAGTTCTGACCCACGGCTCCAACACACGGCAAGGTGTTGGTGGGGGCGGGGGCAATAGAATCCCCTGCCCCAACACCACTGGTTACCCAGGGGTGCATAAGCCTTGTGGAAAGTGCCCCCAGGGCACCTCCAGCAAGAGTGAGGAGTGTGGATGGCTCTGGAGCAAAGCTCCGTGGGCCAGGGGTGAGCTTTGAGACCTGGAGCAGACCACCACCATTATTAGCCTCTCTCACAGATGCCTCTGAGCTGGCTTCCCAGGGACCTGCAATAGAAGGGCTGGGGCGTCCAGATGTTTCAGAACGGCCTGGTCACCACTGCAGTGAACTCATGTCTCAGCCTGTACGCCCCCTGAACTGACAAGGAAACTGCCAGACAGAGGGGGTGACTTGTCCAGGGTCTGGACTGCTCTAGTGCCATAATCACAGGACACGTGGGGACGTGTCCCCGCTGCACTGAAGAATCTGGAGAGGGCCATGGACCAGGTAAAGAAACCCCTGCACATGCACATGTCATTTCTCAATTTCAAGTTGTTCTAGACTCTAAAAGGCCCCAGTACTCAGCACTTCACAAAGGAAACGTGTCTGTAGGTCTAGTCATGATCCCAGACCTGAGTTTGGTGGGAATCACGCAGGACAGACCTTCTCCTCACCCCAGGGTCAGCATAGGGGATGAGGCCAGGAGCCCACCATACCCTCCAAGAATAACGTGAATGTGGAGGGGCCTCCGGGGAGGGTACAGTGTGGAGGCAGTTCTGGAATAATCAGGAAAGTTCTGGAAAATGTGGTCCCAGGGCAAGGACCATGTCTTACTCCTCTCTGCTTATGACCAAAAATGTGTGCATTGGAAGAGACCACCTCATGGACAAGCCTGGCCACTCTGTGGGAAACCTCTGGTCACTCCAGTGACAGTGAATCCTCACTCAAGAACAGAAGAGGGGCCTCTGGGCCTTCCTGTTCATGAGGCCACTCCGGCAGCAGATGTGAGCTGCCTGGTGGCCGCCACCATTCCCAGCTTACAGCGAAGGTGGACCCTCTCCAGGAGGATCCCGAGAGCAGATCAGAACATGTGGCTGGTCTGCCCTCCTCCCTTCGGAGGACATGGACTGTGTGAGCCTAGAAATAAAGCTGCAGACCCTCTATGTCCAGGCAGGGCCGCCTGAGGCTACATCACCATCTTTGTCCAAGACATAGAGGTCAGCTTCCACCTGGCTTTTCCCACACTGCCCTGGGCATCCAGGTGCCTCAGGCCACACTACAGACATGCTGATCTGTAATGAGCCTTCTCCTCATCCTGAGAAAAAAGACTCAATCTGTTATGAGCTCAAGGTGAAGGGAGACAAACACTGTCTCTTTGTGGCCACTCTCGCTCAGTCGTGTCCGAGTCTTTGCGACCCCATGGACTGTAGGTCACCAGGCTCCTCTGTCCATGGGGATTCTCCAGGCAAGAATACTGGAGTGGGTTGCCATGCCCTCCTCCAGGGGCATCTTCCCAACTCAGGGATCGAACCCGGGTTTCCCGCATTGCAGGTGGATTCTTTACCGTCTGAGCCACCAGGGAAGCCGCCTTCACATTTTAAACCAATGCTATTTACAAATCAGAAGCACTGATTGCTTTCCTCTCAGGCCCTCAGCATCTGGAAGGAGGGACCAGAAGGCAGGGGGCTGAGGCTGGAGTTCACCCTGGAGTCCCCTATCAGGAGGGTTAGGCTCAGGGTCTCTTGCTTGATGCTCCAAGCAGGTCTGGAGCCTTCTTAACCCTGGGGCTTCTGCCAGGCATGGCTCCCACCTTTGAGCTGCCCCTAGCCAAGGTGTCCAGGGGCACAGCTGGATCTTCCTAATTCACAGTTTGGGCCCTGGGCCCTCCTCCTGCCCAGTGCAGCCATCCCCCTGCCCAGTCTGGCCTGACAATGGGCACCCTGATCAGCCCTCCTGCAACAGGTGGAACATTCAAGTGGAGACCCAGAAAGTGCTAGGCTGGGAAAGGCAGCCTCAGGGAACAGCGCAGGCATTCTCTGCACATGGCACACTGCTGTAGGGAGGGTGAGAAAGAGAGGGCAGAGGCCAGGGGGTGACCCAGGGCCACCTCTGCAGGGTGCAAGGGGACAGGTTGGAGGAGGGCCCAGAGACCGAGGGATGGGGAGCCATAAAAGGTGTCGGGAGAGGAGAGGCCAGACTTCAGCAGCCCACATGAGGGGACAGCGAAAGAGGCAAGGCTAGTGGGGGCAGAGGGCTGGGGACAGAGGAGACCGCAGGGCCTCTCCCAAAGGCCAGCTGCCAGCACTCATAGGATGCCTACAGTCACGGGTCACCTGGCCCTCTGTGTGGTTTAATCTGACAGGCACTTGTCTGATGTGGGGACTGGAGTTCTGTCGGAGAAGCCATGTACCATTTCGAAGGAGGAGCAAAGAGAAAGGAAGCGTCTGTAACACTGGCTGACCTGTATGGCAAGTTTGGACCTATATTGCCCCATGTTAGGAACCCTCCACACCCACAGCTGTAACAGCCTCTACAGAGCCATGAGCCTTAGGGGCACAGTGGTGAAAGGAAGAAAGTCGCTCCTGCAATCAGGCAGCCTCCACACACAGCCAGGTGTTCTCCACCTGTGGGTCCAGGTAAGGAGGGCAGGTAGACTCACCTATCTACCTTGGCACCCTCTCAAGACCTGGCTAAACTGACAACTTTTAAGGTATAAACTGGCAGGAATGGGAAGATGGAAGAGGGGACAACAATGTGATTTAGAAGCTGAAACACACAAATGTGTAGCGAATGACTTCTAGACCCAAAGGCTGGATTATAGCCAGAGTGTGGGAAGTTCAGGACCGAGCCAGTCCACTCCTCAGGAAGCCAGAACTGGCAGATTCAGGTGATACTGAAGAAGGAAGAGGGGGCCTGTAACAAAGATGACTGGCTCTGGGGAATGTTCCCCTCCCTCCGGATAAAGCCTTGAGTTGTACTCTCTGGAAAATGTAAAAGAAAGGGCTGCAGGCTGGGAGAGGAGGTCTGGCTATGGATGAGGTCCCCATACCAAAAATAAGTCCTGAGCAGCATATGCCAATGACACCAAGACCCTCCTCCAACTCTGGAGGTAGACCCTTCAAGCAAGAGGTGGAAGCAGCTTTTGGGGGGTGAACAGCTAATGTCATCATCAGACTGCAGAACTATACAACCTCCTAGCATCATGGTAATGCTGCCTCTGCTTGAAGCCAGGGGGGCTACTGTGGTCCCTCTGCCCACAGCATCAGGCACAGACACCAGTGGGTGAAGGCAGAGCCCCATTCAAGCTCAGCCTGCTGACCCCACAGTGGACAAACCCTCAGAAGCCCAGGACATCATGCTGGATAGAAGCCGAGAGCTTCCAAAGGAAAGATATTGAGGACCCAGAACCCCGAGACCAGGCTCCCTAGTACATCCCAGAACTCTGGCAACTGAAACAGAGTTGGGAAAAGCTACAGGTCTTACAGGACCAAGCAGCCCCTCTGTGCCATAGGTCTTCAATATCAGGGTCCTACGCACCAACATCCACGCTCAAGGTGCTCAATGCTCCCTCTCCAGCAAGCCCTTCCTCCGACCCACCAGCCACATCCCACACACAGCTTCTCTGAGAGGTCTTCCAGGATCCCACAGCAGGGGGTGCCACCCACGTTCCAGGGGCACACCCTTGGTGCACCCAGCCAGCCGTGGCCCAGAGCAGCCCTGAAGGGCAAAGTTGAGTCCATCCTGGCTGGAGCCCAGGCCCAGGGCCCATCCCGGGCTGGTTTGGAACTGATCTCTCCCCGGCTGCCCTCTCACCATGGCCCACCTGTCCCCAACTATGCACAGAAGTCTTTGCTGAGATGCGGCTAGTGGAGAGAGTCCTGCTCCAGCCCTGTCCCCACCCCCCACAGCCCCTTGGTCCCCCTACATATGTACACTCACCTGCTCTGGAGGCTGACCTCCGGGGCCCTCTTCCCAGTCATGCTGTCTTCCTGGGTCTTCAGACCAATCAGGCTTCGCAGAGCCCACCGACAGAGCACCCCACGATGAAGCTGGCTGGGGGCCAGCATGGCAAGCACACCTGTGCCCACACACTGCCGCCTCCACAGGCATCAGTGCTTCTCAGGTGCTGGAGGCCTCGGAAGCACGCGCTGAGGCCACGCCCCGTGGCGCTGGGGAGAGCTTCTGGCTAAACTGGTGCAGGGTTGGGGGCAGGGAGGTGGGTCCCCTGAAGTGCAACATTTCAGAGTGAGGAGGCTAAGCAGCCGGCTAGACACTTGGCAGGGAGCAGGCGGAGCCCTGGGAGAGGGTGGGAGCAGGATGATGCAGGATGGACGTGGCCATCCGCCCATTCCTCCACAGTCCTGGCCTCTGCTCGTCACCTGCCATCAGGCAGCCAACTTTCATGGCCCCAGAATGCTGTCACCCCAGCACCCACGGATGGGTGCTGACATGGATGGGTACGACCTGGACCACCAATCCTCCGTGCCCTCCAGGAGCCCCTCCTCGAGGCTGCACAGGTTTCACACTCCCCTCCATGCTGCCACCTTCTCTGGTCTCCACACCCTGCAGCTGGAGCCCTCCAGATCCTCAACCATCCGACTTGGACAGGGCTTGGGAGTAAGGCCCAGAATTCCTAAAAGTCTCCCTTTATTCACAGGTCAGGTGGGGAGCTCCAGGTTGCCCTCAAGAGCTAGATGCCCAGGGAGGTCAAAGCATGTTGACAGTTCAGAGTGAATGTTGACTAGCAGCCCCAAACCCGAGTCTCACCTGGGAGAGCCACAGCTGACACAGAAGTATAAAGCAGTGAGGAGCCTCTGCAGTCATAGCCGCCGCAACATAGGGCTGAATGCAGGAGCTCTGAAAAGGCCACCAGAGAGGTCTCTCTGCCTCCCCCTCCCACTTCCACTTGTCTCTCCCCTCCTGTCAACTCTGCCTGCCTCCGGGATGTCCAAACGCTCCCCTGCACACGGCTTCCTCCTGAAGCCAGGAGAGGTGGTCTAGGGCAGCCCTCATTTCACACCCCCCAGGCCAACAACGCCAGCAGGAAGACTTCTTCTGACCCTAAGAGAAAACCGTGATTCACACACGCGCGGTCTGTGACTCAGACCTCCAGGGAGGGCGGTTCCGCAAAGGAAACGTGGCTCCCGCGTGTGCATGGCGGAGGACCCACCCACCGCCCTCTCTCCAGGAAGGTGACCCCCAGAGCTCCCGGACAGTGTCGGCGTCCCCACCACAGACACGGCTCCCACTCACAGTCAGAGTGGACTTTTATTAGGAAATCACCCTGCAAACACACTGAGAAGTGCTGTGCTGTGGGGTCAGCGTTTCCTGAGGAAGGAGGATCACAGTATCAGAGCTGTCAGAGGACAGGAGCCTAGAGCGGGAGCTGCTCAGGGCGGCCTGCAGCCAGCGCCCCTCACAGCGATAGGACTCAGCCATCAAGAACCGGCACACAGACGCAACACAAGAGACACGCCAGAGCACACAGCTGCACTACACTTAAATAAACAATAAGCACAGAATGCCATTTGCTGTCGTCCGTGCCTGAAACAAAAGGAGCCAAAGGGATGAAGAGAACCAAACAGTCTTTCTTGCCATTGGACCAAAGGGGAAATATCCCCAAATTATCAAAATTCCTGTTACAAAATACTTTTTAAAAACTCCATTATTAAAAGAATAAATAACAAAATATATAAAAAATAACTCAGTTGCATCAAAATCATAACTGGAGGTTACAGCAAGATTTTTTGTGGCCCTTCTCATAGTCAAATAGTTAAGTTTGCTTTGATTTCATTTACTTCCCTCTCATATGTCCTGGTGTGGGGTCTGGGTTAAATAGTATAAAATTAATAAATAAAAATGTTAAATAAATAGCCAACATTAACATAAGAGGTTGTGAATATAAATACTTACATTTTGACAAAATTAAATAATTTACAGAATAATTAAACTAACTACTTTCTCATTTCTTCCAGGAAGTGCAATTTCTCTACTTTTAAATACTAACTTGGAATCGCAGTCACAGTTGGCTTGGACTCTATTTACATGTTAGGAACATTGTGTTTTTAACACATTAAATCAAAATTTATCTTCTTTTGAATCTCAAATGGATCTAAAAAGAAGTGACACCTTGGTGGTCTCCAGTCAGGAATTTATCGCCTGACCTTGCTGTCACTTCCCCCACCTCGGTAAAGCTCAGCCATGACCCGGTGACAGGCAGTGGTGGGTCACAGGCCAGGTGGGCACACAGACAGCCAGAGGTCCTGACCTTGACCCCGACCTGGGTCTAAAGGCTGCAGCCTTGAGGGAGCCTGACCCTGAGCACAGGGTCTGCGGGCTCCACCAGAGGTGCTTCCCTGTGGAACCAGCGCTGTCTTCAGGGGTTCCCGGGCCAGCTTCCTCCAGGCCTGTTCCTAACCTACCCTCTGGAACGCTGCTCTCTTCCACGCTTAACATAAAAGTGAATTAAAGGACAACAGGAAACACACTTGTCACAGCGGCCTCACCGCGTGGGCGCACTGGCCACTCCAGGCTGACTCGTCACACGCACCACCCGCCCGGCCAGGCTGCCCTCTCGGCCTTGACAGACAAAGGAATACTGTGGTTGCAGCTCCAAAACTTCCCTGAGAACCTTGTCCGTGAGTTTCCATTGGAGACTTCGAGCTTTCAGAAGCAAAAATAAATCACTTTGTAATACTTCACGCCCCGCACTCACATTGAGAGGTCAAGGCCTCTGGCCCGGCGCGTGAGTCACATCGAGGGAGACGAGGATTTCCAGGCACTCCTCCGGCTAAACACTCCCACCCCCTCGCCGAGGCCGCCCTGGGCTGCCAACGAGAAGTCGCTGTGAGTGGGAATCTCCACTGGGAGGGCAGGGCTAGGGAGGTAAAAGATAGAGGTGAGTCGGGGTGCCCTGGGCGCCCCGAGTCAGCATGGTGGCTCCTCACACAAGGAGGCCTAGACCTGGATGCCCCTCACGGCCTGCTTGATGCTCTCGAGGAGGTCCTTGTTCTCTGGGTTCTGGTAGCACTCCTGGTTGGAGTACATGTCGGTGAGGGTGCTGACATAGGCGTCAAAATTCTGCTCACATATCGGCTCCTGGAGAACACAACTGGTTTAGCAAGGCCCATCCATGCAGGGGCCCCAGGGTTTCCAGAAGCAATGGGAGTGGATGAGGGAGCCTCAGACCCAGGAAGCCCACGCCGCCAGAGATGAGCGCACAGACCCACCACAGGCAGCACTCGGGCTGAGACCACCATGGCACAGGCTACCCAGGATGCGACAGCCGCCGTGGGCAGCAATCTGCCCGGGGTGGGGCCCTTCCAGAAGCAGAGGGGTGCCTGCCCTCCCCGAAGCCCCAGGATACAGGTGCCAACTCAGCTGGGGAGGCCACAGGGCTGCTAACTGCTTACCATGTGCGGAAGGCGGATGTTGGCAAGACTTTGGATGAGGGCCTGGCTCAGGCCCGACAGCTCCAGAAACAGGGCTTCGTTCTGCTCCTCGATGAGTTTGTTCTCCTCCTCGATGTTCTTCAGGCTTTTCTCCATGGACGAGATCTGCCAGACAGACGGGAGCTGCTGCCTGGAGTGTCCTCCGGGGAGCAGGCCGGGCATGCCCGCTGGGCCGTCTCATGTCCCTCCAGGAGAGGGCAAAGAGGCAGGAGCCCTGCCACAGTGAGGGTTCGCAGTGCCCTGGTCCCTGGGTGGAGGGGGGGACACGATGACCTGAGCTAGGGGCTGGGGGCCATGGCTTTCTGAGCCCAGCTGTCCTGTGGGGCAGAGAGGAGCACAGAAGAAGACACTGGGTTCATGTCCCAGCCCACCACTGGCTTCCTGCTCTTCCTCTGTGGTGGAAACACTGCTCCCACCTGGTGGAACATCCCCACCAGAAAGACCAACCAAGTGCCTCATCAAAACCATGAAGGCAGCAGAGCAGACCACTGCCACTCTCAGCTGAGTGGACCAGCACATCAACGACCATCCTGGGGTTTCCAGCACAAACATGTCTTCTCTGGACCCAACAGGGCACCAGGAGGGAGTCCGAGAGTTCTCCAGGGGCTCCAAGGCTTCCACATGCAACAGCAGAGGACAGAGGACAACTCCACTGGGCTGATGGCCATGGGCAGTCTCACCTGCTTTGGGTGCTGCAGGCACCACATGAGTCTCAGAGTGTCAGAGCCCTGTGGGCAAGGTGGGCAAGAAGCACACCCCGGGCCTGGCCTGGAGCAGACATGCTTGGGAGGGCAGCCCCCAGCCTCACTCAGGGCAGAGGCAAGCTCATCAGTGTGGACGGCGCCTCAGGCCATCCCTGGGGTGCAGGAGCCCTTTTAGGAGGGGCTGGGGAGGAGCATCACATTCTCCCTACACAGTGACAAGCCTTTGGCTTTAAAAGGTTTGAGCAGAGGTCCTGAGCCTGCCTTCCCCTGCCCGAGCTCTCCAGCAGGGCACATAATGCAAAACTCCCTGGAGGGGAAAGGGGACTCTGAGTCCTTCCAAAAGGACTCAGTGAATAATCTCTCTATAAGTAGGTGGATGCTGGCCAGTAAAGAGAAACCAGAGGTGCTTTCCAAGGGTGCTGATACTGGGAGATGCCTTGGACTTCGAGAAGGAAAACAGCAGGGAAGAATGCGGGGAAAGCCACCCAGAAGGGCGTCTTGGTGCCCAGAGATGGCCCCTGTACCCCCTCGCCACTTCCACTGCCTCTGAACTGGAGGGACGCTGCACGGCAGGACAGAAATCCCTGCTGATCCTCATCAGCTGGTGCTATTTTTACACCGGCTTCTGGGTAAGAGGAGGTCGGCATAAAAGCCCGTCTGCCAGAGAAAGGAGGGGCCACAGAAGACACAAGGACTCCAGCATCTCACACTTTCCCAGTCCCCTCCGCCCTCCAACCCCATAGGGCCAGGTCACCTCCTTGTCCTTGGGGACATGGCCATGCATGACTGCTCCTCTGTGCCCCTATCTCTGTTCCAGACCCCACTCAGCAGCCAAGGAAGGGCATGTTCTTTTCAAAATAAGAATTTCACTGTTTTTTGGTTTGATGTTTTTGTTTTTTTGTGTGTGTGTGTTCATTTTGGGGAACTCAGGGATAGGACACAGACTCAAGGCAATCTGTAACCCTGTCCCTCAGCACAGCAGTTCTTCTGGGTCAGACCCTGTGCGAATTGCTTTCCTTGAAATGCATTCATCTCACGACAACCGAATAGGGCAGACTCTCCTATTGTCCTCATCTGCCTGGGAGGACGTCAAGGCATACTCGGAATAAGAGGTCCACCAGGTCATTTAGCTGGTGTATGGCCCTGCTGGGCTGGAACCCAGCTCCAGTCAGGTTTTGATTGGAACGCTGCGGTTCTGCTCCTACTAACCAACAGGATGGTGGCTACCAGCACCTCAGGACTCCTGATGGGCCGAGCGCGTGCTGAGCAGAACCTTGATGAGGGGCTGGGCCCCCACCTACCCCCACCCCCACCCCAGAAGAGAAAGGGCTGGACAGGAAGGACATCCTGGGTTTTAGGGCCGGTGGGGGCAGGGCAGGGCAGCACCACCCACCTGGGACTGCAGCTGCAGCATGGCAGCCTCCATCTCAGAGTTGGACTCGTTTAGGTCTCGAATCTCCTGGTTCAGCTGCTTGATCTCCTCGTCGTTGTCCAGCACTACCCCAGAGAGAAACCTCAGTTGTGGCTCTCACAATGGGGGGAGGGGGTCAGTCAAGGCCTGCTTTCTAGATGGGCCTGGGGAGCCCTTTCGGAGTAGAAGCCCCAGTGACTTGTGGCCCACATCTCAGACTGGGAAAGTGGCCACGTGTCAGCTGTGTGCCTCCAGGCCCTGGTCTTGGTGGGAAAACAGATACCTTCTGGGCAAGCGTTAATTGCTAAGTTAAAAATGGAAGCTTTTCCAGATGGTGCTGGTTTCCTCCGCTTCCCTCTCACGAAGCCTGAGAACACAGGTCCACACACCCTGAGAACACGGCTTCTGGTGCTGCCAATAGGGCTCACCAAGCCCCAGGCTAAAGCTATGATGGCCATGCTGGGCACAGGGCAGCCAGAGGTTCTGAGCCGAGGTGAGGGGCCCTGGAAGCTCAGCTCAAGGGTTCTGTCTCCACCACGACTCACTCCAGGAGGGGCTTTGCCTCCCGACCCATCTCTTGCCTAAACCACCCGCCCACTTAGGTCCCAAGACCACATGCAGGGGTTACAGGGGGCAGCCTCACCATCACTCGTCTTGAATTTCGTGCCAAGAACCTCATCCCCTGAGAGCTTTCCCTTCTTTCCTGCAAAGGTCGCTCTGGGACAGCCAGACAAGCTGGAAGCAAAGGTCATGCATGAAGACCAATCCAAGGTCATGCCTCACAAGCCAGTCTAAGGTCACAGGTCCCAGTGGGAGCTGGGCTGTTGGAGGACTATCCTGTCTGGAGCGTTGCCACTCATCCCTGGTGTCCCGGTCCTGGCTCCCGGCCCCCCACTTCCTCACTCCTCCAACAGCACGGGCCATTCCCAGCTCAGGCCCCTGCTCTGAAGGTTTGTCCCCAGAGGCTCAGGGCAAGCACCACCTCTCAGAAAAGACCTCCTCACCCCTGCCTGCTCTATCTTCCCCACAGTGTTCTTCACCAAACTAATAACATATTTGTTGGTATGCAGTCTGTCTCTGCACCTGCCCTGACCACTCAGCTCCAGGAGAGCTGGTTGTCATCTTGTTCTCCAGAGACTGATATTTGATGTGCTTTTAGCAACGGCTTGTGGAATGAATGAGTTAATTAATCTTAAAGGTGGAGAGGTGAGGACAAAAAAATAACATAGAAAAAAGGTTTCTGACAGGACCAAGCAGTGACTCGTGTGGCTTCCCAGCACAGAGAGGAAAAGGGCTGGTGGGGCAAGACCCTCAGCACCAGGGGCAGTATCAGGGCAGGTCAGAGCTGGCCAGTGCTGCCCAGGCCCACTGCCCAGGCATGGAGGGGTCCCTTGTAGAGCAAGGAAAGGCCTGGGTGCCAAGTTCAAAGACAAAACCCCAGTAGGAGGGACAGGGCGTGAGCTGTGCTGCTTTTCAGGAAAAGCCTCAGCCTGTTTAAGAAAGTGTGTCACAGACACAGGGGGGCTCCGCTCTCTCTTGCCAGAGGGACTCCATGGGATGTATAAAGGGGTCTTAGGACAGTAGACACCTGGGTGACACGTCACACAGGCCGTCACGTGGTCCCAGCAGGTTTCCATGGCTTCCCCCAGGTGGCTATCAATTTGGGTCTTTTTCCTCAAGAAACTACTGTTCTCACCTGCGCCCTGGTCTGGCACATCCCTGGGAGCCTGGCCACAGTCCCACAGCTGGGGTCTGTCCTGGGTGACAGAAGGGTGGGGGTGGGGACAATCACCTGCGGTGGGTGAGGAAGCTCCCATTGGCGTGACCGGAGCCGTCGCAGCCCGGGGTGGGGCAGGCGGGCCCCTCATTCTTCAGGGACTTCCAGGAGAAAGACGAGCCATTGAGGGAACCCTCTTTCTGCCTCCGAGCTGCCAGTGGGCAGCCCGACGCGCTTCTGTGAGAGGCATACTTGCCGCTGATGTGACCAAGCCCCACACAGCCTGGAACCGGGCACCTGGGCACAGAGAGGTCAGAGGTGAACACTGGGTGCTGGAGCTGGAAGAGGAGCCCAGAGACCCCGCCAAGCCAGACCCTGAGACATGCTGGGGTCCCCTGGACAAACTAGCAGAGGGCTTGCACTCCCTCTTCAGCCTCAGCCTCACATCCCCTGTGTGGCCTGGGGGCCAGCAGCCACCTTCTCTCCCTGTCCCTCAGCAGCAGTGACCCCGGGGGGCCTGGAGCTGACTCTTGGTGGCCTCCTGGTCCACACCTAGACCTTGGTGCCAGCATCACTCTGTATCACCCCAGAGACCACTTGCTGGGAGCTTGCTCTGAGCACCAGCCCTTGTCAACGCTTTCTACAGCCGCAGACCCGAAAGTCAGAGAGGACCCAGTTCACAGAGAGGTCCCTGGGATACAGACAAGTCAGAGGCAGGAAGCCCCCAGAGGTGGCAAGGCAGGGGGTGGTGCACTGCCTGGTGACCCCCACACTCTGCCCTCATCTTGAGAGGGTTAACAGCCTGGGTAGGAAGGCTAGAGGTCCCCAAGCAGCAGGAGGAAATAAACTTCAAGTGGCAGATGTTTTTTCTTCTCTTTTCTCTTCTAATCCTGTGTTGTCGTGGCAACACCTGGTTCCACCTGAACTGAACTTTATCTCAAACCTTGAGCTAACCAATGTGTTTTTCTTATGGAAATGTTTTCTTAAGCTATGTTAATTAAATTATGTATTTGCTTGGAAATCTGCTTTTCTTCAAGATTCATGTCAATTGTTTTATGGCCAGAGATGACTCCCCTTGTGCCATTCTATCTCAAAATGCATGTTGTGGGAGAGGCCCTGGTGCAACTCTCAGTCTTGAGGCATTTCTTTTATCTGATTAGCAGCTTGCCAACAGGTATACAATGCCTTACTAAAAACTAGCAAGGGGGCACTCTTTCTGTCCCCTTTGATGTCTGTGTCAGCCACTTTCTCTATCCATTTTATACTTTAATAAAACTCTGCTACACAAAAGCTCCGAGTGATCAAGCCTCGTCTCTGGCCACTGATCGAATTCCTCTCCTCTGGAAGCCAAGAATCCCGGCGTCATTCATGGCTGGCAGCAGCAACCTTTCAGTCTCAGAAGTGGCCTCCTCGGCTGGGACCATCCTCACCTGTCCCCTCTCTTGGCTCTTCTTATCTAGCCCAGCCACATGGGCCCAGACATGAGGGCTGTCCAATAAGCTGGTCCAAGACCACCGGAGCCCCAGTCCAGAACAGAGTCACTAGCAGGGGCCCCTGCAGGGGGCTTGGGGAGGTTCCATTCTATGTCCACCCCCCACACTTGGACACCTCCCAACTGTGCGGTTCCAGAGGACTCCTGGGCTGGGCCCCTCTGAGGCGCCTGTGAGGCTGATGTCACAGGATCAAAAAGCCAAGTGAGAGGCGCCTCTTCAAGTCACTACACAGATGAACCCAGGCTCTGCTTTCCCACTCTCTTTGCAGAACCCTGGCTTTTATCTCAGGAGGGGCCGCAGGCGCCCCCAGGAAGTACACTCATGACACGGCTGCAGTAACACTGCTGGTCTCTCCCTCCACACCCTGGGTCCAAATCTTCAGTGTCAGGTGACCTCTCGTTAAGTCGTGTAGCCCACCCAGGGGACCCCTGGTCAGAGGAACAGCTCTTTGGTCAAGTGCCAGTGCAGCTGGGGACAGTGGGGCCTCTCCAAGGTGATGGACATGCAGCTCCCAACCTCCACATCGCAACCTCCATAGACTTTAATGGTCAGTTATCTACTTGTGGCCAAAGGGATTTACCACAAAGCACTGACCCGACTTAATCTCAAAAGCTGCAGACACAAGATGTCATAAAAGGGACCCTGCCTCCACCAGCCCCTACACATCACAGCCAGTGCCTGCCAGCCACGTCACTTCAAGCAGTAGGAACTGGAGCACTGATTAAAGTTTCTGCTGCCGTCTGCACTTGTGTAAAGACGCTCATCAATTATAAATATGGGTAAAGTTTATGGCTAGGGAGGAGGTCCTATAAAACAGAGGCGCTACATGGGTGGCCTCTTCACCTTGCCATGGAGCCATTAGAAACTTCATCCATCCTATAAATGCTGAACTATTTCTAGAAGTCACATTCTCCACTTGGCTGCAAATTCTCGAGTTTTTTTTTTTAAAAAGGAAAGTTGACAGCACATCAGGAAGAGGAAAACCATTTTTGCCAGTTAATGTGAAAAATGCTGATCTTGATTTTAATCCTTTGCAAATGCAGCACAATTCACTTATCACACCAGCAGGATCCCTGCTAAATCCATAACAGCAATGCATTTATATGATCACAGGAAAATTCCCAGATTCTAGGAAGAAAAAAATATTCTTTATCCACCCTCTCATTTGGTAGGCAGCATTCACAATACCAACAACCAGTATTTTGCATTTTTGATTTAGTATTCATTACAGTTTTACTGTATAAATTAAATAAACAAGTCTGCCTTATTACAGCAAACAGCTGGTGGGGCTGTCCTCCTTGAAGGGCATAACACTGGTCAATTTGGCCCCTTCTCTGTGGCCAAGCAGATGTTTGGGCCACAGCTGGGCTGATCTCCCTGGAGAAGCCAGCACAACTCCGGCCAGGTCGAGCCCCTCTGCAGAGGTGAGAGCCAGCTGTCATGGCAGACCTGCTTCCCGTGGACCTGCCCAGCCAAGCTACTTGAGTCCCTGGGCACCAGGCAGCCAGAGTCATTCTCTTCCAGTCCTCACCTGCCTGCTCTACCCAATGGCAGCTCTGAGAGTCCTGGGCAAATTGGGTGGTGGGTCACCCTGCTTGCATCTGTGGCACCTGCACGTGGGGAGCTTGAGGGGCAGGGTCCCTCCTGGAAGGACAAGTTTGCCGTGATACCAGCCCCACCAGGTAAGTCCGGGTCAGGGTTCATGACAGGGCAGCAACCCCCAGGGAGAAGGTCAGTAGAGGTCAGAGACACTGTCCACTTAAGGCTCAAGGTGTCTCTCTCCTCCCAAGAGGACCATCGACTCCCAGTTCAGAGTGATCCTCCCAGGCCCCCCCACCGCTCATCAGCTCCCTGCAAAGGCGTGGGGACACACAGATGCACACAATTCAAAGGCTCCCTGTCTTTCTAACCACCCTTTCCTCCTTGACTCCTACACTGACCCCTCCCACCAGACCAGAAGCCATGCAGGCTGTAGTGCCCGTGAGTGCCCGGGGTGGCCCATGCCCTGAGGCCCAGGCCCAGATGCCCTGGGTGCACGGGCGGCAGGGCACTCTGCCTCTCTCGTCCCATCAAACACCACAGACCTGAGAAGTCCAGACAGGAGCCCATGCACGCAGGTATCCTCCACATAACGCATACAGCTCCCACCTGCAAGGGTGTCCCTGTGCATGGCCTGAGCACATCCGTAAAAATGGGCATTGTCACAGCTGTATTAAAGCAAATAGAGTCTAGAAGGAGCTTTTAAAATTATAAAATACAGGGAAACCCCAAGTCTGCACAGCAGCCAGGCTGCCAGCAGGACCCCCACTCACTTCATCAGCTCAGGGTCTTCCTTGTCGTCCTTCGCAGGTGTGGCCTTGGCTCCACTTTTCTTGGCACGAGGGCAGCCTGACAAGCTGGTTTTACAAGAGGAAAAAATGTCACAGTGGTTTAAGGACAGCAACTTCTCAACCCACCTGCCTCCCTCCACCCCTCAGGTTCTGTGGGCAGCAAGGCCATGTCCAGGAAGCGGCCCCCAGCTCTGGCCAGAGGGTATCCTGATCAGCTCTGAGAACATCGACAATTCAGACTTGAGGGAAGAAACAGGCTGGGGTGCAGTGGCATTAATGTGTCACTTGGAGCCTTGAACCTCATCAGCCTGAGGAGACCCCCCACTCTGCTGGCCCGGTGCCCAGAGCACTGGGGCAGGCTCACCTCCGGTGCGACGCGTAGTTCCCTGTTATGTGGCCTGAGCCATCGCAGCCGGGCGTGGGGCACCTGTGGAGGACAGCGTAGCTGAGACCAGGGCTGCAGAACTCACTCGGCCGCAGACCATACGTGGCCCTCGACAGCCCCACCACTGAGGTCTCACATAGTCATGACCTCCAGGCCTCAGAACTTGGCACCCAGTCTCTCTGGGGGAACCAGGAGGACCAGGGGAGACAGCACATTCCTCTGCAGGATGGTGGGCTCCCAACTTGGCCTCCTGCAAAGGACCAGGCTGGATGAGAAGGCTCCAGAACACCTGTGGGCCTTTAAGGGTGCTCTCTGGATGCAAACCCAGCACCAAGGACCGGCTCATCCTGCTTGAGGCTGCTGGAAAAGGACTGCCTGTGCTCACAGACAGCTGTACCGAGCATGAGACGCACCACCCCCAGCCCTAGCAATGTTGGGGCATCACCCCCGCTTGGCAAGTGCCCAGGGTTTTCAAGAGGTGGCTGGCACCAGTGGAAGGGAGCTGGGGAGGCACAGAATGCAAAAGTCCAAAATGTTTGGTGAATATATCATGTCGAAGGTAGAAATCCCCTTTAATACACCAGCTTGAGCTATTTTTCCCTGATTGTCCAGTGACAAAACACGGATCGGTTTCTGCTGGCATCAGAGCACTGGTTCCCAGCCCTGCAGGTGGTCCTCGGGATGCCTCCTCCAGGATGGGCCTGCCGCTCACACCTTGTCCCTCGTGAGGGCCCAGTTCCATCCTGTGTGACCCAGCAGGACCCTGGTGCTTATCTGCCATTTCTGGCTTCATCCTCACAGAGAGAGAGAGCTGTGGAGCCAAGGCCATTCTTCAGCACAAAACTAGCCCCAGAGGGTGGCAGGGCAGAGTGCCAGCTGGGGCAGGATACGGACACTGAAGTTGGCCTGTCAATCAGTGGAGGCTGCCTCACACCCAGGCTCTGGCACGTCCAAGGCCCCTCCTCTCCATCCTCCTCCCAGATGTCCACGGGCCGACACTGCCGCCCCCATTAGGCTAGCATGGCAACATGGAGGGGCTAGATGCCCGGGAGCCTCCTTCCTAGCCCCTCAGGCTTTCTTGAGGTACCCTCTTTGTCCCTGCCCCAAGGGCCACCCATCGAGGCTTCCCTGGCCTGGCAGTTGGCAGGAGGCTCAATCTCCCTCCTGTCGGGCTTTGGGGTGACTTAGACCCCAATAAGATTATGATGTCCCCCACCTCAGTCATGTGTGGTCACATTTCAACCCACATCTCGGGCAAGGAGGCTTCTGTGTTTTAATGGAAATCACCCACCACCTCCATCCAGGTAAGCATCACCCGTTCAAATGAACCCCAGCTGCCGGGACCGCCTGCTCTGACATTCTGCGTCTCCATGTGGCCTCAGGTCCTCAGGCTCCAGCTGCTCAAGAAGGTCCTCTGGACTACACTGTGAGGACCAGGGAGTCCTTTGCACGGCCCTCTGCACTGAGGCCCAGGCCCTGTGACACCCTCTGCTAGGACAGTCCTTCTCCCTGCTCCTTCTCAGCTGTAGAACACAGGGCTCAGCACTGTAGGCAGTGGCCAGGGTGGTGGGTTCAGAGCAGCCCCCAGCCTCTGTGGCTGTGAGCAAGACGCTTGTCTGTGAGTGACACCCTTGCAACGTGCAGCCTCTGGCAGTGCCTGGGAGGGGGTCTTGGTCAGGGGAGAGACTCGGTAAGAACACACACATGGGGGCACTCCCATTCCAGAAAGGCAGGATCCCCCCCACCTTCCTTGCCAGCCTGATGTCATGGCTTTTCCCTAAGAGTCATGTCCAAGCGAAGATGATGTCATGTGGCTGGAGAAGCAAGTGTCTGCACTGGCCACTGGCAGCGCCGGCCACCATCTCTTCTGAGTGTGTTGTCTGGGCCAGAGGATGAAGCTAGGCAGCATGGCTCACACCAGACCTCACCCTGCCTCTATCCATGTCCCGTATCCCCAACCTGCACAGAGCTCCCCTATCACAGTCCAGCAGGGTGTGTGGCTGTGCTCATAAGCCCCACACAGGGAGTAGCCCATGTGGCCCGAGGCACCCAAGTCCCCAGATCCTGACCACATGGGACACTTGGAAGGGAAGAATAAATGCCCTTGGAATGTGATCAAAACACAGAAAACACTTAGTCTGAGATTGTCACTGCACTCAAGTGTTGGTGGGGGCCACCAAAGAAGACATTTGCGAGGCATGGCATGGGTGCCTTTGCCCCTCTGTGGATGGGTTACCTTCACCCGACACTGCCACAAAGCTGATCAAGGTGCCAGACGCCCACTGGGCAGGGGAAGGAGAGAAGGACATGGGGGAGTCAGGCCACATCCACGCTGTGACCTGAAGCAGGGGAGGAGTAGCCTCCACAGGAGGACACTTCAGAGGGAGTCGGGGGTGATTTTTTTCGTACAAGGAACACTTTCCATCGCCAACTTCCAAACAAGTTTGGGTTACAGTTCTTCACAGGCTGTCCATCTCAGAAGGGCTCTGACCCTCCCTACTGGCCACATTTCTGGACCCAGACCAAGGGCCAAGTCCATGTGTCAGTTCCAAGAACCCTGACCAACTGCTCTGCAGGTAAAGGGCTACTGAGGGCATGCGGTCCCTTCTAGAATTCCACCACCCTCAAGCTGGAAAATCACAGAAAACTGATCAGTTAGAAAAGTAAGTTGAACTGGAAAAGAAAACAGGAGAAAGGATCGTGAGAAAGACGGCAGAAGAAGAGAGGAAGGAAAGAGGGAAGAGGAGGGTGGGGAAGAGCATTCCAAGCCCACAGGCCTGAGGGTCTCATTGCATTTCCGGAGTTGGACACTTGGGGTCAGCGAGTGCATGTGTGAACCTGCCTCAGAACATGCTAGTGTCAAAGCTGATAAACTCCTGGAAACATGCTTCTGGTCATGAACTCTGCCCAGCCTCACCTGTGGCACTGGAAGACCGCATTGGTAAAACAGGTAACGATACGCTTCTCCTGGCTACTAGGACCAGACAGGCTCCCCAGAGCCACAGAAGTGAGGCTGGCAGGACCCTCTGCTCAGACAGACCTGGAGCTTCCTGCCCGATCTAAGTCAGTGCAGGTCCGTGAAAGCTTCCGGCGGCCATAGCTCCTCATCTTAAAGGCACCAGAGTCCCAGATCAGGCTGAGCCAGTGAAACCTGGCCTGGAAGGAAGACCCCTAACATAGAGGCCCAGAGTGGGAGAAATCCCCTGGAGAGGGAGTGACCTGAGGGGCCAAGAGAGGGCCCTCCTTCCACAACCTCGGTTCAGCCTAGGAGCACAGGGTCAGCATTATGTGGCTCAGGGCCACACCAGCCACGATGTCACAGCTCAACTAAAGGCATGAAATCAAAGGCCATTACAATCCCCAAAAATCCAGCCCCAGAAGGACGCTGAGAGCCAGGAAACCTCTGGGTGCGTGCTCCTCGCTTGAACAAGACTGTCAGTCAGAGTGGCTGGTGCCACTGGGCTGCCCTGCCCGGGTGTCAGGGACAGGAGGAGCAGAAGCAGAGAGCAGGCACAGCAAAAAGGAGGGGCGAGCATAGAGGTGAGGCGTGGGCGGGGGTGGGCACCAGGGGCCAAGACAGAAGCAGCTGGAAGGGGTGCAGGAGGAGGGACAAGCACAGAGTTTCTCGGCCATCACCAGCATCCAGTCCGCTTAGCAAGAGCTACACAGCCTGCAGCCCTCTAAGCCACAACGAGACTTACAAGCCATGGCCAGTCCGGGACTTCTCCCAGATCACCACAGCAGGGTAAAGCAGGCCCAGACAGCAGCCCATCAGGGGTCCTCAGGAGAGGGAGAGAATGAGCCGGGCCACCAGGAGCCAGAGGCAGGTCCTACGTCCTTTTGGCCCTCCCGACCCTCAGCCCTCAGAAAGGCTGGCAGGGCCGAGGGGAGCACAGGACCCCGTAGCAGTCCTGGGCCTAAGGGGACAGGCAGACAGCAGAGCTCAGAGCAGAGAGAGACAGGCAGAGTGGCGAGAATCCCAGCCAAGCAGAATCAGCCCGTCCATGGCCCTGCCTCTCTGCCCCACGGCCCTGCGCCTCTGGCTAGGGCCGGCCTGGTGCCAGAGCCCTCGAGAAGGCTGATTTGGGCTGGAGCCTCATGAAAGGAGTGAGCAGAGCAAGGAAGCCACCCCAGAGATGGGAGGCCAGGAGGGCAGACATACTTGAGGTCAGCAGAATGGGCAGCCATGAGGTTTCTGAGGCTCTTGTCAGCAAGAGGGCAACCAGAGAGGCTGAAAGAGAAGAGATGGGATATTGGGATGAGCCAAAGAGGGGGAGCAGAGCAGCAGAGGGAGAAGACCCACCACACAGCACCCAGGCCAGGCGGACCCAAGCGGGGGACGAACCTGCGGTGGGAGGCATAGTTCCCAGTGATGTGGCCACTGCCGTCACAGCCAGGGGTGGGGCAGCTGGACAAAGGAAACAGAGCGTCAGATCAGACAGCGAGGCACCCTGCCAGACCCGCCCCGGGGCTGAGTCCACTCAGGGAGGGCGGTGGCACCTGCTCCCTACCCGTCTCGGAGCAGACCCTTCGCTTCCGCCTCTATGACTGCAAGTTTCTCCCATACCACTCAGCTCAAGAAGGAAAAGGGAACCAAAGTGAAGCTCAACTTAAAGTCGAGATGCTCTGAAGCCCTCGCACTGTGCACGCACACGTGTCCACGCTTGTGGACAGGCGGGCGGGGGGTGCCTTCGTGATGTGGCGGGGCCTTCCCCGAGGACAAGGCCCCAGCCAGAGCCAGCTACAGGGCAGGAGGAAGCTGGTGGGGTTGGGGGCACGAAGAGGAATCCCAGGGACAAACTCTGAGCAGAGGTGAGGGCTGGATCACCTGCGGGGCAGGTGTCAGGCTTCTCACTGTCCCCTAGGGGAGATGGTGTTCAGTGGCAGTTAGCCAGGAGCTATCCCCCCTCCAGTGGCGTCTGGTTAAACTAGCTCTGGCTGCCAGGGCTGAGGGCACCGACTCTGAGGCAGAGCTCGCCGAGTACTGGCACTCAGTGGGGGCTCAGGAGGTGTCCACCCCCCTCAGCCCTTGTCTGCTCTGTGGGCCAGATGAAGGCTCATCCTCACTCTTTATCACCCTGAAGGAGCAGGTTAGAGGCCAGCATGGTACAGGGGTGAGGGGAACCTCCCCTGCTGTCTGGCCCAGGAAGGTCCTAGTAGAGGCAGCTCAGCCTCTGCCCACCAAGGTGGCCAGGGCAGGAGGATAGTCAGCACAGGGCTGCGCAGGGGCCGGCCTGGTCATCACAGGCTCCCACTAGGGTGTTCTCCTTTCCAGACTATAGAGGTCCCCTGGGGGGTCCTGTCGTTCAAGGTGGGGACTTACGTGAGCAGCTCCTTCTTTATGTCCTTGGAGAGAAACTTCAGCTTAAAGTTGGCCAGGGTGACCTCCCCGGGGTACTTCCGCTCCTCAAAATTCTCCTCCGACACTTCCTGGTCATCTGCTTCAGAAGAAGCAAAAGAATGGGCTGCTGGCTCTGACTGCAAAAGACCAGCAGGGAGATGTTTTAACCAGCTGGCGGGGGCCGGGCGCCCAGCCCGGGGCTGAGGGAGAGGGGCCTTTCAGAACAGGGTCCACAGAGGCGTTTTCTGGAGTCTCCTGTCTTATGCATGCAGGAGTAAGACATACTCCCAAGATGCAGGAAGCAGCCCCCAGAAGGGCTGGGGTGCTCCCTCACCTCAGCTGCTGCACCTGAGCTGACCCAGGAACGGGGAGACACGGATGCCACCCAGGGCAGCTGCTCTGACACCCTCAATGGCCTCTGGCCTGTATGTCACCTCCGGCCACCCGCCCTGGGTCACCTCCTGCACACCAGAGTGCACAGCGTGCAGCTCCTTTGGGGCCGTTACCACTGAGGGTGTGTCTGTTGACATGCTATGAGGATGAGTGGAACAATGTACAAAGTATGACAGAAATAATCACAGCGACCTTAGGGCCTTCTGGCCCTGTGGGCCCAGCCGGCACAATGACCTGACTGCAACCAGCACTTTAATAAGCACTTTGACCTCAAATGCAGGGTCTGGAAATGTTCAGTCGCCACCCAAGAACAGGGCACTATGAACGCGGTGGTGAACAAGGACATTCCCTCCATCCAGGGCAGGGAAGATGTCCACAAGAGTCAGGAAGGTCAGTACCCTACAGGTCAGTCTGTAACAGACCATTAGCCCCAGCGGTGGATCACGATTCAAGTCTCAGGACTTGCTGTATGTCCCAGGGACATTGTCCAACCTCCTGGGTGCCACACTTTTAAGCTGGAAACAGTAGCAGGCCCTCCCAGGATGTCTGGGGCTGAGATGAAGAAAGGCCCGTGGCACCATGCGATGCTGTTGCTACTGTTAATACTGAACAAGGCATAGCTGTGTGGACGAAGAGCCTCAACTTGAGTCCAGCCTTCAGGAGAAACAAGGGCCTCCCAGACTCACAGGGGCAGAGGCAGCTCCAGAGCATGAAGCACATCCCAGAGGCCCACAGACATAGGGGCCAGGGCTGTTTGGGGACATGAGGGGGCACTGCTGCCAGAGTTGGGTGGGAGGTGATGCTAAAGGCTGGGGCAAGATGGTCAAGGAGCCTTGGGCAGAGCTAGAAGGAGGGTCTGAACGGGGAGTCCAGACCACAGTAGACGGACTGGGAAGGCCTGATCCAGGGGGTGACCCAATAAAACAGGGGCACCCGTGCCCAGGGCACAGGGGAGGAAAGGAAGGGCCTGGGGGTTAACTGAGGCTTCCTGCCAGGAAGTGGATGGTTGACGATGGAGCATCGCAGCAGGCTTCTGTGGCCAGGTTCCCCAGGACCTCTGAGACCCAGGTCACCTACAGATGACACAACTGTCCTGGAAAGGGGTGAGGATGCTCAGAGGGCATGGGAAGGTGGGGCGGGGCCGGGCGGGTGGCAGAGGGAAGTGGCCAGAGAGACCAGCCTTAGCTGGGGGCCAAGGAAAGGGGAAGGACCACTGGAGGGGTGGAGGGGAGACAAGTCACAGGCACAGAACTGAACAAGGGTGACAGCGGATGTGGGGACATAGCCTGGTGACCCCAACAGGAATAGAAGGGCCCCACCGGGCCTCAGACTTGGCCCCACTAGCAGAGAGAAGCCCTCCTGCCAGCCCCCACTGACCCTCAGCCAGCCTCCCTACCCCAGGGGCTCACTCTGAGAGAAGTATCCCTCTTCTGAGCCCTGACATTGAGTTGCTGCCATGTGACTGAGCCAGATGACCTAGACCTGGACCAGGCGGCTCCTCTATAAAGTAGGGGTGCATGTGAGGCCGGTAGATGGAGGAACCTGGCCACCCCTGAAGATGAAACTGTAGAGGGGGTGGGTTCTCACAGTAGAATCCTCACCACCGCTGCTCCTCCTCCTCAGGGATCTGCCCCCAGCCCCGCCTGCCAAGGGGCTGGCTCCACCCACACACCGCCCTGCTCCCCACCGGGCTGGCCCTGCCCAGACACAACCATTCCAGAGGCTTCCTGGTTCTGCTTCAGTGTCCCTAGTGGTAAAGAACTCCCTGCCAATGCAGGAGACGCAAAAGACTCGGGTTCAATCCCTGGGTCAGGAAGATCCCCCAGAGAAGGGCACTGGCAACCCACTCCAGTATTCTTGCCTGGAGAATCCCATGGACAGAGGAGCCTGGAGGGCTATAGTCAACGGGCTCACAAAGAATCAGACACGACTTAGCACATACGCAGGGACCTGGCCCCTTTGCCCTCCTGGAAGTGGGGCTGGCAGGCAGGGGAGGGCTGGGAGGGACCCCTCAGGCCTGTCCACACTATGCAGAGTCCGCCTGGAGTTGCACCCTCAGAGAGGAGTTCTGCTTTCTGGAAGCCCCCAGTCAGCCCCACCTCGAGTGGGTGGAGTCACCAGGAAGGGAATGTTCCACCAGCCCCCAGGCTATGGATGGGTCAACACTGAGGCCTGGCTTGCCGCTCCTTAGCAGGCAGTACTGCTCTGGGACTCAGACCACTGGCTGCCAGAGGCCAGGCGTTTTCTCCTGCCTCTGTCCAGGGAACCAGGGGCCTGCAGTGTCCTGGGGATGGTGAGGAGAGGCTGCCACGAGAGTTCAGGGTGTCCCTCATCTGGACAGCAGGCTGGTGGGAGGCCCACGAAACCAGGGAATTTGAGGCCATTCCCGAAATCATCCCCCGAACCGCCCCTGTCCTCTCCACACTCTTGGAGAGCCACACTGCCGCTGACCACTAATTCTCCAGAGGTGAGAAGACCACCTCCCTTTTGGAGGGGACAAGGCCACAAACTGAGCCAATGGTGAAAACACCTCCAGGAAGGTGGACTTAGCTGCCCGGAGCAGGCAGAACCCTGTGTGGAAAGCAGTAGGACCCACAGAGCCTCTGCCTGGAGATTCCAGCGTGTTTATGCCAACCCTTGGGTAAGGCAAGCTGACCGCCAGCACCTGCTCAACCCCTTCTCCTCCAACCATCCAACAGCTCTGGACCTCCCACCTGGACAGCACCCACCTCCTCAGGCTCCTCCTCTCGTGGGCGGCTGGGCTTGGTGTAGTCCAGAGGCCGGTCCCACTCATCCTGGCGGGAGGCGTGGCTAGACGGGGGTGAGGTCAGGGAGCTGCTGGGGGCGCTGGTACTGCTCTGGCGCTGGCAGGCCTCAGGTGACTTCACGCCAGGGCTGCTGCTGCTGCTGCTCCCGCTGGGGAAAGTGTTCTCCCGCCTGCGGTGCTTGTGCATGCTCAAGTCCAGGGTTCCGTTCTCATCCACCTCAATGTCCACGGCCTGCATTGCAAAGGCGACATCTAGATTAGACACAATCCCTTCCCACAGGTGCCTTATTTTCCCTCCAAAGGGAACAGGGCCAAAAAGAAGAGAGGAGCCTCTGAGAAGAAAGTATCCTGAAGCTGACTGAGTGGACTCACTCTACCCACTGCCTCAAGGCCTCCAGCCCATAAAACCAGCCCCTGCACATGGCCACCTGTGTGGGCACAGGAACACGTGGAAGCCAGTGGAAGCCCGCATCCCGGTAGACGCGGGAACAGGTGTGTACAGCCACTTGGCGCCCTTAGGCACAGTGCGTGGTGCTCAGGGAGGTAGACCCATCCAATGTCTTTGGCCAGCAGGGTCAGTGGTCAGGAGGGAGAAAAGGAAAGAGTGGTACTCCCCTCATAGATGCTGGGTTTGCTGAGCCTGCTTTGTGCAGGCTGCATATAGTCCTGACTGCAAACCCCACCCGCCTTCTCTGCCTCAGAAGGAGCTCCCAGCAGGGGCCTCGCCCACCTTGCTGGGCAGGTCCTGTGGCTTCGTGCTGAGGTTCTCAGGCATCTCCCAGCAGCGCGTGGAGAGGTTCAGGATGGCAGTGGCGGCCATGTGCGCGGCCTCTGCGTCGTGGGCGTAGTCGAAGCCTGCAGAAGAGGATGAGGTGCAGGGGCTGGGCCTGGGGGGAGAGGCCTTTGGGAAAGGTTTGGCTGCAAAAAGGGAACAACAGCAGGCTGATATACAACGCGAACGGGAGGCGGCCAAAAAGACACACAGGGGAGTTTTAGGTGGCTGGGAGCTTTGAGCACAGCTACGTGGAGGTGGGCCCGGGGCTGGGTCACCCACCCACTGCTGTGAGCTTGCATACCCCAATCTGCCCCCATCCTGGTCGCGTACTGAGAAGGCCACTTCTGTCTTGACCATAACTTGGGCAGAAAGGGCAAAGACAGGCTAGCTTCCCTGATATTGCAAACAAAACAAGTTATCTATTGGTGAATGCTTATTGAAAGACTAAAGTCTGTAAATAGGAAGAGTGTCTACAGTGTCATTCAAGTAGGCAAATTTTGTCACAATATCTCAAAAGGATGATTTTGGTGTCACCTCCTCAACAGCCACAGCTTTAGTAAATAACATTGTTGCTCAAATATAATGATGCGAAGAGTTGACTCACTGGAAAAGACCCTCATGCTGGGAAAGACTGAAGGCAAAAGGAGAAGGGGGCAGCAGAAGATAAGATTTAGATAGGATCACCGACTCAACGGACATGAATCTGAACAAACTTGGGAGTTAGTGGAGGACAGAGGAGCCTGGCATGCTGCAGTCCATGGGATTGCAAAGAGTTGGACAGGCCTTAGCTACTGAACAACAACAGAACATGAAACATGAAGGCATAAAATGTCATCTTTTCTAATAACTGTGTCATAACCATAAGATCACTCTCACGTATGATTTCTGAGTAATCACGATATCACCAGCAAATTTCCAGTGCCCCAGCATAAGTGGGTGCCTTGCATGAAGCCCTCTCCTAACAAGTTGGAGAGATACCTGCACTCCAGCTGGCCATTGTATTGATCAGTGTTTCTAGTATGAACTCATAGGAAACTCATCATTGCTGATTTTGGCATCTGAACATCCATCATGAGCTGACAGCTCCAACCTTATGTACACTGGGGCAGTTTTCCATTTTGTAGGTATTACGCAAGCTAATTGGCTTGCAACTCACAAATTAGTGTAATACGTGACCAAAAAAAGACAGGGGACTTCCTTTGTGGTCCAGTGGTTGAGAGTCTAGTGCCGGTGCAGGAGACATGGGTTTGATCCCTAGTCTGGGGGATCAAAGATTCCACATGCTGAGGAGCAGCTAAGCTGGTGCCACAGCTACTGAGCACATGCTCTAAGCTGCAACTACGGAAACCCGCACCCCTAGAGCCTGTGCTCCGCAACAAAAGCCACCAAGTGAGACGCCCGTGCACTGCAACAGAGTAGCCCCCGCTCGCCACAACTCGAGAAAGCCTGCACAGCAACAAAGGCCCAGTGCAACCCAAGTATAGGAATAATTTTTTAGAAAGACAGGAGAGCTTGTTCTCAAAGGTTTGTAGGAATGAATTCTGTTAGTGCAAGCACCCAGAAATTTTGTTGCTAATATTACAAATGGCACACTGTATCCAGCAAGATGGTCCCTGTCTGAGCATCTGTTGGGTATCCAGGCTCAGCACAGTGGCTCTTCCTAGACCTCCACCCTTGAGCTGGAATAAACCGCCTGGGAAAGGACAGCCGGGGGAGGGCACACTCACAGGGTAAACCATGTCAGCGATGTTGGGCTTAACTCTTTGGACGTGCACACCATAACACACTTGTTTTTGTTTCAATGTGTAGTGAGGAGACACATCCAGTTTGATGCTGAACGTGAAGGCCACAATGTGGGTGAGACCCAGACTCTGAGAAAGTCACCACGGTAGACTGGGACAGCTGGGGCCCCAGATGGAGAGTCCCTACATGCTCCTGGGGAAGGGTTCCTCCTCCTCTGCCCCTCAGACCCTACACCTCCCAGAGCAGTTTCCCCAACTTACATTTAAAGGCTTTCGGTGAGGTTTCGCTGGTCTGAATCTTTGGGGCAAGCATGCGCTTACCAAAAACCTGAGCATCAAAACTTGCGTAGTCAAAGGTGACCTTGGAGAACTTCTCCAGCTCCTTGGCCAGGTTGGCCCTGGGTGTGGTGGGGGCCACGCTGGGCCGGTAGCTTCCATAGGGAGGGACCTCAAGCTGCTTCACGAAGCACATGGGCCTGGGGTGCAGGATGGAGATGAGAAACATGAAGACAGGACACAAGGACCCTGTGCTATTCAACCCAGCACCCTCTGCCATGGCCTAGCCCAGCCATCCCTCAGAGGCCAGTGTGGACTGAGACCCAGGCAGGCCCTCCCCTGCCCGCCGCTACAGGTTGCCTGTGGGATGTGCAGGAAGAACTGCCATGGGGAAGAAGCACTAGGAGACTTGAAGTAACAGCACGTATCCCCTTGCAGACAGCATCAGCCAGAGGAGGGGAAAAGGAGAGCTGGTTTCTGAGCCCTTGGCTGGGAGCCCCAGAGGAGCATCTTTAGGGTGGTGGGCAGTCAAAGTGGAATTCTGGTGGTGGAATAACTTGTTAATACAAGTCCCCAGACAGGAGGGAGCTGGAGCACCTGGAGGGGATATGGGGGTGTTTCTGAGAATCAGCCTCAGGGCACAGCAGCTCCACTTTTTGAAGGGAGTGGCCTAGCCCTCCCCTGTCCTCTGCTTAAAGTTGCTTAAGATGCCCCTGGAAGGGCTGCTGCCCAGTTAAGGACAGGCATGAAAGCACTGCTGCAAGCATTCAGTCACTGTTACTAGAGCTCTGAAAGAGCTCAGATTTTTAAATGTACAAGAGATGGTGTGGAGACACCAGCCTCCGCAGCCCAGGGGCCGGGGCAGGAGCAAGACCAGCAGAAGAGAAAGGCCATGGCGTCTGTACCATTCCAGTGAGGGGCTCAGAGAGAAGGAAAGCAGAGGAGGCGTCTAGAGCCAAGCAGTGACTTCACTCTGGAAAGGGTGGAATTAAGAAGGACCAATGGAGAGGCCCCGAGGTGCCAGGCACTGTAAGAATTTGAGCATGACCCGAAAAGAGGAGCCTGTTGCCAAGAAGACCCTGGAACCACGATAAGGCCAGCTCTGAAGGGCCTTGGGAAAGCGAGGCCACCAGAGCACGAGCAGGCTCTCCTCCTCCACTCTGGACTGGCCAATGCAGCTGAGAAGTTGCTGGCGAGCTCTCAGCTACCCTCAAGGGAAGATGAGGCCTAAACTTAATGGCTGCGCCTTACAGGGCCTTCCTGGGACAAAAGCCCCTCTGGTCCTCATTTCTCATTTGTAGGAAAAAAGCTGTAAGCCCCCTCAACCTTCCAGGTTCCAAAGAGCAAGTCAGTCAGTTAAGAGGACAACAGAGTCACAACAGGGCTCCTAGTTCCTCTGGAAGAGACAGAGGGAACAATCTGACACATATCTGAGTCACTCTGCAGAAACTAAGACACTTGCCCAGTGGTGACGACATGCCAACCACAAGCCTGTGGACCCCAGACTGTTGGAATCGTAAGGTTGAGATTCTTGAAACATCACCTACCACCTCACCGTCAGCCAATCAGAAGAAGGTCCACAAACTATTATGCATCTCAAACCCTCTTCCCTCACACTGTCTGTAAAGACCTCACCAGAAAGCCAATGGGAAGTCGAATGTTCTGAGCACCAGCCACCCATTCTCCTTCCATGGTTTTTGTAATAAACTTTCCTCTGCTCCAAACGCCAACCCAGTTTTGGTTTGTTTGGCCTCACTATATGTCGGGTAGACGAACCTGGGTCCAAGAACACCCCTCCAGGTCTGTGGTTCATGTCACTCACCTGAGGATCCGATCCGAATTGGAGCTATTCTTGGAAGGCTCTCCCGGCTGTGGCTGTTGCTTCTCATGAGATTTGGCTAATTTTTCGGCAGCAGCAATGGGACACCCAGACAAACTAGAGACAGGATAGGAGGACAGCTGAGCCCTTCCCCAGGCCCCACCCATCTAAGCCAGGAGCCAGACACCAGCAGGCGCCGAGGGAAGGCTGTCGTTCCTATAGAGGGGGCTTTTCCCCAGCTCTGTCCTCAGCCCTCAAAGCACCTGCTGCTCACTCAGTTTCTGTTTTTGGAAATTCTAAGCCAAGACACACAGAGACAATGCATCCTAAAGTTCTTCAAGGCTCTAGACAAAGGCCTCTCCTCTGGATGGATCTGGGGGATGGGCCTGCCTCTCACCCTGCTCCTCTTGCCTCACCATCAACCAGAGCTGCTAAAATTCTGTCACCCACAGGCCATGAACTGGGTGCTGACCCTGGAGGACACGGACCACCAGGGTCACAGCAGAAGGGCACAGGTCCTTCCCAGGAAAGCACCTAATCCGAGACACCATGGATACGGCTTCGACTGTTCGAACTAAGAAGCTGATCGACCAGAGGACGTGACATCATCACAGCAGTGCTGGGGAGTTCAGCCTCTTCTCAGTGATTGGACCTCAAAGACTCTGGCCGTCCTTTCAGCTGAGCATCACTCACTGGAGCAAAGGCACCTGCTGCCACAGCCACAGCTGCCCAGGGCTCGGGGAAGCAGTGGCCAGAAGACGGCAGACAACGGAAGCACCAGGGTCTCAGCACCCCACTGAGCAACCAGGCTTAGGCCCGGATGCTGAGGCTGTGCCCTAAGCAAGAGCTAGTGTCCAGAGGCTTCCCGAATCTCCACAGGGCAGGGTCCCCACCCGGCTCTACCCAGGCTGCAGGCACCCATTCCTCCAGGTGCACTCTGGTGTCTCAGGACCCCCTCAGAGTGGCACCAGTGACCACCCCTCCAGGTGCTGCTCTGCGCCCACCAAAGGTCTGTCCTGACCTTGCACTCACCCCAAAGAGCAGCACACAGAGGGACAGGGCAAGCCTGAGACATGTGCCAGGTTGGGGCACCCACAGCATGCCCCCGCCACCACCCTCACCATGCCCAGTCCAGCCCCATACCTTCTGTGCGTGTTACGGTTGCTGTTCACGTGGCCCTGGCCTGTGCAGCCAGGAGTGGGGCACTTGAGCACGTTCTCGTGCATGGCCAGGACTGCAAGACAACCGGGGGGAGCCAGTGAGCACCTCCCTCCATGGAGCATCCAGGAGCCCCAGGCTCAGCTCAGTCAGAGAACCCCTCCCACGGTGGCCCTGGCTCTCTAGGGCAGAAACCAGTTCAGCCTTACAACGTCCCTCCTCTCAACTTACTGCCCCTCACACAGAAGTAAGGACAGCCTTCCTCCTTCTGAGACCCCAGCACATAGAAAGTGGTCCCTCCCCAGCTCCAGAGCCCAGCCTCCCCTCCTGCGTGCCCGTGTCCATGGCCAGCTTCCTGGGACCCTGACCCAGTCTGCCATCTCCAGGTGAATCACCGGACCCTCCACGTCCCCATGCTTGTAGGGCTCAAGTATGGGCTTCAGGACATGCCTGTTCAGAGGGACAGGGCTCTGTGTGGCCATTCCCCAAAGTGGGCACTATCCAAACACCAGAGGCAGCCTGAACCATGCAGAGCTACTCACTCTCCGGGGGGATCCTGTCCTTGTGGGGACAGCCAGACAGGCTGCGGTGGTGTGGGTACAGCCCAGTGACATGGCCGGTGCCATCACAGCCTGGTGTCGGACACTTGATCTCACGTTTTTCACTTCTTGAGGGATCTAAACACACAGGGCCTCTGGGTCAGAGAGCAGCCAGGAAGTTGGGGGGTAGTGGTGAGCAGGGAGGGGGTAGTGCAGCTCACAAGCCTTCACTCTGGCTATCCAGAGAGGAGGATGACCAGACCGCCCAAGAGCCCTAAAGGCACCAGGGCTGGACAGCAAGGGGATACTAGAGGGACTGTCCAGGGTGTTTAAGTGGAAAAGCCCACAGATGGCGAAAACCCACAAACAGTGGGACTGCAGCCCTTTGAGGAAGACCACCTGGATGGTGGCTGGTGCCCTCTGTCCTGTCCTGCTAATGTCCTGCGCAGCCCCAGGCCTCCACAGAGAAGTGAAGCTGTGCAGCAACACCCCTGCCAGGACTCGTCCTTCATGTTGACACAAAAGGGGGAGACAGAAGCTAAGTAACTCACCCAAAATGAAGTTGCTCAGTAGTGTCCAACTTTTTTGAGACCTCATGGACTGTAGCCCGCGAGGCTCCTCTGTCCATGGAATTTTCCAGGCAAGAATACTGGAGTGGGTTGCCATTTCCTTCTCCAGAGGATCTTCCCAACCCGGTAATCGAACCCAGGTCTCCCACCTTGCAGGCAGACTCTTTAAGGTCTGAGCTACCAGGGAATCAAAGCAGCTAATAAAGGCTTAGGAAGAAACTTAACCCCAAATCTCAGCTACTGACCTCATTAAGCCTTTACAGGCCAGAGAGGTCACTGTAAGTCTGGGGGCAGAAGGGAAGACCTCTCAGGACGCACATGGTCCCCAGGGCATAGCCAGTGACCCAGGGAAACTTCCAATGCAGCTATCATCCCCTTTGATAGAACACAGAAATCACAGACCATGCTCAGAATGCCCACCCCCAGGGAGGGCAGGGCCCCTGGGAGCTCTGCCTGATTCAAATGGGAGGAGGTTGTCCTTTGACCCCCAGGCAGGCAGAGGCACCCTAAGGGGCTCATAAGCCTCTCCCAGGCACCGCCCTCCTGAGTTCGCTGCCACCGGCCTCTAGGGCTCTAGCACTGGCCTCTAGCCCCTCTAGGGCTCGTGGGCACCTGTGTCTCAGCATCAGGATCCCTGAGGACCAGTGCCAATGCCCTTATGGTGCTCCCAGCCCTGCCTCCTGCCTCACCAACCACAGTCTGTGTCTGTCTGGCCAACACCCCCCACCTCCCATGACCCCCAGCCAGTGAAATCCTCAGGGCATGTCCACAGGTCCCGGGCATCCCTGGGAGCCCAGCCTACCTTTGCTGCAGTAGCTCTTCCGGGCAGCGTCCAGGGGTCTCGCTGCCTTCCCCGGCTCGCCCGGGCCCAGTGGGCCTTGCTCGGCAGGTGAGCATCCCGGCTCACAGACAGCCCGCACCTGCTCGGCCTTCAGGGCAATGGCCTGCTCCAGGAGGCCCAGGTTGCCACGGGTCATCATGTCGTACATCTCCGACTCGTCTGTGACCGCAGACTTCTGGGAGCGCGAGTCCTCGTCTTTGCCGTCGTCGGACCGCACCTCCACTAGGACGGAGTACCCGGGCTTGGGGCTGGGAGGCACCAGGCCCCGGGGTTGAGGGCTCTTCGGGACAGGGACGTGGGGGGCATCCTCCTGGCAGATTACATCGGGAGGGGCCTCCTCCTCGTCCTCCTCGTCCTCCTCGTCATCTTCCTCCTCCTCATCATCTTCCTCCTCCTCCTCCTCTTCCTCCTCGTTGCCCAGGATCACTTTCTGCTTACTGGATACCTCACTGGCCACACTCTCCAGAGACTGGGGACCCGGCTCCTGGGAGCGCTCACTGGTGACTTCAATCACCTCCTCCACGTCCTCTGGCTGGATGAAGTCCTCCTTCTCCCCCTCGTCACTGGTGGCTTCCTCCTCAGCCTCCTGAACTAGGCCTGGTGTGGCCACCTGGCCTGAGTCTCCGCCAACTAGGGTCTCTTCAGCGATTTGGCCCAAATTTAGGAGAGAAGTTGCAATGATTTCCTGATAGCTGCTGTAGCTGCCCTTGGAGGAGCCCGAGGGGCTGCTGATGGGATTGGATGCGAAATGTGCCTTTACTGGGCTCCTTCCTACACAAAATCAGAAACCATATGGGAGGCACATGGGAACGGGGGTGGGGGGGGTGGCTAAGAGTCACCTGGAGTGTGTCTCCAGGCCACTGGCTCCAGTACCTTCACCCCACTCTGCCACAGCCAGAGGACACCAGACCCCAGAAACAGGATCGATGTAGCCGTTTTTGTCTGCTTGGAGACACCACTGCTGTACTTTTGAAACTAAGATTTACAATGATAGTTTTGATTAACAGTCCTCCCTGTTATGTGCACTTTTTAAAATCAGGCAAATCTGTGTTTCATAAAATGGATCCTACAGAATGCATAAGATCTTTTAACACTGTTTCATAATTGAGAAGCAGTAAAAGCTGTTTTTAAAGGTTAAGTCATTTCATCGCCGTGGCTAAGATGCAGTGGGTGCTCACCACACCCGGGCCCCCTGGGTGGTGGATAAGGACCCCAGAATGTGAGAGCCAGCCCGCCTGCTCCCGCTTCAGGAGGGCTGAGCCAGAGCACAGAGCTCCCTCCTGTGTAAGGAAGCCAGGAGGCCAAGTCCCTGACCCGGCACCCTCTCGGGCACAGCCAGGTCCCCAGCAGGGAGGTGGGTTGCAAGAACTCTCCCTACAGTGGCTCTAAAGTGAAGTAAGAATCCACCTCAGATCCCAAAAGGGGAGAACACCAGAAACGTGGATGTATTGGAGGGGAGGGTTTGGGCCTCCGGCCTCTGCCACACCCTCAGGACCCCACAAGTCTGCCAGGGTCTCAGGACACAGACATGCCCCACCTTCACACTAGTGATTCCCAAGAACTGGGGCCATACAGGGAAGAAGGTGACAGCAAGGAGACCCCTCAGTTCTCACTGCCCAGCCCAGCTTCCCTGGACACCTCCACCACCTCCCTTAATGCCAAGCAGACCCCTGCCCCCCAACCAGGTGGCTCTTTTGAGGCCAAGTGGGGCGGGTCTGTCCAAGACCACCCCATACAGACCCACAGCCACATCCATCTGTCCGTCCTTCTGTCACACACGCAGACAGACACACATCCAAATGCACAGTGTTCACACACAGACCCTGAGCCCCCAGAGCCGGCCCCTCCCCAGGAAGTCCCAAATGTTGGACAAGAGGCACTTGTTCTCAGCAGGGCTTCCTGGCTCGCGGGAGCCCTGCCCGCCCACAGGCTGCGATTCTCCGGGGCCACACTAAGCGCCTTTATTCAGGGGAGACAGAGCAACAAAGCACCTTCAGCTGGCTCGGGGCGATGAATCTCCTCCTGTCCCGACGCCTCGGCCTCATCCTCCTCCACAGTTCCTTCCGATTCATCAGAAACAGAGGCGTCCTTCACCTCAGTGTCCTCGCTGCCGTCGCTGTCCACGCCGTAGCCCTCGTCCAGAGCCAGCTTCAGCGGGGGTGCCTTCCGCTTGGACCCCAGGTGCTCGGCCTCGGGGCCCTCTAGCTTCCTCTTCTTGGCCAGAGGGCAGCTCTGCAAACTGGGAGGGAGGAGGCCGGGCCCCCCCACATCAGCATCTCCTGGTCCCCCGACCCTTCACCCTCTGCAGCACTTCCCCTATCCTGAAAAGTTCTCTTTGCCTCTCATCACCTCCCTCCACCAAAATCCAAAAGCGAGACTGGCATATCGATGTGTTCGAAATTTTACAGTAAGTGTCCACATTAAAAAGCACCAGATTGTGTTTTAAATTTCACTTCCTGCTTGTCTGGGGACCCCTAACCTCGGGGGGCCCTGTCCACACCAGAGTCACCCGCTCTGGGATGGCTGGGGATGGGGGCTGGCCCAGGCTACTCTGCCCCGTGCCCACCGCCTCCAGGAGCACCCAGACCTTCCTTTCCCACCTCCAGACCCTTCCCACCCTCATCCACCCCCTGAACTGGGCACCACAATCAGAGGCCCCTGAGGTCCAGTGGGACCCTGGGACCCCCAGGAGGACAGCAGTGAAAACGGTCACCCCACCATGTGCTGGCTCTGTTCTGGGTTTGCCCACAAGGCCTCCTCCGGCCTCAGAGCAGCCCCACTGGGGAGACACCCAGAAAGGCTCGGGGTTGCACAAGAGGTCACCGGAGCTCATCAGTCCAGAGCAGAGGGGGACAGTTCTAGACCCCTACAGTTCTAGAGGGTCTCAGAGCAGGAGAGGAGCTCCACCCCCCACAGCCCAACCTTTTTCCCAGGAACCTGTTAAGGGCCCGCCAGCTCCTCACCTTCGGTGCCTGGAGTACTTGCCACGGACATGCCCCGAGCCTGTGCATCCGGGGGTGGGACAGCTGGGAGGAGACAAGCAGGAGCAGTCACCTGGGGGCGGCCCCGTGTGGCATGGGGACAGGGTCAGAATCTCAAGGCCCACCCCAGACCGTCCCCCCAAGGAGTAGAAGATTGTCTCCAAACAGTTCATCTTAGGACGGCTGCTTGCAGTTCGCAAAAAATTAATGAAATAACTCACCCCATTTAAATAAATGAATGGCTCATTACAGTTTCATGAGTGTGTTTAATTAAAGCTCTGTGTGTATGAGATCAAGGCAGGATTCCTTTGTCCACGATGAGTCTCCCCACTGCAGGCAAGCCGCCACCAGGTTTTCAGGGGGCTGGGGAGCAGGGCCCTCGAGGTGCTCCTGGAACCAGCACCCGAGTCTGGCCCACGGGCAAAGCACAAACATGGGATTCTCAGTGGCCTTCACGAGGCTGTGAGGCCCGGCCAAGGCTGCCCTGTGTTGTCTCACTGAGGCGGCGCCCACGGACAGAACAACTCCACAACGCGCAGCCTTGACCTAGGTCACAGGATCCCGATGGAGGTAGGCGCGGTGTGGTGGCAAAGACCCCACTCCAGAGCCTGCAGCCTGCTGCAAGGGAGGTGAAGCCATGAGGGCGGATGACCCAGGAGCTGTCATGAGACCTCAGGGGCGGGGGGCTGGGAGGATGATGCCTGGCCTCTAGCAGCTCACACCCCGGGGACAGAGGCAAGAGCCCAGGAGTCCTGCTCCTTCCACAACTTCCGCCTCTCCACCCACCAGACTCTGGGAACCGCTCATCAGGGCTCGGCCCGCCCCACCCATTTCCCTGCGAGTCAGCTCCCCAGGACTGCGAGGCGCTCAAGGCCAGTGTCCTGTGGGCTTGGGGGCATGTGCAAGGAACCGGGACAGCAAGGAGCTGACATCACCCTTGTTGTGGAGCAGCAGATGGATGCTGGCGAGATGGAGAGGCCGTGGTGGGAGGAGGGGGAGCCCGAGCTCCTCCTGGGAGGGGTCACTCCAAGGTGCCCCCCATCCAAGGATGGACAAACTTGTCATCACCAGGTCTGAGCCCCCATCTCCGATCAGGCTCTCCCGGAGCCAAGGAAGGAAAGTTCTGTGGCCAATGACACCTGTAGGCTCCAGAAGAGTACACCACTGTGGCCTCTGTCCAGACACACTGACTGATCACCCACTTGACTACAGAGGACTATGGGGCCCCACCAGCTGGCAGGCCACCCTGGCTGATGGACCAGCGAGAAACAGAACGGTCTGTTCAAGCAGAGCCCTGTCCCCCAGCTCATCGGCAGCCTTTGGGAGAGCCAGGGTCTCTGCAGGGCACCCTGGAGCCCCCCATGATGGCGCCACTGAGGCTGATCTCCCGGCATTTAAAAGGAGAGATGAAAGGAGACAGGGTGGAGAGGAAGAGGAAAGGGGAGGGGGGAGGGGAGCATGCAGACGTCACTGTGATTTCCTTTCCAGACCCAGAGGACTTCTGCCGCCCACGGCCTCTCATTCTTAAATCCATGCCCCACACTTGCTGCCACTTTCTCAAGTACTAGCGTTAAGACTCCACAAAAGCTCCTTGTTATTGGGGATTTGAAGCTGAGGTCCCAATTAGTCGATTAATCAGAGTTAATCAGGCAATTAGGTGCCAGCTGCTGTGGTACTGGCACTACCCCCAAACACATCACCTGCTCCAAGCCACACCTCCGCCCCCCAGTTCAGAGGCGCCTGGCTTCCAGCCCCGAGGGCCAGCTCCTCCCAGGGCAGCAGGCCAGGCGTGCGCCCACATGTGCTGAGCTGCCAAGGGGCACTCTAGGAGAGGAAGCGGAAGAAACCGCTCCCTACGTGGCAGCCAAGAGAGCACCTGTGGAAAGTGACGTGAGGCCAGTCAGGGCCCCAGGGTGCAGTGCCAGCAGGCCACCTGTGAGCACCCTGTGCTTGTAGGGTCCCTCCATGTGCTTGGGGCCAGAGGGCGGGGTGAAGCACCAGCTCTGGTCCAGGCCTCTGGAGCCTAGCCCCCCAGCATGGGGGATCCTGCTGAGCCCTCCCCTGACTTCCCAACCTGGCTCCAAGTGTGGCAGAGGCGCTCCCGGAGGGCCTGCCCTCAGTTAGCACTGAGTGGGGTCAGGCAACGGCCCAGGGGGCTCTGAACATAAACAGTAGGTCTCAGGCCAAGGCAGAGGAGCCCATCCCATCAGAAGCCCTGTAAGGGACTGGATTCCCTCCGGCCCCTGGAGGCAGGTAGAGGGCTCCCTACTCCTCTCTGTCCCCTTAGTGGGAGCTGGCTGGTGGCTCAAGGAGAAGACCCTCCGGTGAGGACAGGCGGGCTGGGAACCAGGGTGCAGGCAGGACAGATAGGCATCTCTCATGGAAGAGGGAGACGCCCCAAGGGTGCACCGAGAGGGGCCTGCCCACTTCCTTCCCTCCTACCCCACCTCCTGCAGCTGTGGGACAGCAGATGAGTCCATGGAGACAAGGGACAGGGTCTACTCGTTCTCCACTGGCACAAAGGGAAAGGCCAACAGACCTCTCATCTTCTCTCAGGGACTTGCCTCAAATCAGAGCAAGAACTGATCGGCTACGGGTGGGAGGAGGCAGCTGAGAGTCCTGCTCAGTCCTGGCTTGTGTCCTAGCAACCACAATACGAGAGCAAGCTGCTCCCAGGGTCTCTGCTTGAGCAGAGGAGGGGGCCACTGTGGTGGGGGAGGGAGCCCCACAGGTTCTGGGTCCACAGGTTCAAGTCCCTTGTCCACAAAGTGAGTCCCATGGGGACAGCTTCCCCATGACCCATCCTCCCATCAGGTGATTCCGAAAGCATTCCTTTGCCGTCCCAGGGGCAAGTCTGTTCCACGGGTCATTCTCCCTGTGCCAGCATCCACCATGAAGGCCCCACCACAAAGGCTCCGCCAGAATGGGGGCTCATCTGCTTCTCCCACCACAGAACCTGGTGTGCCCAGAGGAGGAGTCCGGCTTGCAGCACCTGTCCCTGCCCACCGGCTGAACACACAATCTCAGTGCATTGCTCAGGCCTGAGAGGCAAGTTCCAGGTGGACCACATATGGCTCCTTAGCACAGAGGAGCCATTTTCCTCTGAGCATCGATTCTTCGAAACAGGAAGGATTGCTGAGAACATTTGTCGCTAGAACTTTTCTCCCCAGTTTCCCCATCAGATTGCATACAGGTCTCACCCTTACCAAGTAAACAGGGTGAGACCACGAGATCAACAAAAGTGGACAAAACCTGGATGGTCACACAATCCCTTACGCTGGTTGTGTACACAGATTTCAAAACAAATCTATTTTGGCGTCACTTTGGCTTCAAAGTTTCAAGAGAAACCTAGCCCTTTGGTTTGCCTTTCCAACTTCCTCCCTTACTGTATCTGTTGCTAAAAGTAACACTGTTACTGAAGCTCAAGTCCTGTGCACAGCCTCCTCCCCCTTGCTGTCCCCAGGAGGTCCTCAGGTGAACATCACATGGCCCCAGGGGAGCAGCGCGTCCTCTGGGAGACCTGCTCTCCAGCCTGTGCTGCTCCGAGCACCAGGGTCCCTCCAGGGGCTCACCCACAGGCCCCAACCCTCCAGGCAGCTCCCAGGGGCCTGGCTTGGCTTCTGTCCCCACCCACCCCACCCTCCAGCCGTGCAACCACAACCAGTCTTTGTGTAGGAGGGTGTGTGATTCAACTCTTCTGACTGCATGAGCTGTTATACTCTGAGCCTCAGTTTCTCCACTTCACACGTGGGGCCACACCACCCCCAGCCGGTGCTTCCATGAGAGTCCCTGAGCTCAGACGGCACGGTGCAGCCACCGCAGCACCTGCCACCCGTGGGGCTCTGAGCACCCCCAGGCCCTCTGCCCTCCCGCCTCCATGTTACAGCCTCAGAGGCTAGAGACATGCTGGCATGTTTGGGGTCCTCATATTCCTGACTGGCAAAGGCCAACCACTTGACTACTGCCTGGTTAAGAATAAGATGGGCCAGCCCCAGCTGTGCTCACTGTCCAGTGAGAGACTTCACCTCTGAGAATATGGATGTGGCCGATGCCCTAGGCCCACGCAGCTCTGTGGAGTCACTCCAGGCAGGGGCAGTGGCCCCACAGAAGAGCAGCCCCTCCCTCAGTGTCTAGAAAGCTCTGTCTGTCTCCAGCCACCAGTCTGGAAGCCCACAGACCTGCCATCAGGGTGTGGGTGTCACGCCTGACCCCACTGCATGGGCAGAGCAGCCCCAGGGGCAGGAGGGAGCACTCAGAATCCCTCCATCCCTCCAAGTGGCCTTGGGCAGGTTACCTCAGTCACAAGTTGAAGTCTGGCCCCAGCTCCCAGGATGTTTATAAAATTGGACCAGGTACACTGGGGTCCTCCCTTCCTTCTCTAGTGCTCTGACCCAGATGCGTCACCACGACCCCTCTTCAGAAAAGGCGGGGTATGGGAGGCTGGTATTATTGGCCACTCACTGGACACTGTTCACTGGAGCTCTGCTTGGGCAAAACAGCCCAGGGCTGGCGGGGAGACCCAAGGAAGAGCCTAGATCCACAGAGCCTCCGGTCCAAAGGCCAAGTGGGTGGTGCTGGGTGACCTGACATGCAGACACTGCGGGGGGTGGGGTGGGGTCTCTCTGGCCTCCCTAAGCCCCTCCCCACACTCCACACACAAAGCCTTTAGCCAAGCCCAGGACAGATGTCTGCAGACAGGGAAGTCTACCTCCAAGGAAGAGGGCCGGCCCCTCCTGCTTCAACCAGCAAAGCCCTGTGCATCTGTCTCCCTCCTGCTCAGGATGTGCCCCGAGAGACCAGCCTGGGATCTGGAAAGTCACAGAGCTCAGCCGACACACAGGCCACTGCTGTTCTCAGTGCAGTGGAAGACTTGGGCGTGGGACACCTGGACCCTTGTCTCTGGTCAAGGAACCACTAAGACAGCACCTTGTTGCTGGCTGAGGACCACGGTGCCAGGAGGTCCTGGGGACCCGCTGTCAGCACCTCTGTGCCCCCGTGCAAGGCTGGCTGCATGGTGGCACCAGGATGCGGGGCAAGAGGACAAGGCAGGCGAGGACGGCTGAACACAGGCCAGGAGGGGAGCTACCTTGTCACAGAAAGCAGGGGACTCAGGGGCAACTGGGCAATTCGAAGTGCCCGGCAGGCCATTTAGGACAAAGGGGGTCACTGGCAAGCACCACATCTTACCTGAGGTCGGCTCCTGTGGGCTCCAGGGGAGCTGAGTGAGAGAAGGAGAAACAGGGAACTTGTGTGCAAGTAGAATTGAAAAAGGCACATTGTCCTGCAGCACAAGTGGGCTGAAGCGTGGAGGCAATTCCCCTGAGACCTGAACCCCACGTTCCCCGGACCCCTGGAATATCCTCTGGGGTCTGGTGAATCCACGGTCCCCCAAGCCGGTGCCCCTGCCAGACCCTCCCTGGGGGCTCCTGGATTTACAGACTCAGACAGAGGCCCCACACAAGACAGGCTCTGTGGGCCATCCAGGCAGGACAGGGTCTCTTTCCTAATTGCATGTAGAAGTTAGTGTCTGGTCAGAAACCCCCCAGCAGATAAAGCTGGACAAAGAAGAGAAGGTGGCCCAAGAAACTGGTCCCTCAGGGATGGGCCACTGGGCAAAAACTTCAGGAGTTCAACTGGCAGACACAGGAAGCTCAGGGCGCCCAGCCCCTCCTTGAGGGCCACCCATATACAGGAGCAGCATGTACCCTGTGGTGTTGGGGAGGTGAGGCTGGCCAAGGGATCAGGGCTTGATCCCTGCAGAGCAAGAAGGGCCTCAGCCCCTCTCCCCACCCCACTGTCAGTTCAACCAATGACATCCCCACCCCCTCCAGCACCAAGACTAATATCCTGGGAGCAGAGAGACTGGTGATGCAAGGCTGGCGGCCTTTCCTTTCCAAACAGAGCAGGTCTAACGCAGCTTTGCTTCCCCCTCTGGAGAGCTAGGTCTGCTCCTCATTTCCACCCCCACAGGTGCCTCTGGGCCTAAAGCCTCCCTGGTAGCCCTCTTAGGCAGCCCAAGGCTGAGGAGCCCTGAAGCCACCAGGTACCTGAAGCCCCAGGTGCCCAGAGCAGGGGAGGTGCATCCCAGGGCTGAGGCACTGCTCCAGGACTCTATTCTCCTGAGGACAGCTGCTGGGAGTGGCATTTATAGCTTCAGGACCCGGGACTCTTGGCCAGAGTCAGCTGGGAGGGGAGGGCAGCACTCACCTCGGAGGGCCTTGGATCTTGTACGAGCTCTCTTTTCATCATTTTCTAAGCTCATCTGCAAGTAAAAACAACCGTGCTGTTAACAGGACCCAGCAGAACCACCCCTGTGTCTGCAGTGTGGCCTACGCCATCGTCTGGCTCCAGCGTCTCTGGTGCCTGTGAATCTGACACAGGAGACAAGGAACGGCTCACAGGGCAGGAACGAGCTGAGAACCAGGAGCAGCAGGTGAGGCACGGTGCTTCTGGGAGGAGACCCTGCGCCCAAGCGTGCCCCTACCCCCTGACCCCAGGTTCATGCCTGAGGAGGAATCCTCGCCCACTAAACCTTTGTTACCGTCACGATGTCATAACGCACGGTCTCCTGGTGACAGTGCCCGCCACAAACTCTGACCCCACTGCCGGGAGCCACCCCACCATGCTGAGAACCCGGCTTCCACCCACAGTTGATCCTGGCAGACAAGGGCTGTCTTGTTAGAAACAGGCGCCTGGGACCTGAGTGGAACTCCACGAAGCTCCGAGTGGACGGCTCCCACTCTCTACTGGGTGCCGTCCAGGGAGATCCCAGGGACACAGCCTGAGTTTGGGGACCTGGCCACTCCTACATGAGATGGGGTGCTCCCCACAGCCAGGGGTTTTCAGGCAACACTGCCCAGTGGAATAGAGTGTCAGTCACCCATATCATTTAAACTTTTCTAAAAGCTGCCTTAAAAGCATAAAAAGAAATGGGTGAGATTGATTTTAAACCTTACTTAGCCCGATCTACCCAAAACATTATCATTTCAACAGTATCAATAGAAAAAATTATGACTAGGATTTTTGTTTAGTGCTAACTCTTAGAGATCCTGCACATCTCCTGGACTCACAGCTCATCTGAGTTTGATCAACCATGTGCCACGGCGCTGGCTCTGGGGGTGGGAAGGAGTCAGGGGTGAGAGCCAGGCTGGGGTAGGAGTGCAGGCTGAGGGGTCATCTGGACCCAACCTGCAGGTCACCCTCCCAGAGATGCCAATTCCCCCAGGAAAGAGTGAGTGGAGCCCACGAAGGGGGCTGGTGCCCGACATAATCCAGACCCTGGTGTCACCCAACCACCTACCCGAGCCAATCAGAGCTCCTGCCCCCCATTCTCTGCCCCAGACCCACTTCCATGGGAATGCTGCCCACACTGTCCTTCAAGGAGTGGAGGCAGAACCCTGGGAGGGGAGGGATGCCCCCAGGGGCACAGGTCATCACAGAGAATCCTCAGCCTGGGTCTGGGCAGCAGGTAGGAGGGGCCTTTACCCAGCAGGTGTGCCCTGTGGCCAGGAAGGGGAGGAAGCCACTCCCACCCTCCTGCCACTGCATGGCCATCAGAGCAAAGCCAGATGCCCAGAAAGGAGCAGCAGAGGGGGGCTTTGTCCCCCAGAAACCAGCACAGGTCCAGCATCTAAGGTCCCACGCAGGAAGGAAGAGAGGGACCCTTCCCATGGACCCCCCAGTTCATAAGTTGGAACTTGCAAAGTGAGCCGCCCTGCCCCCAAGCAGCACGAGCATACATGTGATTTGTTAAGGACGAAAAATCACGACTTGGGGTAATCCTTGCAGCCGTCGATTGCAGGCAGTAGAGCTGAGAGCCATGCATTTACAGCCTCCCGACAGCACGGAAGACAATTACTATAATTTCTATTTTTAAAGCGGAGGTTCCCCATGGACCAATGGCTCACATTTAAAGTGAAGAGAGGAGCAGGTGTCAAAGGGACTTCATTACATTTATGAGCCTTCAAATGTCGTCTGCACGAGCCCGGCGCAGTGGCTTCCGATGCAGCAGCACAAAGGGGCCGAGCTCTGATTGCCCAGCCACTCTCAGCCGAAATGCAATCTACACCTCTTTTTTTGTCAGTTTTCCCAAGGAAATTGGCAAGCATTCTGCTGGGTTAAAGCGGGCCTTGGCAATTTGGATTTCCTGCAGATAAATTATTCAAAGAGCACAAAATGGAGAGGGCTGCAGAATGCGTGCGGGCTGCTCTCACACTGGGAGCTCACGTCGAGGAGCTGACAGCTGTACCATTCATTCTGCCGAGCACCTTTCCATTTGCAATTTATCTGCATCAAATGGTCAATAAGCGAGAAGTTCTCCTCAGTGCACAGAGTTTTGATGTAAAAGGGAAAAAAAAACTGAACTAAGGGAGGAAGAACTAGGGTTAGCCTTTCAACATAAGCATCAGCTGTAAGAACCAGAAACCACATCGACGCGCAAGCAGGTAAACCTCAATTTGTGAACTCTGACTAGCTCCACTGGACTTACCCTGCTTTCCTCCTCCAAGGGCGGCTGTCCATGTCCTCTGGCCCGCAGCACCCATGCGCCCACATGTCGGTGGGCAGCACTGCTTGGCCTGCTGGCTGCACCACCTCTGCCACCACGGGAAGATAGGCTAAGACAATGAAACACTTCCCAATTTTTCACTGATTTATTTTTGAAAATTCTTCCCCTGTTCCAAGAACAAACCAACCATGCCTGTATCTGAAAAGCCCTCATGTAGCTAAGGGCCTACTGCCTGGAGGGTGAAAGGCCCCTGTCCCGGCCAAGCAGCCTTAACGTCCCCCACAAGGGGCCAGAGGCCTCTCAAGGACAGGTCTGCGCTGTCTGCCACCGGCTGCCTGTCCACAGCTGCCCTGTGCTCCCCAAACCCACTCTTTGCTCTGGTTAATACTTCAGTCATTCTGGCTTCAGTAGGAAAACTACAGAACAATCTGCAAACACTAGCACTAGCCACATCTCTTGGCCAGCAAGAACGGTTTCTTTGTCCTTCCTCTGAACCTGCCTTATTGTGTCACGAGATGGTCTCACTCAAGAGAGTGGCGATGCTTAGTTCTGTTTGTTTGTCTGTTTTCTTATTTTTAATTTTGTTTGGCTGTGCCACATGGCACCTGGGATCTTAGTTCCCCAAGTGAGGATCAAACCTGCACCCCCTGCAGTGGAAGCCTGAAGTCTTAACCACTGGACCACCAGGGAAGTCCCTTGCTTTGTATTTTTTAGTAAATCACGTAAGCTCTTCTTACATGTAAACAGCTCTCACATGACCAGCCCCTTTAAGACCTGTCCCGTGGCACCCTTGCCAAACCTGAGTTCCCCAAGCTGGATGTTTACACACTCTGGGACCAAGGTCGTGTTGAGTGACCTTGAACCAGCAGCTTCTTGGGCTGTGATTGTGAGGACTCCAGGAACACACAGGACAGAGTGGGCTCTCCCCCAGGAACATCCAGTCAGGCCCAGCGGGCTTTGCACCGAACTTCACCTTTTCCCCAGAGGGTCTGCCCACCCCCTGCCTAGTTCAGGGACCTGGTGGTGGTTTCTAGAGGGGTGCATCCCCCATCCCTCTGTCTGTCTGTCTGTCTGTCTGTCTCTCTCTGACTCTCTCTTTTCCAATCTCTTTTCTTCCTGGTTCTTCCCAGGCCTTCACAACTGAAGAGCTTCCCATCTCTCCACCCTGAACCATGTCCCTGCCCATCTGCACACAGCTAAGGGCTGGACGACAGACTCCATGCTGGAGCCTGGCCCTGTGTGGCCCTGGACATCACCTGCCTCTCCGGTCCCTGCAGGGGGCCCTGGCCTAAACAGCACCAGCTATGGGACCTGAGGCAGTGGGTGTCTCACTCCAGGGAAGGGGCAATGTCAAGAGAAAGGAGCTGCTCAGCCATGAGCCCGGGCAGGGGTGGGGAGGCCCCATGGATCAGTGATGACCTGAGGACATTTCAGGCAGGGAGGCCTCAGGAAGTAAGTACCTCTGACCCACAGAGAAGGTGCACCACTGTGTGGCCAGCACCTCTGGGGGGTCAGGCCTGTGTCCTCCCTCTTCACACCCCCTCTCTCACTCTCCTTCTGTGCCTGCTCATCTCCATCTGAAATAAGCTCACTGGTTCATGTTTTTGAGGTCAGTGTCTCCCTGCAGAGACCTCATTCACTGCTCAGGGTGTATTATGTAAGGTCAGACAAACAGGCAGACAGACAGACAAATGGGGACAATCAGAAACGTCTACTGAGATCTTGGAACTGGGGGAGGTGGCCAAGACCATCAAAGCAGAAACCAGAGCCCTGAGTCGCAGGAGAGTCAAGGCCCCTGAGGCCACAGAGGACCCACGCTGGCTCTGGGCTGGAGGAAACAGGCCATGTTCCATTTTACTTAGAACACATCCAAAAGCCTGCAAAGCTGGGGAATTAGAATGAACTTGGGACAACTTTTTAAACATACAAGATTATTTGAGTGACAAAGTCCTTTTTCCTCTGGGAAGACCCAAACAAGGAATTCTGCTGACTCCTGAGACCAAGCAACCTGCCTAGAAGGAAGGGATGACTTTGCAATGAGGAGGGTAGAGATACCTAACTGAATGAAACCAAGGGGTGTGGGGGGAGGAGGGGGCAGAGGAGGACATGATCTGGTCCCGTGTGCACAGCCAAGAGCGCCTCCAGCAGGCACATCACCACTGTACAGCCTGGGGGCAGAATACTGGGCATATCCACATTCCCACATCTGGGGAGACGCTCCCCTAAGGACATAAGAGCAGCTGTCAAGTATGTCCCTTGCTCCCTCTCCCAAGCCGTCCAGCAGGATCCTCCCCAGCCCCCAGCCCAGGTAGAGCTGCCTTCTGCTTCGAGAAGTCCTACTGTCTCAGGGACCTCCCCTTCAGCACACATTCTACTCTCCATTCTCTGTCAGCTGAGGCTAAACCACACAGGCACACCCCTGCACCTCCTGACAACCGCCACAGCACCTCTGGTTCCTATCGGTGTCCCTCCCTTGGGAACATCCCAGTGTGTATCTGAAATTCTCTGACACTCCACCCATTGTTCAATCCATAAGCAGCTGCATAGACCAGCCCTCTCCTTGGGTTGTAGAAAGGACACCCCATGGAGAATTATTTAATACCCGTCTTGGGAGGGACTCTCCTGACATCTCTAAGCATGAGATCTCTAAGCATGAGATCACGGCTCACTGTAACCCCTACATTAAAATTATAGCTATGTTATAGACATCCTAATAAAGCAGCCTTGTCTGGGCCCATCTGTTTAAAACTTCAACATAAATGGAATTGCCAACTTCTGAGGGGTAGCAATCTAGCCACATCCAATGAGGCTGGTCAGAGGGCACACCCAGTGCTACCCCTTGCCCTGTCAGGAGCGTCCACTAGGGGAGGCAGTAAGGAGGCCCTGCTGAGCACCCATGCATTCACTATGCTCCTGGGTTGCATATCTCTAGTCATCCATTGAACACCCATAATCTGGGGCCCAAATACTTCATTCTTCAAGGTCAAAAAGGGGTTGACAAATACCTACCCTTTTCTCCTTAAGTTAAGAAAGAAAAAAAGCCCAATGCCCAGCACTTTCACAAGCACACAATTCTATCAGCCACTTCCAGACCCACCTATGAGCTGTCCACATGCCTGGTGCTGAACTCAGAGTCCAGGCAGCTGTGATTGCCTCCCACGTAGGACTTCTCCAGCCACGAGCTCCTCAGCTCCCCACTTCCTTCTCAGGCCAGGCTTCTGTTGTATGTGTTCTGCCCTCTTGTGCCCCCACCCCTTCTCCACCTCCTCAGTCAGACGGTGCCCCTGGCGCCAGCCCCACAGTCCCTCCTTCTCTGGCCCACTCTTGGTCTTAGCTTCTCTGCTCAGAGCAGTAACTAGGGCCTTATCTGCCCAAACTAGAGGAAATGACCATAATGGAGCAGCTGTGAAACACTGGCCCTGGGGGAGAAGCTGAGCACGGCCACTGAGCTTTTTCCCAGCAGGTCCCACACCCTGCAATCTTGTCACACCTGAGCCATAGGCAAGTGCAGCCTTCCTACCCATCACATCCACAGCACCAACCACTGTGGAGACAAAGCACCCAGAGCCCCTGGCCTCAAATCAAGGAGCTTCTTGGTCATGTGATGTCTGAATGCTTGGGGCTGGATGGGTGAGGTGAGTGCCGCTTTCAGTCAGATGCAAATTTAAGGGGAAAACAAAACTAAGTGATCAAGTTAGATAACAATTTAATGCAGCATTTTAGAACATCTGCCGCTACTGCTGCTGCTAAATCACTTCAGTCGTGTCCGACTCTGTGCGACCCCATAGATGGCAGCCCACCAAGCTCCGCCGTCCCTGGGATTCTCCAGGCAAGAACACTGGAGTGGGTTGCCATTTCCTTCTCCAATGCATGAAAGTGAAAAGTGAAAAGTGAAAGTGAAATTGCTCAGTCGTGTCTGACTCTTCGTGACCCCATGGACTGTAGCCCACCAGGCTCCTCCATTCATGGGATTTTCCAGTCAAGAGTACTGGAGGGGGTCGCCCGTGCCTTCTCCATCTTTTCCCCTAATAAAATGCAATTCCATTCCTCATACCTTGTTCATTGAAAACACACATCCTACTTTCCTACTATATACTGAAATTCTTCCCTAATTACATATTTAAATTATAGAGTCCTCAACTCTTAAAAACCTTAATTTCTAGTGAAAACTGAGAAAGTAACCAATTATGATGTCTTCTAAATTAATATTCTGTAGATTGGTGAACATAAATGCCTGTGATAGTTTCTAAAAACATTTGCTTTTTAAAATATCTATTTAAAAAAATTATTTATTTATTTATTAGAACATCTAAATCAATGCAAATGTTCCATGAAGAACAAAAGAACAACGATTTAAATAAAGACTGCGCCGGCATTCCTGGCTTTTCCTTTTGCACCAGACTCAAACATGGCTCAGCAAAGCACTGATGGTCACACAGGGATAAAAGTGTGAGCGGAGGAGCCTGAGGCAATGCGAGGACAGACCCATCCCTGTACATTTCAGTCCCCAGATTCAGGAGGAAAGTGTTGGGCTTTAAGAGAAAAAATACAAGCACCCTCAAAAGAGGTTGCCACTTCAAACTTCACAGCCCTGCCCGTCTGTACTCTGGACTGCCACTTCTTGGTGGCCATGCTCTGGGTCATGGCTTGGATCCTTGATGGAGAGTGTGTTCATGTCAGAGTATACGAGAGGTCAGAATCTGAGATCTGGGAAGGGATGCCCACCAAGCCTGTTGTCACCCCACTTCCATCTTTGAGGGTCACCTGAGCCTGGGGACCTGGTTTTGCCAGAGCACATCATGGGGAGTGAGGACATCCAGAATTACAGGCTTGGTGCAGCTGTAAGAGCATGTGATATTTGGGCTTGGAGCACCACTGGGAGGTGGAGACTCCAGGCCACCTCCACCAGCCAGATCCAGGCAGGTATGAGCAGGGCACCACAGGCCCCATTTGGGAAGATGGCAGTAAACTAAGCCAGCAGACCTCAGGAGTTCCTGCGGCGAAGGCTGCCCAGGGAGAGCAGAGAGCAGGGAGTGTGTGCCTGGGGAGCCGCGTGTGATGGGGCCTCAGGGCAGAGACTTGGCAGACGGGACCTGCCGTCACATTTTAGTTTTAGCCTACTTGGAGTCACCTGTCTTCCTTTAATGTTAAAGTGTCCAGATCATCGATGGTCCTAGCCCCCACTTACTCTTCGCCTAAGCTGGACTGATAACAACTAGACCAAAAGTCACCTCCACACTCCACGCCGAGGAGTTAGAAGGACTCTTGCCAAGACCCAGGGGCCCAGACCCTGGGCTGCCCTCCGAGTGCCTTACCTTGCCGCGTCCGCCCAGGAAGAGTCTCGGGGTCCTACAGTTGTCGGCCTTGTCTCCGTGTGTCCACCTCTGGCTCAGAAGCTCACCCCGGAACTCATTTTCTGAGAGTCAGAAAAAGAAAACCTAATGAACGCCAGCTCAAGGGGAGAAATAGAGAAACTGGGCCCACTCTTGTACACAGCACTTGTACCGCAAAGACACCCAAGGTCACAGCCCCATGGCTGCTTCAGGGACAAAAGACAGGAGCTCTTTGGGGAAAATCACTCTCAGTTTGGGACATTCCTCAGGGGCTTCTAGTGCCCACACCCAGAATCATCATCAAATAGGCTGTGGCACTATTTTATGGGGCATGTCGGGGAGTGGGGGCACATTTCCTCTAACATGGCCACTCCGAACAGGGGGCTATGCCAGTCAGGTGAGGCCCAAAGCTTTGCCTCTGCTTTGCCCAGGTGGCCAGCATCCTTCCTCTCCTTCTGTGTCTGCCTCTCTCTAGGGCAGTACCTCCAGTTAATATTTAATTCCTCACATAAATTCACACGTCAAAGCAGAGGCTAAAGCATCATCTGGACCGGACAAAGAAATGCATTGTGTACCTATTCCCTGCACGGCACTCCCTGTTTCCATGACAACCAGCTTTCTACAACAGCAGCTTTCAAAGGAAGGTCACGAAGTAACCAACAATAAAAACAGGAAATGAATGTTCCTGCGTTTTTCTTCTCCTTGGAGGTGAGTTTGGATCTGCTGAAGGCAGGTCAGGCTGGGTGCTGTCACACCCCTCATCTTTCTTCTCACGTTTCCCACGTGCATTCCCGAACACTATTTTCCTCTAACTTCACTGGTCCTGTCCCGGGCAGCCCTGTGGCCACAGCCACAGTGTCCTCTTGTCTGGAAATGCCTCCATCTATTAAAGGGCCTCCTGGGACTCCAGTAGCACAAACAGAGGGAGGCAGATGGGTTGGCAAACAGCCTAATGCATCACCTTCAGAGGACGGGGTTAAACCACCTGCTGTGTGTGCCTACTGAGCGCCTCACCCTCACTGAGCTGTGGGTCACCTGCAGGGCCCTGAACTCGCCCTGAACAAGCGAGCGCTGAACTCGGCCTGAGAGCTGGGAACCGGACATCTTGGGCCAGGTACCTTGCGGTCGTTAGCAGACGGCAAGAGGAAACAGGCTCACCCACACCGTGACAGGAGTTGCCTAGGGCCCTGGATCCCTAAGAGGTGTGTGGCAAACAGCGAGGGTGGTGAGGAGGGAGCAGTTGGCCCTGTCAAAGGGGAGAGAAGGGAGGAAACTCGGGAGATGAGTCAACAAGGATGGCTCAGGTCATGGGGTACGTGCTGCACCTGAAGACAGAGACGAGGACCCTGCCCCTCGTGACAGAGTGACAACGGAGGCCAGAATCCCCAGCCACAAGTGGGGTTCCCTTTCCACATGTGCCTCCCACGAGAGGCCCGCACCCTGGGCTGATCTGCGAGGCTCTGGTGAAATTCCTCGTCATGGTGACATATGTAAACAATGGTTAACCCTGGCAGGCCTCCCTGGGAATTGGAGGGAAGGGGCAACCTGAGATCTTTGAAAGGGATGGCTCCCTCCTTACAGATCTCCAGCACGTGTCTGAAAAGCGCTCCAACCTCAGAGAAGCCCAGCAGTGGAAGAGCCAAGTCTGTGCCAAGGGCCCTCTGTGTTCTGCTTGCTCACAGGGGCCTCTTTGCTCTCTCCCCGGGAGAAGCCCTGTTGAGGGAATTCTCCCCCTCACCCACATTCCCTGTGGTCTGTCATGTGTCCACAGCCCCACACCTGCTCAGGCCTCACACAAGGGCCTTAAGGACACCTGCCCAGCACCACTCCCTCACAACAGCACTGCCCCAGGATGCAGAAGACATTTGCAGGAGGCACACAACACAAGACCAGAACTATGTCACGAGGATCCATGATTGACGGAGTCCTTCAATCAATCCTTCCTTTTCCTGGGAATCTTCTGACAGCAAACCACAGTCACTACAGTAAAACGTGACAGTGCTTCTCCTTTGCTGGGAGAAACCGGGGGCCCTCTTGGTCTCCCACTGGGCCCACATATGTCCCCACCACAGACCAGACCCCTCGTGTACAGACGCGTGGAGTAGAACAAAGACGCAGTCCACCCCGGCTGCCACAGAGGTGGCACTTGATGTCCCCCCACCAAGCCCAGACTACGGCAGAGTCCCCAGGCCAAAGGAAGGCCCTGCACACAACAGGGGGTGCCACCCGGGTGCCCCATCCAGCAGTCATGCTGCCGGCGGACATTCAGCCCATGGAGGCAGCCCCCACGCCAGCACCTGCCCTGCCAGCCACCGTCTCCATCACAGGAGCCATCAGAGACTTAGAGCACCAGACACACAGGGACCACGAGGAGGGCTGACTCTGCCCTCGTTATCAGGGGTCGGCAGTGAGGAGGGTTTTCTTTAAGACCCCTTGCTTTGGGCTAGGAGGTCTCTAGTGAGTTCTGAACCCCTGCTCCCAGACACACAGAGCAAAGGGGCCGCATGGGAGCGTGTGGCAAGGACAGTGGCCTTGGCCGTGATGTCCCTTCAGGACCACCTGCTCCATGTTGTCCCAGCATCTGACCTCACCCAACTCAGTTTCACAGGATTCTGGCAGACGGACAAGCTCAGAAAAGCCACCAGGGCCCATGAGTAGCCTCATCAGAGCTGCAGAGCAGGGCATCTCCCTCCTGGGGCCAGAGTCCCAAAGGACGCCCATGCTCAGGGCCAATCAGGGCCGGATCAGGCATCCCCAACACGTGCCACTTTGGCATGCGGACTGTTTAGCTCTGGAAATAGAGACCCTGTGGGCTCATGAGAAACTCCTGTCAAGATGTCTTCAGGGTCTTCACTAGATTCTATGTCTCTGGTGACTTGCCTCTCATCCAACAAGCAAAGGGGGAGCATCTTTGCTTGGAGGGAGCCCACATCTTGGCTCTCCCATGCTCTCATGGGTGGGACCAGTCAGACCCTGAGCCCCTGCCTTCCTCTCTCCCCACTCTGTTCATCCTGGCTGAGCCCACCTCTCCCCCCAGGCTTGACAGGCTCTTCTTCCCACTGCCAATTAAAGTGTCCTCAGGGACATCCCTGGTGGTCCAGGGGTTAAGGATGTACCATGCAGTGCAGGGGACACAGGTTCAATCCCTGGTCAGGGAACTAAGATTGCACATGCCACAGAGCAACTCAGCCGGCTCAGCCAGCACGCCACAACTAGGGTCCATGCACCAGAGCAGATCCCTGTGACACAACAGGACCCTTCGTGCTGCGACTGGGACCTGACACAACCAACCGAGCAATCAACAAAGAGTTAACAAAAAAATCTTTTTTTCATAAACAAGTGTCCTCGGAGTAGCAACCAAAGCCTGTCTTCCTCTCAAATGTTTGCTCATGCCCCTAATTGGCCCTTCCCTGGGGCTTCTCAACTCTTCAACAAGCTTGAGGCATCCACATTCACAGAGCTCAATCTGTCTGGATTCCACACCCCAGACCCCGGGCTCCACATCTCCACACCCTTCACAATCTGATCTCCTAAGTGACCCCCGGCGATCTGACTCTGGCCCCACTCCCCACGCCAGCTCACAGCCCTCCACCAAAGCAGCACCTTTGGAAGGTCTCCGTAAAGTCCTGGTCACCTGCCCATCCTGCGCCCACACCCAGTTCCTCCTTCCTCCCCTGGGGTGCCCCAGCCCCATCCCCAGCCTCTCCTCCCTCTGCTTGGCTGGCCGTCCTATCACCTCCCCCTCTGACTCCTCCCCTCCCTGCTCTCAGTCTTTGGCTCCTAGTCCTGGCCCAGAATTCTGCCTGTTATTTTCTGAATTTCACCAGTATCTGACCACTTTTGGCCTCTCAGGCTGTTTCATTTGTGTCCAAAAATTGATAAACTAATTCTAAAATTGATATGGCAGATGACGGGACATAGAAAAGCCAAAATAATAAAGTTGGACCCAACTTATATCATACGTAGAAATTCACATAATAGATCAGAGATCTAAACGTCCCAGTTAATACTCTTGGAAAGCACAGGAGTAAATCTTCCTGACTTTGCGTTAGGAGTGGTTTCTTTACTACAACACAGAAATCACAAGCAACAAAAGAAAAAAATGTATGAGCTGGACATCATCAAAGTTTAACACTTTTGGAAGTCAAATAATACCATCAATCAAGTGAAGAAAGAACCCACAAACAGGGAGAAAACATTTGCCGATCACATACCTCATAAGGGGCTTTTATCGAGTAGGGAAAGCCACTAGGCCATTGAGGTACAACCTAAATCAAATCCCTTATGATTATACAGTGGAGGTGACAAATAGATTCAAGGGCTTAGACCTAGTAGACAGATGCCTGAAGAACTCTGGACAGAGGTTCATAACATTGTATAGGAGGTAGTGACCAAAACCATCCCCCAAAAAAGAAATGCCAGAAGGCAAAGTGGTTGTCTGACAAGGCTTTACAAATAGCTGAGGAAAGAAGAGAAGCAAAAGGCAAAGGAGAAAGGGAAAGATACACCCAACTGAATGCAGAGTTCCAGAGAATGGCTAGGAGGGATAAGAAGGCCTTCTTAAATGAACAATGCAAAGAAATAGAGGGAAACAATAGAATGGGAAAGAATAAAGATCTCCTCAAGAAAAGTGGAGGTATCAAGGGAACATTTCATGCCAGCATGGGCATGATAAAAGACAGAAACTGCAAGGACCTAACAGAAATAAAAGAGATTAAGAAGAGGTGGTAAGAATACACAGAAGAACTATACAAGAAAGGTCTTAATGAACCGAACAACCATGATGGTGTGGTCACTCACCTAGAGCCAGACATCCTGGGGTGTGAAGTCAAGTGGGCCTTAGGAAGCATTACTACAAACAAAGCCAGTAGAAGCGATGGAATTCCAACTGAGCTATTTCAAATCCTAGATGATGCTGTGAAAGTGCTGTACTCAATATGTCAGCAAATTTGAAAACTCAGCAGTGGCCACAGGACTGGAAAAGGTCAGTTCTCATTCTAATTCCAAAGAAGGGCAATGCCAAAGAATGTTTAAACTAGTGTACAATTGCACTCATTTCACACGCTAGCAAGGTAATGCTCAAAATACTTCAAGCTAGGTTTCAACAGTATGTGATCCAAGAACTTCCACATGTACAAGCTGGGTTTAGAAAAGGCAGAGAAACCAGAGTTCAAATTGCTAACATTCATTGGATCATAAAGAAAGCAAGGGGATTCCAGAAAAACATCTACTTCTGCTTCATTGACTATGTTAACTGTAGAAAATTCTTAAAGAGATGGGAATATCAGACCACCTTACTTGTCTCCTGAGAAACCTATATGTGGGTCAAGAAGCAACAGAGTTGGGCATGGAACAACTGACTGGTTCAAAATTGAGAAAGGAGTACCACAAGGCTGCATATTGTCACCCTGCTTATTTAACTTCAGTGCAGAGTACATCATGCAAAATGCTGGGCTGGATGAATCACAAACTAGAATCAAGATTGCCAGGAGAAATATCAACAATCTCAGATATACAGATGATATAACTTTAATGGCAGAAAGTGAAGAGGAAATATAGAGCCTCTTGATAAGGGTGAAAGAGGAGAGTGAAAAAGCTGGCTTAAAATTCAACATTCAAAAAACTAAGATCATGACATCCAGTCCCATCACTTCATGGCAAATAGAAGGGGAAAAAAGTGGAAGCAGTGACAGATCTTGGGCTCCGAAATCACTGTGGATGGTGACTGCAGCCACAAAATTAAAAGACATTTGTTCCTTGGACAGAAAGCTGTGACAAACTTAGCGTATTAAAAAGCAGAGACATCGCCTTGCCAACAAAGCTCTGCATAGTCAAAGCTATGGTTTTTCCAGTAGTCATGTACAAATGTGAGAGTTGGACCATAAAGAAGGCTGGACACCAAGGAATTTATACTTTTGAATTGTGGTGCTGGAGAAAACTCTTGAGAGTCCCTTGGACGGCTAGGAGACCAAACCAGTCAATCCTAAAGGAAATCAGACCTGAATATTCATTGGAAGGATTGATGCTGAAGCTCTATACTTTGGCCACCTGCTGGGAAGAGCCAATTCATTAGGAAAGACCCTGATGCTGGGAAAGATTGAGGGCAGGAGGAGAAGGGGACAACAGAGGATTAAATGGTTAGATAACATCACCAACCCAATGAACATGAATTTGAGAAAACTCTTGGAGATAGTGGAGGACACAGGAGACTAGTGTGCTACAGTCTATGGGGTCACAAAGAGTCGGACATGACTTGGCGACCAAACAACAATAAGAAATTTAGAGTATAGAAAGAACTCATACTACTCCAGAATAAAACAAATTAACCCAATTTTAAAGTGGGCAAAGGGGAATTCCCTGGAAGGCCAATGGTTAGGACTTGGCACTTTCTGGGGAACTAAGATCCCTCAAGCCATTGGGTGTGGCCGAAAAACAAAGTGAGCAAAGGATTTGAACAGTCGTTCATCCAAAGACAACATATAAATGGTCAATAAAAGCTGCTCATCATCTAGTCATCAGGGAAACGTAAGTCAAAACCACAGCATGATCTTACTGCACACCCACTAAAATGGCTATGATGAAAAAAAGAAAAAACAGACAATAAGTATTGGGCAGGATGTGGAGACACTGGAGCCCATGTAGCCTGCTGGCAGGAGGATAAAGTGGCACTGCTAATTTGGAAAGCAGTCTGGTGGTCCATCAATATATTAAACATAGACTTACCACAGAATCCAGCAATTCTACTCCCAGATACAGATCCAAGAGAAATGAAAATACATGTCCACACAAAGCCCTGTACACAACTCTTCATCACAGGTTTATTTACGCTAGCCAAAAAAAAGGAAGCAACCCAAATGTCCATTGATTGCTGAATGGACAATATAAAATATGACCAAGTGCTATTTAGCAATAAAAAGTGGGTGAACCTCAACACCATCAGGCTCAGTGGAAGAAGTCAGAGAAAACGATCACATATTGTACCGTTCCTCAGTTACGGAATGTCCTGAAATGGCAAACCCATAGAAACAGAAATTAGATTAGTGGTGCGGAGTCTCGGGGGAGGGGCAGCGAGCCTCGCTCCCCACCCCCTACCCACCGCCCGCCCCCGGAGACTTTCCTAAGGGAAGAAGGTCTGGTGGGTTGCCTTTAGTTCTCCCAGCCTGGCTTCTGTGAGCCTGTGATCTGGGGCCAACCAGGAGAGCCAGTTGCAGCCCAGGTAGGGCTGCGTCCAGGGGTATAGGCAGAGGATGTGGAATGGGCCATCGGGGGCAGGGAGAGGCGTCTCAGACCCCACCCCACCCCACAACCACTCTGGGGACGCAGGCCAGGAGAAGACCAGCGCTTCTGCACAGCAGCTGCACCAAGGCCCAGAGCACCGCACACAGCCCACCTCCACCACATCAGGACCCTCCTCCCACGACAAGCCAACCAGGCAGACAGGCCCTGTGTCCCACCTGTGTGTCTGGCCTGGAGAGGCCAGCCTCCTCAGCTCTCACCAGGCCTCAGGCACCCTTGGAAGCTCATCACCCCGCCCTAAAGCCGTGAAGTGACCACACCCACGGAAAGTCTGGGCCCTGAAATCCAGTACAGTTGTCCCCATGTCTGCAGGGTCTGCATCCGTAGAGTCAACCAACATGGATAGAAAACACTCCCTCCAAAATTCCAGAGAGTTCCAAAAAGAATACTTGGTTTGCGACAATTTGCACAGTGTTTACATTGTGCTGTGCTGTGCTGTGCTTAGTCGCTCAGTCATGTCTGACTCTTTTTGACCCCATGGACTGTAGCCCGCCAGGCTCCTCTGTCTATGGGAATTCTCCAGGCAAGAATACTGGAGTGGGTTTCCATGCCCTCTTCCAGGGGATCTTCCCAACCCAGGGATCAAATCCAGGTCTCCCGCATCGCAGACAGGCTCTTTACCACCTGAGCTCCTAGGGAAGCCCACGTTTACATTGTAGCAGGTGTTATTAGTAACCTAGAGATAGATGGTCTGAAATTTAAGGACAATGTATGTAGGTTACAGGAAATACTCCAGCATTCCATACAAGGGACTGGAGCATCCATGGACTTTGGAATCCTGGATGGGTGGTCCCAGACCCAATCCCCCGTAGAGTCCCAAGGACAACTAAATAAACACAGCTCCCACTCAAAAGGAAAAATTCTCTCCTACTTTCATCTCAACCCAACAGAGTATAAACCCTTCCCAGACTGTCTCAAAAGCACGCTTCCCACTGGACACTAAGAAAGTTAGCAAGGGACAGGAAAATTATCTACAAGAAAAGCAAAGCTTGTATGAGAAATAATCTGGTGTGTGTGATTGCCCTAGCAATGAAAATAAATGAATAAAGATGATTCTCAGCATCACGCGGGCAGCTGGCAGCGGCAGAAGAGTCTGGTCCTGAGGCTGTGAGTCCTGCTGGGTCTGTCCTGCCCCACATCCCATAAACCTACAGTCCCGGACAAATGGGGTCCCTGAAGGCCCGGCCTGGAGTGGAGTGTAGGGCGTCCTTCAAGAGCAAGTGTCGGAGCCTACAGACGGGGCAAGTGCATGTGGAAGGGTAAGGAGCAGCCCAGCACAGAAACTAGGCTGATCAAATAATAAGCATATTAAGGAGCCTGATTTCTCACAGCAGTGAGGAAGGAGTTACACAGGTGGAGAGGGAGAAATCTAGAATGTATCCTGGGGGGAACTGGAGTCAGAGCTGTCAGGATGAACCTGTGGTTTTCAAGAAAATCTAGGTGTGTGTGCATGTCACACACATGTGCATTGAAAGTCTGGGAGCACGTCCACACTAGGTCCAGGGGTGGCTCCAGGCTCGAGTCTGGGAGAGCTCAGAGAATCACATGCACATCAGAAGGACACAGTTGCCAGCACTGAACAATCTTAGCATCAAAATAATGATTATAATCCACTGGATAAAATAAATCGTCAGTCTATTCAGACATCAATAAAAATGAATAAATTGGTGGTTTGAGGAAGAATTCGGCATTTCCCCCCAAAATAACTGGGTTGGCCAAAGAGTTTGCTTGGGTTTTCTGTAAGGTGTTAGGATTAGTGGAAAAACTCAAATGAACTTTTGGCCAACCCAATATTTATTCATCGCAAAGGGGAAAGTGTTGTTGCAGCTAGAGACACTGGGATGGCAACACCCAAACCAAGGAAAGCGCTACAGTGGGTGTCGCCAAGACAAGTCTTGTCTGACCAAGACCAACACACCATGTGGTCCTGAGCCCACTGTTGAGACACTGTCGAGGACCAGATAACCCAAGTGATGGATGGTTCTAGAGAAGAAGTTCTTTAGAACTTCTTTGTTGGAAACCCCTCTGGGTGAAGAGCACAGATTGGCAGATATACCTCCAGTGGGTCAGAAAAAAACTGTTTTGTATCTGAAAAGTTTCTGTGAATTTGAGATTGTTTCAAAAAACATTTGGGACTTCCCTGGTGGTCCAGTAGCTAAGACTCCGAGCTCCCAAGGCAAGGGGCTCAGGTTCGATCCCTGATGAGGGAACTAGACCCCACGTGCCACAACTAAAGATCCCATTTGCTGCAATTAAGACTCGGCACAGGTAAATAAATAAATATTTTTTAAAATAACATGGCTGGGGGTGAGATTTCAGTAACAGACAGTCAGTGGAGGCATCTGTGATGAGAGCTTGTAGCTGAGCCCCAGGGTCTCCTCAGGGCCCTCCTGCTTCCCAAGTCCCAGGACTGTTCCTAGAAGACAGCAAGGCTGAAATGTCCTGGGTCAAGGCTGGCTTCCCAGCACCTGCTGGAGAGCCGGGGACAGCCAGGGCAGGGCAGGCTCTCAGGGGAATCTGACAAGCCTGGAAATCCAAAAGGGAGTGGCACTCTTGCCCTGGACACTGTGGGTCCTGGGCGGGAACAGGAGGGTGGGGTGCTTGGCGCCCCCAGAAACGCTGACCTGGGTGGCCCCTCCCCCTCCCCCATCCCCTCCCCCTTCTCTGCTCCAGGCCTGCCTGTGACCTGGTTTCCAGGGTCTGGAGGCAGCCCTGGTGTACCACCCATCAGATCAGCTTTTGGCAGGAAATGCAAACAGGACTGATGGGGAAATGAGGGCAAGTTTTGCTCTTTTCTTTCTTCTTTTTTCTTTTTTTTTTTTGCCGGAATTCAGAGAGAAGTAAAATGAAGACTTGCTGAGTGGAGCAAAGACAGACCTGCTTTTGCTGAGTTTAGGTGAAAATGAGAGGAGAGAAGTGGGGGCAGGGGAGTCGGCAGTTCCATCGCTCTGCACGTTTCTCATTATTTTGCTTCTAAATCAGCCTCGCTGGTGCTTTCTCTATTCAATAAAAGCCAAACGCAAGCCACGTCCCCTAATCTCTCCAACAGCAGCTCACTGCTGAGAAAATAATATAGATGTAACTTCCAGCATCGTACACTTTCTTTTCCATTTATATGCAAATAGTGACCTTTCACCCAGGCTGTCTCAAAGAAGTGTTTCCTTAAAAATGCAAATAGCATGTTGCAGGCTGACTGTGGCTGAGTCTTTCTTATATGATTATTATTATTTCTTTTAAACTTACCCACGCTGTAAAAACAACAGCTAAACAGCCGGGCAGTAATGATGACTTTTCAAACCCCATCACAGGACTGGCTCTCCAGGCAGCCTGTCAGGGAGCCTGCCAGCAGGGGAGGGCCCCCAGATGATGAGGGGTGGGGACCCTCGCAGCCGCAGGGCGGGCTGAGTGTCCTGGGAGAGGCACAATGGTGGGAGCCAGGACTCGGGCGCCCAGGCAGGTGCAAGGGAGTGGGAGCGTGGGCGGCAGGCTGTGCGCTCCAGGCAGGCGCACAGGATTTCTCAGAAAGCCTCCCCACACAGACGGAGTTCAACACCAGGGGTCAGGACGAGTGATCCCGACCTCAACCTCCATCCGGGCACACACGTCTCACCCCCGGACGAGGAGTCAGGGGCAGGCAGCTCATGGGAAGCTCTCTGCCCTCCCTCAACCCCTGAGGCCAAGAGGAATGACGAGGACAGGGGGCTAGAGAAGCCCAGGAAACAGGCACAGTACTGCTACTCGGTGCATGGGGGCGCTGGGCTGGGGGCCTCTCCCCACTCCCCTGACCCACTGATCGACCAAGTCAGGACGCAGGCGGGGAGGAGCCAGGGAAGGTGTCAGTCATGGCCTGTGCCCACCCACAGCTCCCATGGTCCCCTGAATTTTCCCTGCAGGAGTCAGAACTGTCCGGCCCAGGAGAGGGAAAATGGCCACTTCCCCCTTCCTGGAAACCACACACTTTACTTAGGCTCTTGCAGTTAACTCGACTAGAACGGGCTCTCATTGTACAAACAGAATAAAACCAAGCTGCTCCAGGGTCCCTTGAGGCCTGTCTCTGCCCTGGCTCATGTCCAGTTCAGAAAGAGAGGGGACCAGGAAGGAGGGTAGGAGGTCCAGGCAGCTCCAGGGCCTCGCAGCCAGAGAGAGGGATTTCTGATAGTAGTTCACTCTCCTTCTCCTACCCCCATCCCTCTAACTCCGGACATGGACGCACTCCTGTCTGGGGGAGGAGAGCGAGCTCGGGGGGCTGACGTCATAGCCCCAGACCCAGGGCTCGGAGTGGCCCCCATACGGTGGCTGGATTTCGGGGTAGGCATGGCCAGCAGAGATGCCCACCTATCAGCCTCCTGCACTGCTCAGGGACAGCCCCCTCTCTCCTGCCTTTAAGTGAGAAATATCAGGGGGCTGCACACACTAGCTTCCCAGTTTGGATGGGCACGCACAGCACACAGGACGTCAACAAGGCAGAATGTGAAGAGAACGCAAACCACACTGACCAGAGGCAGCTGCCTCCAAAAGGCTCTGGGCAGTAAGGGGTCCATCACCAGGAAGGGGCATGGTGGGGTGGGAAGAGCCCTTCCAAGCCCTGTGCCCTCAATCTGCACCCTCGTGCTGACATGCATGCTCAGGAGCTGTCAGAATGCCCTCTGGGACGGCATCAGGGCAGGAGTGGGACTCTGACTGTCACAGCAGAGCCCATTCCGGGTCCCCCAGACACCAGAGGTGCAGGCTGAGCATGAGAGCGCAGGCCTCCCACACCAGGCAGCAGGTTCTGAACCCAGAGACGCAACGTGTAACTTGCAGCTGGCTCAGTGAAGCCAGGACCCAGAAGTCTTCACTCGTGCCATCACACACCACTTTGGAGCCTTTGAGGGGGCTAAAAAGTTTGTCAGCTGCAATTCAAGGTCAAATCCAACCCGCTTTTTCCTCTCCCTTTGGGCTGATGCACTGACTTCAGGTCTCCGCGGGTTTCTCTGCCGGCTTCAGTGGCATTTCCGGAAGCATCAGAGCCTCAGGATGACGGAAGGCGGGTGAACTCACAGCTCCTCACGACGCTCACACATCATGAAAAGTGCTGCTCTATGTGTGTTGGGGGAGGGGACCTCACAGCTAACCTGCTCTGGTGCAAAATGAGACCTCGGGAAGCTAGGGTTGGGGGCTGGGCTTCGTGAAATAAAAGGAGATACACAAAAATCTAAGTTATTTAGCCAGAGCACAACCAGATCACTAAAAGGTAATAACAGAAACACCCCCTCCAAGGTGAGGGAGGTGAGAGGGGGGTTCAGAATGGGGGGACACGTGTATACCCGTGGCTGATTCACGTTGATGTATGGCAAAAACCACCATAATATTGTAATTATCCTCCAATTAGAAATAATTAATTAATTAAAAATAATAAAAAGAAGGGTAAATAATAATAATAAAGAAAGAAACACCCCTCAGCCTGGACAGCGGAGTCTAACTTTCCACCCTGGCTGATAGCATATCCACTCAGATTCTGGAGGAAAAACTCAGAAGCGGACCCTTAGGTAGCTCTTCTTCCCACCTGGATTCAGAAGCTTCTCTGGCTGTGTCTAGTCCAGCACTGACAGCCCAGGGACTGAGATTACAATGGCACCCAGGCCAGTACCTGTGTGTGGACCAGAACCAAGTGTGGGGGCACTGCACACTGGGCACCCCAAACCTGGTGGCCTGCAGGCCCCCCTCCAAGGCAGGTGGGAACACCAGCAAGGCTGATGCAACGTGATAGCAGAGGTGTTTCAACAACGAAACACTTAGGGCATGACTGGCTCCTGGGAGGGACACCAAGGGACCGGTATGGCATCCGTTTGGGGCTGAAAGAGGAGTGGAGGTGGAAGGAGACAGGAGATGGGCCAGGAGTCTCAGCATGGCCTGGATGGGGGATGGAAAATCAGGTTGGAAGACAGACTAAGGACATCTCCCAGGCAATTGGGAAGCACCAAGAAGGGCAGTGAGGGCCAGTGTGATCCGGATGGCCTCCTGGGAGGTCTAGGGTCCTGGGAAGTCAGGCCGTGCAGGTCTGGAATTCATATGAGACGCTGCAGAATTACACGTGAAAATCACTGGTTAACAAACCAATTTACTGCTCAGCGGAGTCCAGTGAGCAAGCAGGCCGTTCTGAACCATTGGGTCTGGGACCCCTAGGACAGTCACTGTCCCCGAGCACCTCAGTTATGTCACAGGTCAGCTCTGAGTCTGTGAGATGCCTCGTGGCAGCCCCTTCACTCAGAAAGCACTGGGCAGCTCATGGGGAGGACAGTGGCTGAGCCACTTTATACCCTGTTGTCAAGTGAAGACTGAAGAGATTCAGCCTGATGTGCGGGAAGTTGGGTCCCTCCTGGGCCTGCAGCTCAGGGTGTCTGACCGGCTCAGGAAAAGCGGGCACAGGAGTGAGGAATAACAGAGCAGTGAGCTCCTGCCCCCTTGGACAGAAGCTGGAGGGGCAGGAGGGCCCTAGGTCTGGAGTCTGAGCTGAGAGAGATGGGGGTGCTGAATGCAGGCTGAGGGGAGGGCAGCCCATCCAGCTTGGAGCCCTGGGGAGCTCTCTCTCAAGCTGCTGCTTTAGTGTGGAGTTTTTAGGCCACGAAACGGGAGAAAAGGAGAGGCCCCAGGTGGCTTCCACTGGAGCCCTCAAACCCACGTCAACCGGGATCAAGGTGTGAAGCCAGGCGTGAGGGCTTGTCTGGCGGCAACTCAGCCAGATGGCACGTCCGGATGGACACACGCCGCGCCCTGCCCACCACCCTGAACCCCGCGGTGCCTAAGGCCTGTCCCTGGCACGCCCCACACGCACACGACCCTGCTCCCAGTCTGCCATCCCGAGAAATCCCTCACATCAGGCATGTCCGCACAGACCCACGCGGCCCCTCCAGGTGCCTGAGCAGCGGAAGGGGTCCTGGGGTCTCAGAGTGCCAGCACTCGGGCAAGGGCTCTGGCCTTCCATCTGGGAGTAATCCTGATGGAGGCAGGTTACACCTCCTTGGACTTACTTTCAGTGCATCTGGTTAAACTAACACTGCATTTACAAACCATAAATAAAAATGAAAGAGGAAGGGAGGATGGACACCTAGACGCAAGCTCTGACAAGAGGGAGGCCGACCAAGAGAACGGTGCTCCCTGCTGGCGAGCAGTCTCCACTCTGCTCTCTCTGGAACCAGCCCAGAACTCGTCTGAGAGCAAAGCTTTTGTAAGTCAGGTGGAAAACGCCTCCCGGTTTGTTTTGAGGGTTTTTTAAGCAACATTTGGGGAAAATTCAGCCATCTGTGAAGAACAGGATGTACACTGAGGATCCCAAAGCCTGGCCAGCACTCAGGAGGGGCCCAAGAGGGCGGCGGGGTCTCCAGGGAGCAGGGCGGGCATGGGGGCAGCTCAGGGCACTGCTCCCACTCCCGAGAAACGGCGTTTTCCACCCAGGCTGACCAATCTCCTGATGACGCCCACTCCCAAAGACTGTCCCTGTAAAATTCCTGTTAAACTACCTCTGTAGACAACTAGCTTCTGGTTTATTCATGAGTGAGCATACATGGAAGGAGGAGATAGGAGGGTTGGGAGCTGGTGGGGGGAGGGCCCCTGGCCAGGCCCCCTCTCAGCTCCCAGGCCCAGCTTTCCACAGGGTAACAGCCAGCAAGAAGTGTGTCTAGACGGGTCTTCCAAGCCCAGGATGGCGTTTCTCTCTCTAGCACCCAAGACTCACTGGTTGCCCAATCCCCTTCTCCGAAGAAGTGGGGGGTCAGGTGACAAGGCAGCCCCCGCCCTCCCAGCCGCCGCCCTGGGCCCTACCTCTCTGTCCACTCCAGGCCTAGTGCTGACCTGGGTGTTCTGGTCGCTTTGGGCCCTCCTCCCTAGCTCAGGCCATTGGAGGAGGGGGAGGGTGTGAGCAGACCCTCCCTCACTCTCTCTTCACCAGAGCTGAAGTGCCTCAGCCCCCACCAGCCATCAGGGCAGCAGCCGGAGGCCTAGGGGCACTTCTCACACTCTCTCAGTCTGCAGGTTCCTCATCCTGCCCTCTCTGCCCAATGCTTGGCCATGCTAATCAGCATTCCAAACCATGCAGCCATCGCCCAGGCCGGGCACCACCAGCAGGGGGGTGGGCTGCACACACACACACCCCAGGCCCCCCAAGCCAGTTACCAGAGTTGTCTCAGACCCCCTGTGCCCTCACTCCATCACACAGAGTCACCCGGGTCCTTGTGGGCACATTCAGTGACTCCAGACCAGAAGAGGACAGTGGGGTCCGGAGAGGAAGACCCCTGACTCTAGGCAGCATCAGAGAGAACGTCCACCCCAGCCAAGGCCAGGGGACAGGCCAAGCTTCACGCAGAAAGGGTGGCTGTAGGTCAGCTCCCTGGTGGGGTCTGAGTGCCCAGAGCACGCTCCTGTGCCAGCATTCTCTCTGCTGGCCTCTCCCTGACGCCTATGGGCACAGACAGAACTTTCCAGGACAATCTTCTGTGACCCCAGGGACAGAGCTTCTTCACAACCCCAAAGACTCTGCCCATTGTGTGGGGGCATCTCAGATCAGGTCCTCCTCCCTCAGGCATCAGAAGCATTTAGGGTGACAGGTGACCACTGCTCCTGCCAGAACCTTCCAAGAGAGCCTGGAGCATCAGCTCCCAGTATTTGGAGCTGCCTCCAGACCTGTGGGAAATGCCTGAGGTCACAAGGACCACTACATCGCCCCCTGCCCTGCCTACTTAGGTAGCCCCTCTGCCCTGGGTGAGTTCCCATGCCCGTGTCTGGGGCCATCATTCAAAAGGGCCAGAACCCAAGGAGTTGCAGAATAAAAGGCCTCCATGGCCAGCTCTGAGGCTCCGCTCAGCCCCTGGATCAGCAGACACCCTTGTGAGTGCCCAGGAGGTTGGGGCCCCCATCTCCAGCTCTGCAGGACAGAGGGGTCATGAAGCTACTTCCTTCTCTTTGCAAACAAACTGCCCTATAAACCCTAAGCAAGCCTCCTCTGCACAGCCAACAACTCCGGTCCAGCCCTCCCCACCAGCACCACAAAACTCCAGTTGCTGCTCCCCCGTTCTTTTGTTTACCATTAATCAGCAGGGCCATATGGAAAGATGTGAGAGTCACAGCCACAGGGCCAGGGTGGGGATATCTGGTGGTGAGGAACCTGGGCCTCTCCCCAGGACCCGCCCGGCCTCCCTGGGCCAGGAGGCCAAGTCCAGGCACATCCACTCACCCGAGACTGAGGTTCGCCTCCTCCAGGTTTGCCCCAGAGCTCTCCTGCCTTTTGTTCACTCAGCCACTGGCCTCAGTCCTCAGGTCTCTCTGATTTTTTTCTTTTAACCACTGGGGCAAAATTTCTCAACTCCATCTCCCAAAAGGATAACAATCACGGCCGTTATCGCCATTAAAGTGACACAGTCTGATGGCTCAGGACCGAGCCCATACCCTGCTACCAGACCCTCCTCTCAGAGGTTTTGTCTCAGAAATTAAAGCCCAACTTTACCAGCCAACGATGTCCCTGGACGCAAAGGTAATGCCGAGAGCAGAGAAGCCCTCTGTGACTTAGAAGGAGCAACTCTCGCGACAAGGGCACACCACACCATAACCCAGGAGCTGCTGGCGGCTTGTTTATCTTCCTGATTCACAAAGAGGAAAGTGAACCCAGCGGGCAAAGTCCACGGCCCAGAACACATCACCTTAGAGGCAAAGGCATCATATCTTTCAAGGCTCACCCAGACTTCTTGGCTAAGCCCGATTTGTAGTTTTAAATACAAAAATCCAGTTACTAACGCCATAAACACACACACTCGTGACCCCAATCACATAGCGAGAAAAGGAGCGTAAGGGAACAGTGCGTCTATCCCACAGACACGCACCCTTAAGTTTAGAAATACGTGACACGCGAAGACAGGGCGCTCACATGACCATCTCTACTCCGTCTTGGGTGGGGGCACAAACGCGGTCCGGACGGCGTCCCCGCTGCAGAGCGGTCTTCTGCCTAAGGAGCCAGCGTTCTCCCAGGGAACCCAGCTGCTAGATCCCCTGGCTGCAGATACAACTGTGTTCCTCTTCCAGAAAAGCACATAAAGTTTTCGTCTCAACACCAGGTCCCCCAATGTCTTTTCTGTCAGACGCACAATGTGTTCACTAAATTCTCGGAGAAGCCAAGCGCGTGAGCAAGCCAAGGAGGGACAGAGAACGCGGAGGAAAACAGCCGCCGGCAGACCCAGGAGGAGGAGAAAGCCTCGGTCCAACAGAGCGGCTTTAAAAAGCCATCCTCAGACCTGTTCTTCCAGCAAAGAAAGCCTTCATCTTAGAAATTAACTCTGCGCGCGCCCTCTCCCCATCTCCACCCGAGGGGAAAAGCCAAGCACTGGGCATCTGCCTTTGTCAGCAAAAGAACATAACATTGACTTACCTTTCCCCACAGCTATTGTCTGTCCTCTTTCAAAATGACATCACGGAAAGCAATCATGAAATTTACATGGGGGGTGCGGATGGACGGGAGGAGAGGCGAGGCGGCTGCCTCGCTTCCAGCGGTCACATGTGGGGAAGCCTGTGTGCGGGTTTCAATTAAATATCTTCTCCCTTTAGTGTGCGAACTCCTAAGCCAGCTGAAGGCGACGTCTCATTTACTTAATGACCGCTCTCATTAGCAGCGGTGGCACGGGCTGGCGGAGAGACTCCTTTGTAAATACGCTACCCATGAACCCTTGGGGCTCCAATATATCTGTTTACTCTCCGAGGTGAAATAAATTTACAGTATAGCATCAGAAAGATGGATCTGCTGACGGGGAGCGAGAGGTGCCCAGGCCCTCAGAGCCCCTGTCTCCTGCTCCAAGCCTCAGCCAGCAGAAGTTGCCCGCGTTTGCCCACACTGATTCATAATTAATATGCAGCACGATTTGGAGTTTTTTATGCAAAACACACAAAAGGGCAGTACGCGTCACAACCACCAGGCTCACCCCCCTCTGCTTTCTCCACCAGTGGTTCAGTCCAATAATTCCTAATAGCAGCAACCGGAATGACAGATGCCCTGGGTTAGCACGGCTGCAGCGAAAGTACTTTACAATATTTATTGGTGGTTAGGAATATGACCTACCATCATAAAGAGCGGACTGCAGAATTTATTACTCAGATGAGCCAGGAGGGGTGCACAGTGGTTCATCTGCATATCTAAGTATCAGTGACTTAAATGGATATGTATATATTGTTTAAGTGCATAAGGTTCTTATGGCCACAGACCAAAAAAAGAGTCATATACACAAAGAGCAGGTGAGGAAAAGAGACTTTGCCTTTATTACACGTTTCCTTTTTGTTTCCAGTCTGAAAATCATAAAACGCTCTCACAGAAAGCCTGAGCACTCTGGAAGACACATGTATCCCATACCTTGAAGCCACTGAGTTTTTCCCAGCCAGAAGGAAGCACACCACTCAAGTTCCATCTTTTTGAGTTTTTTTTTTTTCAAACTGCCTGCAAGGAGCTAGCCAATGAAAATCAGGAGAGAAAAAATTGATAACACACACAATGGAAGTGCCCACCCACTCTTTAAGTAATCCAACTGTCTACTTTCTTGGGTGTTAGGCTTGATTTTTTTTTTTCCACACTTAGGGATAAATGTAGGAATTTCCTCAGTGAGAGTACCCAGGAGCTGGGAATTCTTGCTTATTATCTGAAGTCCCTCTTCTTACAGACAAAGCTAGCAAACAATTGTTCATTATCATAATCCAATTGTCAGAAACTGCACTGTGAAACACGACACATGCCGAACTCCAGACACTGGCACAGAATGGACTGTCACAGACCAGTGAGACGGCCAGAGAGACCCGTGGCCCAAAAACTCAGTGCAGAGATTGCGACAGACAGCAAGTATCGGTTTTTGGTATGTTATGCGGGAACACAATGTGTGTATGCCCCACATCAATCAGCACTGAAGGGCTCGGGCCACCAAAAACACGAGTGAGACAGAACCAAAACATTTAGCTTTCTCTAAGAGAACGTTTTTGAAGGGCAGCGAAAACCCTTCCACAAGCAGTTACTTTCAACTTGCAGAGCTGCTCCCACACTGCATGTAAACCAAGGAGATTCATGCTGAAAATAAGTATGTTCAGTTCTTACACACACATTATTCTCAACAAATAAAAGACAAAATGCACTCAAAGCAATCTCTTAATTTGAGCAATTGGAAATAGAGGCAAGCCCTCACTGGTCAAACTGAGGATGAAATATTAATCAGCCAGATGAGAACAGCTTGTGGCCCCGGCCACAACTGCCTAACCTTGTTTTTATTCTTTCCTAAGCTCACACCCATTAGCATAGAAGGACACGTTCAGTTAAGAGCTCTCTTGAAAAGCCATTTCCTGCCTCCTCTGGACACACTGCAAGAACTGGGATATTTTACATCCCAAACCTTTGGCATTCAGAAATTCTATTAAACTCTTATCGGCAGACTGCAGGCTCAGACAGCCCTGCACGCTGTTGTTCCAGGCTGGAGACAGAATCAAGGGAGAGCCAGTGCTGAATCAGCCGATTCCCCCACAATACCCAGTGTTTCATGAAAGCATGTAATTCAGACACGGAACACTCAGACGCAGGAAACAGCAGCAAGCAAGAGGTAACATAGGGAGAGATCAGTGTGTGTGACAGAAAGACCTGGGATGGCAGGTAACAGACTGCATCCGCTCACACACTCAGGAACCTGCAGCTCTTACACCTGCCCACTGAACAACAGGCTCCCTAGGCAGGCATCCTGGTGGTCCGGAGTGCGGCCTCTGGTATCCACCTGAGTCTGCTCAGGGAGCGTTCCAACGAGCTCAGCAACTTCAAATTGCTGCCTGTTCCGAGAACCTGGGGAGAAGCCCTGGGAGCCTCCCCCCCAACCCCAGGAGGTCATCGTTGCAAGAGCCGGTTCAGAAGACAGGTTTTGATGAGTAAAGGTTCAAAATCTCCCTCCCACTCCACCAAGAGAACAAAGGAAGGGAGCCAGGAAGGGACTTAGCCACAAGTTTTAAGGTTTCGCAGCTTTGTCAGCCTGAGTGGTAGGGTCCAGACGCGCCTGGATCTGATCAGCACGTTGGACAGCGCTCCCTCGCCCGAGGGCTCTTTGTTCGCGCAGTCAGGACTGGCACTCGACAGTCCCCGAGCCCGGCGGGAGAGGCGATTCCAAACCAAGTCTCCCAGCCTTGCGTGTAAGTGACAGCAGCAAGGTGTCATGAAAACTTTCCCTCTTACACAAGGGGAAACTATCAGGATTTTTTTTAATCATAAAATATTTCCTTTGCCATAATTAAGCAAGGAGCACATTGTTCCTCTAAGCTTTATTTCATAAAAGATCTGTGAGGAGGACACTTGTAATTTTAAAATTTGGAAGATCCACAGGGAAGCAACCTCTGCTTGATTGGAGGGTTCTCAAATGCCACAGGGGAGAAAAATGGGCAGATTTGCAAAAGCAAACTTGCAGCACTCGCTTAGGAAGTGTTTTGTGGGAGCTGGGGAGGCAGGCTCAAAGATGGCTTAGCTAGTAAGATCATTTCAAATAAAGTGTAATTACTTGTGCAAATCTGCACACAGACATTCCAAGTGTCAGTTCATTTGCTTCATAAAAACTCTTTCAAGTAATTTTGGTCTAAACTTTCTGCATCTGTAATTGGCACCACCTTCTCCGGTGACCAGCTGGGGGTGAGAGTTTTCTTGTTTCCCTCTGAAAGCGTCCCTGCAGATGGGCGCCCGCCTTAAAGCTGCAGACGACAATTAGGGCTGTTGTGTGTGGAGCCGCGATGGTCAGCATTAATATTGTATACGAACAGCTGAGGGCGAGGGGGGGCGCTGCCCCAGGCAGGCTCTGGCAGATGGAGCAAACAAAACCGAGAACACTCTCACCAGCATCCTGGGCTGACACACACACTCACACACACTCTGGCTGTACCATGGAGAGTGAGTGTTTCGTGCTGAGACAGCAAACACACCAACCCTCTGACACTGTGTGCACACTTACACACACAAACACACACTTGATCTGGAGAGTATCACATTGTTAAAGTCTCCCATACACACAGTAACTTTGTGTGTGATGGAAACACAAGCACCAGCGGCCCCAGTGAACCATTTGCTGCAGTGAGTCCCGTGTGGACAGGCAGGTCACACACACACACACACCCCCACCCACTGCTCCCCCCACCTCCCACAGACAGGGCAGCCTCCACGGGCTCTGCAAGCCCCTCCATCAGTCTCTGAGGGCCCTGGCCTTGCTCTGAAGGGAGCGTGTGTCTGTCACCTCCTCAGCTGCCCAGAAAAGAGCACTGAGAGCTGATGGGGACACACAGCTAATTAGTCCCTTTGGCGTCTTGGCAGAAACCTGTGAACAAGCCAGGGGAGGGGTACTCAGGGGTGGGGGTGGTGGGGGGTACGCACCCAGGAAGGTCCCGCAGAGTGTCATCTTGGCTGAGCGGGCACACCTCCACTCAGAAACTTGTCCTGTGCGGTCACTTCATGCTGCAAAAGTTGTGACACAAACTTCTGTGTCCAGGGCCCTGGAGAGCTCCCTTCTCGTGCAGCCAATCGGGGGCCAGGGAGCAAATAATCACAAATTGATGCCCTGCCAATGAGGCTCCATTCCCCACACAAAGGGGCCCCAGGCCCCAGACAATGAGCCCTGCCTGCAGGTGGGAGGAGGCAGAGACACAGCCTCTTCTCACTAAGGGACCAATAAGTGAGGGAGGGGAGGGGCCGTCCTGAAGGTGCTCCCCTTAGCCTCCTCCTCCCCACTTTCCTGCCTCGCTCTCCCCTATCCCTACCCATCTTCTTCCTCTCACTTTCCTCTCCCTCCACTTCACCCCAGACCAAGTTAGGTCAGAAACCTGGCTGAAGACCACTCAGGACAAGCGGGAGGGGTCAGGTCTAATTGGCCTTGACCTCCCCCAACACTAACATTGACTATGAGGGGGCAGGCCCTTGTAGCCCCTGAACAATGAATGCCCCACCACCCAGGTGTGAAGCTTGAGGGGCAGAGGGAAGGTGAAGAGAGGACCAGCTCCCTCAGGGATGGAGGGTCAGGAGGGGGACCACAGAAGCAGGGCGGGGTCAGGGTACGTGTGGGTGGGGAGTGGGTTAGGCCTCTCTGCGGTGACCCCTCATGACCCACTCCATGCCCGTGACCCTTTGATGCCCATGGAAGTCTTTGGAGCAACAAGTTCAGCCATCACCAGACCTGGCTGAAGCCCCCCGGCTTCCCCTGATGCTGGGTGAAACGCCTACTCACCCTTCAGGTGACAGCTCAAGTCTCCATCCCACCCTCAGCCTGAGTACTCCGCCGTCTGTGCGCGGCTGTCTGCCCCTGATGGGTGAGGCCCATACAGCCTGTGGCCACACTCAGGTTCCATGGGAGGCCCAGGAGATGGGCCTGAGAACAATCCCCTGTAAAGGTGGGAAGGGCAGATGATACCCAGGGCCCCTCTGACATTCCTCGAGGGCAGAGGCCTCAAATCTGGTCCCTGGGGTTGTGGACCCTTCTTTACGAAGCCCGAGAGTGGTGAGTCACAGGCCCCAGGCTACCACACAAGCTGGAGAGATGGGTGCTGGGGCCGGGCTTCACTCTCCTGAAGCCAGGAGAAGGGAAATCTGGACAGAAACCAGGCTATCCCATGTTCCCTCAATAGCCCTGTGACCACCAGCAAACAGCTGACTGTCTCCATGCCTGTTGTGAGGCCTCCAGTGAGGGCAGCTGGGCAGGAAATGGACAAGCATGTGGTCCTAGGGGGAGCTGAGCACATTAGGATACAGGCTGGGGGACGGACCAGGCTCCTTGAGGGTCTGTTGGGTCCAATCAAGGGACACAGGGGACTCCAGGGTTTGGCCTGAGCCCTGGGAGGGGCAATGAAAGGAGCAGACAAGGGAGAGCAGGCGTGTGGGAACTGAAAGCCCTACCATCCCCAGGTCATGGGTTCAGTCGGAGGCTCAGGGCCAAATAAAACTAGAAATAAAGGTGAGTCACCTAGTTAGAGGGCAGCAAGGGGAGGGGAAAATGTGCTTAGAGCCTAGTGAGGGGGAGGAGGGGGAAGGGCAGGGGCAGATGGGTGAACAGGGGCTCATGGGGAACAGGGGTAAACAGGGAAGAGAGGCTGGGGCTGGCTGGGAGGTCCCCTCCATGTCTGTCACGGTCCCTCATCTGCAGTGAGAGATATGCTTACAGAGAAGTTACCTCCATCGAGTTATCCAACCCTCCTGTGACTCCCCTGTAAAGCAAGGGCATCAGGGACACTGCCTACTGCCCTGCAGGCCCCCAGATGGGGCCACACCTGTTGGCTGGTGCTGAGTCGTTGCTGATTATTTCTTATCACCTCCCATCCCCGGCCTGCCAACCTGGGAGACCACCAGGAAGACCAAAAGGCTCCCTCCTGGCACCACAGAGACCAGGTCCCTGCGGTGAGCGATTCTGAGTCCACTAGGCTCCCAAACCTTGGGGGAAATGCATCCTTGAATGGAGTTAAGTAAGGCTGATGACAGAGTAATAACGGGAGCAGCCTAGGAACACTTGTGATGTTTCCCTTAATAAAACCAAATGACCTTGTAAGCCAGCACATGACAAAAGCCCTTGGACAAGTGCAGAGTCAGCTAAGACAAAGTCAGTGTCTTTTCTGAAGGCTTGGGGGCTGCAGGAGGTCCTTGGACTCCTTAGTTCTGCCTCCCCCAACTCACTGTGCTCAGGAATAGCGGGAGCAGCACAGGAGTCCCAAAATGAGATGTGAACTCTGAGGACTGAGTCAGAATTCACATTCCAACAAGACCCCAGGGGACCTGCAGGTCCCTTAGCATTTGAAGAGCAATGGCCCCTGGGAGGGCTCCCTGCCCATAGGGCTGTCAAGCATGGCAGCCACCCCAGCCTCTCTTGGGTGGGGGCACTTATAGCTCCTCCCTTCCCTTGACCAGAAGCCAGGTCACTTGCTGAGCACAGCCACTCCACCCCAGGCAAGCCCTCGGGCTCCTTGGCCATGTTCCCAGTGAGACTGACACAGGCCACAGCCCTGAAGGACCAAAGTGACACAGGAGAGGGACCTGCTCCAAGGGTCAGGTGTGGGCTCCTGGGGCCACAAGGTGAGTGGGCTGGCAGGGCAGTGGGCACCGTGGCCAGCAGCACCATTTCTGGTCATGCTTTAGGAGACCCTCATGTGTGTGCCCAGATGTCCCCGGGGGTGTGCCCTGTGGTTCCCTTACTGGCTCTGCTAAGAGCTAGCACCTGCAGGGCCCCAGGCACCGCCCTGCTTCCACAGGCTGGAGGGGGCTCAGAGGTGATGACTTGAGCCATGAACACTCCTGCCTGCTGCTCAGAGGCAGAAGAGGCAGCACTCTAGCAAGAGCCGTCTCCTGGGGACACAGGCCCTGAAGTGGCTGGATTCTGTGTGTATTGACCCAAGGACAGCAGCTATTCCCAGATTGCAGGTTGCAGGACCCTTAGGCCTCTAGATTGAGGCTGGAGCCCAGTGGTCTTGGGGTCTGTGGGGCTCTCAGTAGACTCAGCTCAGGCCAGGGTGGTAACTGAGGTGGGGGACACAGCCCAACCCATCATCCGGGTCCAGATGGACCCAGAGAGGCCTCATGTCCCCTCTCTGCAGTCTGGTATCAGAGGGCTGCCAGCTCACAGTGAGGGCCTCAGAGAGTGAGGGGATCAGAGTAAGGGCATCAGAGAGCAAGGGGCTCAGACAGCAAGGGGGTGTAGTTACAGCTCAAAGCCCACCCCCAGGTGTGTAGCCCTAGGAAGCTGACAGCAGAGTCTGGTAGCCGCCTGCCACACCCCCCCCCCCCCCGCCTCCAACTCAGGCCATCTGGAAGGAAGGGAGGAAAGAAGAGAGGAGACAGAGGGACCCAGACCAGGGAAGGAGCGAGCAACTGGCCCATGGACTCTGCAGGACGTCCAGCTGCTCAGGGACCACAGCCTTCTGAGGGCTCAGCACTGCCAGGACCGAGGGGCGAGAGGAGGACGTACAGCTACAATGCGGGAACAGGAGTGTGAGGCAGTGTGGGGTGGAGTCCAGGGTTAGGAATGAGCACCATGGTGGACACACAGGGACACAAGAGAGAAGCAGCAGAGAGAGGAGGCAGAAATCAGATGGGCTCAGACAGATGGACAGAGATGAGGGAAGCAAGAAGGCCAGTGCCTGCAAAGGGGTAGGTGGGAGACAGGCCCCAGGGCTCGGGGCCAGCACCTGCCCCAGGAAAAAGTGAGGGTGGGCTAGGTGCCTCCCCTGATCCTGTCCTTCTCGAGGGCTTGCACCCTGCAGGGGTCGTGTCTCATCTGATGTGCGCGTGCATGTGTGTGCACACAAGCAGGGGGACAGAGAGCTGCAGGCTCTGTTTAAAAGGCTTTGGAATTCTGCTCTCGGAACAGATGGCCTCAGAGATAAAGCCGCCAGAGAGCCTGGGCGAGAGCGAGGCCCTGGCGGTTGCCATGGTAGGCCGAGCCGGTGGCCTCTGCTTATTAGCGGCCACAAGAGCACGGCCCACAAATGTCAACACGGGCTCTGGGGAGGGGAGTCTCCAGAGAGCCCCCGTGGGGAGACACCCTCACTTGGACATCCAGCCCCCACAGCAGCATGAATGGAATGGATCTTGGAGGAACCAGTGGGCACTGGTTGGTCACAGGCTGGGAGGCTTGAGGACCCCCACCCCAAGATTCAGCCCTGAGATGCCTGGGCTTGACCCAGACACACTGATGCCAGGTGGTTCCAGCTGCACCCCGAACTGGAAACCAAATCCAAGCTGGTGTCAGCGCCACACTCTGGTATAACCGGATGGCTTCCCTGGTGAGTTGAGAAGTAAAGCCCCACCCTACACACAGTGCCCTGGCGTTAGGGCCAGGGTCCTGGAGCCCAGAAGGAGAAGGGACTCCTGGACTGCTACCAGGGGACAGATCTTGGTGGAAGCTCCCTCCACCCTCATCACCCCAACAGGCACAGGAATCCCATCTGAGGAGCCAGGTAGGACACCCATGAGGAGGGGGAGCCATGCAGCCCCGCTCTGTGCAGGACCAACAGTTTGGGGGCCCCTTGCAGACCTGGTTGTTCCCAGGGCAGAGCCAAGACTGGAGCCCAGGAGTGTCTAGAGCCAAATCCTGATTCTGGGCTTTCGGCCCCACAAGGAGGGGCCTCGGGGGCCCCTTCTCCAAGTTGTGGAAAATTTCAGGGTGAGGAAGGTCCTACCTTAGGCTCCCAAGGGAGAATGGGGCAAGGAGAGGGTGACAAAGTGGGTGGTGTTGAGGTCTCACCCTGGTCCCTGCCTGGAGCGAGCAGAAGGTATCTGATGGAGCATGAGAAGAGCCGGAGGTGGGAGGCAGTGGAGATGGCCAAGGGGGGCTGGGCAGGCACCGGCAGGAAATCCACAAGGGCGGCTGGGCAGGCACCGGCAGGAAATCCACAAGGGCGGCCCCAAGGACCATGGACTGCAGGGCCTCCAAGAACCAGGACTGCCCAACTTACCAGGTGGTCTAGACTAAGCCAGGCCTAGCAACTATGCCCAGGGTCCCAGGGCCACAGCGTCCCCTGGGCCCCAAACAAATTCACGCTCTAGACATTCCATCTGGTTAGAGACTCTCACTGGTTAGAGCAATTGGGAACCTTCCAAACCCTGTACTGTCCTCCCTGCCCCCCCTGCACACAAGGGCAGAGCCCAGAACCTACTGGATGAGGTTTCGATTTGTCCATCAATAGCCCTGACCTTTCTGCTATGAGGGCATGAATGAATGCATAGATGAGTGGGTGGGTGGATGGAGAGGTGAGTGGATGGATGGATGAGTGGGTGAGTGGGTGGGTAGATGATGGTTGGGTGGGTGGATGGATGGGTGAAAGGGTGGGTGGGTGCGTGGGTGAGTATGCGGATAGATAGATGGGTAGGTGGATGGGTTGGTGGGTGGGTGGATGGATGGAAGTATGGGTGAGTAGGTGGGTGAATGCATGGATGGACAGATGGGGGACAGCAAATGTATGAATGGATGGATGGATGAGCACGAGGTTTGCTGGTGCAGATCAGTACAAATGGAAAGGGCTACGTGCAAGCTCAGGCACGGGGACGTATCTCACTGGGGACCACAGTGTGACAATCTACTGGGCCCTAGATCCCGGTGTGCCCCTATCTCCCTGACCCTGACTCCACTACACACACCTCCAGAGCCCGAGACACATCCAAGCAAGGCCACCCAGTGCCAGCGGCACGTATGACAATATCAACCCGAACCCCACACATCAGGCATCCCTGAGTCTGCAAGACAAGAGGAACAGGCTGGCAAACATGGCCACCCCCAGCCCCAGGAGCACAGCTGGGGTAGGAGATGGAGAAGAGGCTGCTGGGAGGGGGCGCCATGAGCCCGGAGCCACCTGGATCCTTCCCCCGGGTGGTAACCAGGAGGCCTCCAGGCTGTAGGAAGACAGAGAATGCCAAAGCCGTGTGACAAAACTCAGGGTGTGCGCCGACACCTGCCTTCACATTTCACCCAGTTCACGGTCAGCTTTCTCATGAGATAAGTGCTGGGTTAACACACGTTTCAGACGAGATGGTGCTGTCGCCCACAGACCTGCCCAGCTCACCAGCCTGGCTGAGCACCACCCCACCTGGGGGAGCCCCAGAAGTCTTCATGGGAAGGTTTTGTGAAAGTGCAGACTGGGCTAAGGGTCCTCCGGCAACTGTAGGGAACCCCCCCACACACCCGTCCATCTGCAAGCAGACACAGGCCGACAGTTCACACAAGCCCGGGTGGGCTGTACCCCATCCCCCTGCCCCATTTTTGACCAGGTGCTGAGGCTCGGACAGTGGCTGATGTGGAAAGGCTCTCAGAGCCCACCAACACCAGAGCCCACCTCCCCCCCACAGCACGGGGCCCGGCTGCAGCTCGAGCTGGCAGCGAGGGAATAAAACCCACTTTCTGAGGGGCCATTGTCCCACCACCTGTGCTCCCGTGCTGCTGGCCTCCCAGCATGGCCGCTGGCTCCACCCCCAACCCCCAACCCCTCAGCTGCACCAAGCGGGGGCACCTGTATGCAAATCCCGCAGAGCATAGGGGGAGGAGTGCTAGGGAGGAGGACAGCCTCAGGGAAGACCCTGGAGACCTTGAGGTGACATCCATATGCTTGGAGTGGCCAAAGGCCCCACCCCAAAAGGGATGAGTAGGATCCCAGGAGCAGGGGCTGTGGTCCCCGCCCTGGGCCTGGAGACCCTGTGGCTGAGGGACAGGATACTCGGACTGTGGGCTTGCTGTGACTTGGCACAGCAATCCCTGCTGAGCTTGAAGCTACAGCTGCATGAAAACACCACGATGGGCCCATTTGAGATTGTGCCCAACAGAGGCAGGAGGAAGAGCAGCGACAGTAAGCACCCGCAGCAGATGCCCACACAGTTACTCAGTGCAATGTCACTGTACTTCAGGTAAGAATGATCTGACCTGCTCTATAGGCTCACAGAGGTCAGAGAGCTTCTCTGAGGGTCATGCAATCAAGCGACGGGGGAACCACGGCCCAGTGCACCGTCCTGCTTCAGCCGAGATGGGCTCCTTGGAAAGTCAAAAACCATGCCAATATCCCCCAGTATCTCCCGTGGGGCACAGGAGTGCAAGACAGATGCTCATGTGCACACCGTGCACACCTGGGGTTTGGGAGGTGGGGGCCAGACAGACACAGAGTCCTAAGACCACACAGAGCCCTGTCACTGGTCCAGTCACCCCAACCCGTGACCTCAGCTGTGTGTGTCAGCCTGACCACGTCCCACGGGATGTCCCTCCCTCCACAAGGCAGGGCCCACTGTCCTCCAGCACCTCCTTGGAAAGGGCCTGCCCAACCTCCGATGTACCTCATGCCTAGAAGGGTGCTCACGCGTTTTCCAACTGGGAGCCTGTGTGTTTCCTGCGGGACATTCGAGTACAAGTTGTGCATGTCCACCTGTGCGTACCTCTGCCTGGGCACGTCGGTGGGCATGCGACAGTGTACACACCTTGCACAAGGGTGAGTCCACATTTATGAGTGTGTGTGCACTTACGTGTGTGCCTCCTGTTGGGTAGTCACTGTGTGAGCATCTGTGCATGTGTGTGCGCCCACCTGTGTTTGCATATCTGTGCATTTGCGTGTGCATGCACACCTGCATGCACACACCATTCCTGCCCCTACGCAGGGGAGTGGCTGGAAACAAGCACAAAAGCTTCAGGTCTAGCCCGTCACCATGGGAGGGCCCCGTGTGGGCCCGCCCCCATCAGCTGCCATCTACTGGTGTGCGCCCAGATTCAGGCCAAGGTCCATGGATGCCCACTGCCTGCAACCCAGGGCCCATTGTGTTGCCTACATAACCCCCTTAGACTGTGAGGCCTTCCTCCACACAGGCCAAGAGCTCCTCCCAGAGCAAGGTGTCCTGGGTCTCAGCTCCCAGCAGCCCTTGTGCCTCCTGACAGGTACAGTTGTCCACACCAAGGAACAGGCCACAAACCTGAGGCCACCAGTCAGAGCCCCCGCCCCACACCTGCCCTGGGGGTGGCCCCTGCACTGCCTCTACTGCCCACTGGGTGAGGAGCCACACGAGGTGGGCGTCTGGTCTGCTCTGCTCAGGCTGGGGGCCTGTCTGTGCTTGAGGGGTCTCCCCCAAACCTGAGCAGAGGCTATACAAGGCCCCAGCCCAGAGGTGCCTGCAGCTGACTGCCTTATGCAGACGATATCCCCAAGTGTCTCATTTCCTTGCCTCTCCTTATGGTTCCTCACATTCACCCAGCGACCTGGGGCCAGTATGTTGGAAACTGCTTCATCAGGAAGTGAAAACCTTGTAACGGGGACAGCCAGCACTGGGAGAGAATGTCCTGGCCATTAGGCATCTCCGGAGACCCCTCCGCCTTCCTGTGTGTGTGCAGGAGGCTTGGAGGAGTGGAGAGGAGAACAGGAAGCAGCCCTTCACCACCAGGAAGCCCTAAACCCTGGAACAGACACAGCAGGTCAGAAAGGAGCTCCACGGGTGGTCGCAGCTTTTCCCTAGAATTTTGCTGGGTTGTGAGCTCTGCTCCCCTGCACCTCTCAGCGTCCCTGCTTTGGGGGGCCCCCTCAGTGTGTGCTATGTCACTTCAGTCGTGTCTGACTCTTTGCCATCCCATGGATCATAGCCTTCAGGCTCTTCTGTCCATGGAATTCTTCAGGCAAGAACGCTGGATTGGGCTGCCACGTCCTTCTTCAAGCGGCAGCTGTGGGGCACAGGACATGTTCCAGTCCTGCTTGATGGGGCCCAGAGAAGGCTGCTGGTGCCAGGGGTGCAGAGTCAGAGCAGGACGGGGAGGATGGACATAGATGTCAGGTTAGCAGCTGGGGGTGGGCCACTTGCCTTCATCTCCAAACCATCCCTGTGTCCACAGGGAACCCTATCAGCCCTTCCTTAGCTGGAGAACGCGGTGGAGGGTTATCCCTCTCCTGGCCCACCCCCAGCACCTCCCTGCACCCTGCCAACAGCATCTACCACCCGCCAGGCCCCTGGGCTTCAGGGTAAAGCACAGGCCTCCACCCACCCTCCCTGGAGTGGGGCCACATACAGGAGGTAGCTCCCTCTCCCCTGCCAGGCTTTGCCCCACGCAGCTCCTTTCCTAGGCGCTTCCAGACTAGGTCAGCACCTGCAGTGTTCTCCTGGGCCCAGCCCCTCCTCCTGGGGTCCTTTATCACTGATGACTGAGAATTGTGTCATCATTCTTCCAGAATCCAGCTCCCAGGGGAAGAGGGGGCAACAGGGGCCTGTTTCACCCAATGCCCAGCTGCGGGCCTGCCCCAGTCTTGGGCCAGGTGGACAGGTGAAGGAAGACAGGACACTGTAGACAGAAGGTAGACTGCTGAGGGAGGCTGCGCTGGTGGGGGGTCTCCCAGCAGAGGCCCCCCAGATAGGCCTTTGCTGAGAGGCTGGGGGTGGGGTGGGGTCAGGAGATGGGGGGAGGGTTGGGTGGGCACCAACACAAAGGGCTCTGTGAAGTCAGATCCGTGCACCTGGCCTGCCCCCACCCACACCCTGGAGGGGAGGCACAGGCCTCCTTCGAAGGGTGTCCCCAGCAGGGAGGGGTCACCTCCTCCAGGCAGCCCCCCGGAGCCCAGAAGGCCTCTGCCACATGCAGGGGCAAAAGTGCCCTGTAGGCAGAGGGCAGGGCCCTGAACAGAGGCTGCCCCACCAAGGGGTGCTGAGCTGCAACCCCTGGAGGCCATAGGGTCAGGGCAGAGGCTGGTACATCCCCCCTCCTCAGAAAACTGCTGCAGGCTCTTCCCTCAGCCAGCGACACAGAAGTGGGAGCAGCTGTGACGACCACGAATGTCACATACTCAGTACCCTCAGCAGAGGTTTAATCCCCCTTCTCCTCCTCCCCCTTCTCCTTCCCTCGTGCCCACCTCCCACTGCCAGAGAGAAGAGGGAGAGGAAGGGAGGGAGGAAGAGGCGGGAGAGGCAAGAGGAGGGGGCCCTGAGTTTGCACCCAGTATCCTGGCTCAAGTGCTGAGCTTCTAACCAGCACGCTTACTCTGGCCCCTCTGTTAGCAAGCCCAGGCCCCGGATCCCAGGGAAGGCGGACCCTTTCTACTCCTTGCCCCCACCCACTCCCACTCTCGGCCATGTCTCAGGGTCTGCCCCCACCCCCACCCCACCGCAGACCCTCTGGAGAATGTGAGGCTGGAGCTGAGTCTCCAAGGAAGATGACGGGCCAGGCTGGCGCAGCAGCTGCCGGGCTGGGGGACGAGCAGGACTCATTCAGCTGATTCCCCCTAATTGCTTTAAAGTTGTACTAATTGAACTGATTGAAAACAGAGCCTAGGGGGTGAAGGAAAGGAAAGATGGGCTGGAGAATTCAGCGCCCATCCCCCAGGCCAAGCTGAAACCCCTCAGCTGCCCAGGGCCTCAGCCAGGGCTGCTCTTTGTTTCCTGACCCCCTGCCCAGCCCTAGCCCCTGCCAGACTGGAAGGGGCCAGACTCAAACCTGGACTGGACAGGCTGACTGGACAGGACAGGACCCAGTGTCCTTACACATACAGAATCCACGAGGAGGTTTGAGGTGAAACATCAGGCCCTGGGGGTCGCATGCAGCCCAACCCCCATCCACCAAATCCCTTGACAAGCATCAGTCCTCACCCATCAGCCACAGGCCCAGGGGTGAGCACCAGGGCTCCTGGACACTCAGACCCCTCAGCCCTCTGTTCACTAGGGCACTTTGGCGTTGTGTGACCGTTCGGCTCCCCCACCCAATCAGGAGAGCCAAAAAGAAGCTTGGGACTTCCCTGGTGGTCCAGTGGTTAAGAATGCACCTGCCGTGCTTGCTTCAGCAGCACATATACTAAAATTGGAACGATACAGAGAAGATTAGCATGGCCCCTGCGCAAGGATGACACGCAAATTCGTGAAGCGTTCCATATTTTTGTTTATAATAGCCAGGACATGGAAGCAACCTAGATGTCCATCAGCAGATGAATGGATAAGAAAGCTGTGGTACATATACACAATGGAGTATTATTCAGCCATTAAAAAGAATACATTTGAATCAGTTCTAATGAGGTGGATGAAACTGGAGCCTATTATACAGAGTGAAGTAAGCCAGAAAGAAAAACACCTATACAGTATACTAACGCATATATATGGAATTTAGAAAGATGGTAACAATAACCCTGTGTACGAGACAGCAAAAGAGACACTGATGTATAGAACAGTCTTATGGACTCTGTGGGAGAGGGAGAGGGTGGGAAGATTTGGGAGAATGGCATTGAAACATGTAAAATATCATGTATGAAATGAGTTGCCAGTCCAGGTTCGGTGCACGATGCTGGATGCTTGGGGCTGGTGCACTGGGACGACCCAGGGGGATGGAATGGGGAGGGAGGAGGGAGGAGGGTTCAGGATGGGGAACACATGTATACCTGTGGCAGATTCATTTTGATATTTAGCAAAACTAATACAGTTATGTAAAGTTTAAAAATAAAATAAAATTTAAAAAAAAAAAAAAAAAAAGAATGCACCTGCCAATGCAGGGGACACCGGTTTGATCCCTGGTCTGGGAAGATTCCACATACCACGGGGCAATTAAGCCCATGCACACGCGTTCAGCAACAACTGAAGCCCACATGCCCCAGAGCCTGTGCTCCGTGACAGGAGAATCCACTGCAGTGATAACTCCATCCAACTCGGCACAACTAGAGAAAGCCTGCACACAGCGATGAAGACCCAGCACAGCCAAAATTAAAATAAGAAAGAAAAGCAGCTTGCCTCAGACCGTCCCCTGGAGCCCAAAAGAAAGGACGGGGACAGGAGTGGGAAAGGGAGTGGGTAGGAAATGACCCCTCACCAGCTCAAAGCACAAAGACAGGCTTGGGGTTTTGTTTCCCCAGTTAGTGTGCAAGCCTCCACACACTCTGTCAGCACTAAGTCTATGATTTCCTTCCTAAGCCTCTCTTCTGACACGTGAACTCAGCTGCCCAAAACTGCAGTGGGCTTGCCCAGTCCAGGGAGGGCCAGTCCTGCCCCAGCCCAGATGGTGTTGCCCCAGTCACAGCCACCAGGCATCGCTGTAGAACTAGGGACCTGCACAGCCCTGTGACCCGGCCCCAGCCACTGGGGGGGCCAGGAGTCATGACTATGATCAGCTTAAGCATAGCATGGAGCCAAAGCCTGGGGGCTCCCCACATGACTCCACTAAATATACCCACTGGTCTCCAGGCCCTGTCTCTTTCCCTTTTAATGGAGTGAGCCTCTTGCGGGGGGCAGTGGACCTGGAGTCCTTTCCCACCAGCCAGCTTCAGTTTGGACAACCCCCCCCAGCCATCCAGGTGCTCCAATCATGTGGAATCTAAGAAATGAAGGGGCCGGTGGGGTGGGAATGGTTCACTCCTTTCCTCCTGAGAGACTCCAATAATGCAAATCTATCTTCCCAACTTGGCCTGGCAACACTGCTGGGCCCCCAGCATGGAGGGGGGCCCTAGGGGATTTGCACACAGGATGTACCCAGCCAGTGTCTGTCCTGAGATGCCTGGAGAGGACTCTAGAAACCCCACCCAGAAGGTCACTCAGAGTGTTCAGACACTGAGGCCCGGGGCTATCTGGTGGGGGCAGGGGTCAGCATGTCTGCATGTTGCCGGGGAGGCCTGGGCCACCCAGAGGGTCTACAGCTCAGTTCCACTCTGCTTCAGCACCACACAGGCTCACCCTGGGGCCAGCCTGTGGAGGGGCCACAGGAAGGGGGGACCTGAGCCCCTAAGGGTCCAGCCTAGAGAAGGGTCCTCAGCTTGTCCAGGACACAGGAGGTGGTCAGGGTGGGACAGAGGTGTGAGCAGGTCTCCCGAGGGGATGGAGGGGGGATGGAGGCAGGAGCCGAACACTAGGGTCACTGCTTAAGGAAATGGTGAGCCCTGGGGACCCAGGTGTCAGCTTATGTCATTCCCGGTCTTGTAGAGAGGTGGATGGGGAGACCCCCAACACGCTGGGAGACTGTGATAGGGGCGGGGACAGAGAAAAGGTGAGGTCTGCCTGGGGCTCTGAGGTTAGGGAACCAGGAGAGGGGAAATGTCAGAACAGGTCAGCATGGCCGTTCTGTAGGGCCTCCTGCATTGGGCCTGGTCCAGACGGATATGAGAAACTCTCAGAGCAGGGATGGCAGGACAGAGTGGGCTGGGGCGGGGGCAAGGCTGCCCACCAGGATGGCGGGGGTCGGGGGTGGGAGCGGGGGAGGCATGGCCCAGGGGCCAGTGGACCTGGAGACAGACATTTCAAACAGCAGATTCGGAAAGTGGGAATATTGGGAACACGGAGAGAGGGAGCTGGAGAGGGAGCTGATTGGCAAGTGAGTAAACAGCAATTGCTTGATGAAAAAATGTTTATGGTGCAATTAGCAGCTGTGCCATAAATAAAAGTTTAACTGTGTTTATTATAAACTTGTTGAGCCACAGGAAACAGCTCTCCATGATTGAGCCAGCCTTTAAAACTCTGTTTACTTGGTGAAACGTCTTGTGTACAATGCATAATTAAGGGCCCTCTTAGCCTCAGAACGCAATCGTTCTTCAGCTCTCCAGCCCTCTCAAACCCATCTCTCTGTGCCCAGTCCTGTTCTGAGCAGTACCAGACCTCCAAAGCCTGGACTAGAGCCACTGATCCCTCCCAGGGCCCCTGTAGCCTCTGCTCCCAGTGCTGGTTACGTGACATCCCGCCTGGGCTCCAGGTTCCCAAGTGCCCTTTCTGCCTGGATGTGATCCACTCAGCACAACCCACCTGGCCCTCTCCACTTCCTCCAGATGCCTTTGCCCTGGACTCTTCAGCTTTCTTTCTTCCTAACTCTGCTTGAAACCCCCAAAGTCCTCCCTCTGCCCAGCCCCCACTGACCGCTCACTCCCTCCACCACCTGGGGGTCAGCTTCCTTCAGCATGCTGCCTCCTTGTCCCATCCCCCATACTCTTTGAGCATGAAAATATTCAAACAGAGATGATGATAAACACTCAGGCCTCTGCCATCCTCCGCGTAGGGAGAGTATCTGAAATTGGTTTGTATCACCTCTCTGCATGTTTTCATTGTTTTACCACCTACATACATAACCAAAAACAACGCATAACATTCCCTGCAGATTACATTTATATGATCATGCTGAACAAAATCCTTTGCAACTTACTTTTACTGCTCAGTATTATTTTTGAGGTGTATCAGGGCTGACCTGGTTGATTTTAACCCACACATTAACCCACACTTGTGTTTTCTTGCTCAGGTCCACTTTTTGTCACAATGAATCCATTTTTAGTGACCCTGTCTCCCTGCTGCTGGGTGCAGCCAATGACCCTGGGTACCTCCGGTGGCCCAGGTACATGGGCAAGGCTCTCACCGCAGCATCCACTCACTCGCGCTTGGCATATCCACATTCAGATGGGGCTCCCCTCCTTCCTTCAGTCATGAAACTTTCCACCCTAACCCCTGAACTTCCACCCCATGCAGGCCCCCTGCCCTCAAGGCAGGCTCCCTGGGCCTCCTCTTGGAAGAATCGCCCTTTGGTTCTGCTGCTGCGTGTGTTCTGGGTGTTTTTTAGAATTTTTCATCATAGAAGGAAACAGGCAATGTTGCCACACAGAAAACAGGAAAACAAGTACCTTTTGGTGTCCTGAGGCAGGCTGTGCAAGTTTGTGTCTCTCCCCCCAGGCAGGGGTACACGGAGGTGGGTGGTGTGTGGGGAGGGGATTGAGAGAGACCTGGGAGCTGATCCTGTTAGGAGTCCCCAGGGAAGCAGGACTCAGCTGACAGGGAGAGAAGGAATGTGCCTGCTGCTCACAGTCCAGTCACTCCCAATCCTACCCCTGTCCCTGTCCTCCCCACCCCAGACTGACCCTCCTAGCTTCCCCCCACCCCCACCCCACAGCCTGGCAATGCTCCCGCTCTGCTTTCTGGGAATTGACACCTATGCTGGATTCTGTCAGTGCAGGGCTGAGAAGCAGAGGTGTTATCTCCAGCCCCATGTGGCTACCGGCCGACAGGTGCACCCACCTTCCCCTCTGTGGGAAGAGTGGGAGGAAGGCCCCCAACATCCGGTCAGAGTGCCACCAAACACAGCGCCCATCAAGCCTGAACGATGGCAGAAAGGTGAGCTGTCCCTTTAATTTCTTCCCAGGCAAAGCCTCCAGACTACAGAAACAGCATTTTAATTTAAATTCTGATTCCACATTCATTCACAGAGCAGCTCTGAGGAGGGATTTCATTAAAGGCTTTAATAGATTTTATAGGACTTGTCACATCCGGAAAGTGATGGAGCAAATGCATTTTCTCTGCTTCCAGAATTTCAACAGCAACTCAGAAAACAAATTCACCATGAAAATGCAGAGCAAGGAGTTAGGAGCCTCACTCTAGGTAAATGACGCATGGGTGACCCATCCTTCCTGCCCCAAACACCGGGCCATGGCCACCATAGAAATCAGAGGACAGCTAAGGCCCAGGGTGTGCAGACAATTGTGTCGGGAACAAGGGGGTTCCCAGTGGCAGTAGGCCCACAGGACGGAGGCAGACACTTTGCCTGGGAGCAGGCAGCCCTCTGTGTCTATGGCTCCCTTGGTCTGGTGCAGGGGACCCCAGGCCCTCAGACACAGGGCGGGGGCAGGTAGGCAGCTACCACCCAGCTCAGCCTCATCAGAACAGACACACAAAGTGTGTGGTCAGCTCGTACAGGTTTGTCCCCAGGGAGCCTCACAGTCCTGGTGTTCTGGTGTCCGGACAGCCCCGGCGAAACAGGGTCAGCCCCTCAGCCGCCTTCTGGTTCCCCGAGTGCGGCTGTCACCAGCAGGACCAGACACTGTCCCCAGGTCCCCTCCCCAGCCAGGGCACTGGTGGCCTCCTGTGGATCCTGGACCCTTCCCACGGGCGTCCCAGGGAATCTTCTCCTTTGACCTGGCCGGGAACTGTGGGGGGCACTCCTTTGCGCACCACATCCCACGTTGTCCCCACTCTGCTCATTGCCACCTTCAATGGCCCTGGGGTCCCCCTCCCCGGGACACCAGGGTGCAGTCATCAGCCAGTGATCAGTCATCATCACTGGACCCAGGCTCCTCCTCCCACCCCAACTTCTGCTCCTCACGGCCCCTCCCATGAGGTCCTCGCCTAGACACTGAATTTTTAACAGTCAGGGCCAGTCTTAGGGAATCATCAAAGCAGAGAGCCAAAACAATTGCTTTAAGAATTTGGCTTTTTTTCCCCCTAGAAAGAGGCAAACAGTCACCCTGGGGAAAACTATCAGGGCTCGGGGCTTTGTTACACAGACTGCAGCTTCATGTTGTTTTCCTGTTGAATTTTATGTCAAGGAGCAGCAAAACGTTTTGGCAAGGGCTCGACACAAGTGTGCTGAATGAGCAAATGAACAAAAGAGAGTATGACTCAAGGGGCAGCACAGGGCACTGCCCCCCTGGGAGGAACAGGGACCCCTCCCCACCCCAAGAGACCCTGCTCTGTTCAGTTTCACACACCAGCCTCAGGCCCCCACTGCTCCAAAGACCAGTTCACCTGGGAGCCCCGAGCAGGAAAGGCCATCACAGGTGGGTACAGCTCGTGGTCAGCTCATTCCACACGGACTTTTCCCTTGGTCTCTGAGCCCTCTAGCCCCAACCCCATCCTGCACCCTAGGGTGCTCTGTCCAAGGCACCCGAGGAGCTCTTCAAACCACGCATTCCCAAGTCAGTGTGATGGCGCAATAATTGGTGCACCGTCCTGTGCTCTGTCCAGTGTCCAGCCAGTCCCACCTGCCCAGGCCGGGGTGACCTGCAGGTGGGCCAGTGGGCTGCTGGTGGGGACTGGCTAACAGGGAGCCCCCGGGAGCCCCACGGCCCTCCCTGCACAGGCCTCGCTCCCAGGTCTCAGCTTCTGTTGGGCAGGCTTCTCAGGTCCCCTCAGGTCTAGGGTGGACCCCACTTCTCCTGAGTAGTTGCTCTATACCCTGACCACATCTTAATCCCTTTATTCAGCTCTCCTCAAATTTCCCAATTTCAGGATGACGTGTCTCTAACTGGACCCTGACACAGATCCCTAACTTGGACCAAAATAAATTCTAAATGGGTCAAAGATGTAAATGTTTAAAAATAACCATAAAAGTACTAGAAGGGAGCATAGAGAGCATACCACGAGTTCACAAAGCCCAAATAGTGCAAGACTGCTTACCTCACTTGATTTAAAATTTCCTACATGGCAAAACTCAGATAAATAAAGCAAAAGTCAAATAACAAGTGAGGAAAAGTGTTTGTAAGTATTTAGGGATAAAGCCTTACTAGGTAAAGAGCCTGTCCAATCAATAAGACAAGATCCAACCACCCAGTAAAAAAATGAGTCAAAGCTGTTACAGAACAAGGGAAAACACAACTTTAAAATACATGAAAACTGTTCAACTTGACTCATGGTAGGAGAAATGGAATTCTGAAGAGCAGGGTTGCTCTTAGATTGGCAAAGATGCAAAGCTTTCCTAACATGGTTATGTTGCGGGGGGGGGGTGTGGGGGACAAACAGCTGACCACTGGCGTGGGCAGGTATCAGGCGAACTCTGTGAAGGACGGCAGAGGCAGACCTCAAAGTAAAGCCCACTCGCACGTGCGTCTGTCTGGAAGCCCACCTGCCACTTGAAAAGGCGCAGGTTCAGAGACATCACTGTCCACGAAAAAAAGATCAGTGAAATGTCCATCAATGAGGACTAACCAGCACTGTGGATGGGACAGCCTTATTGTTTGTGATGCTCAGAACAGCCTGGGGGTCCACAGGCCGCTGTCGGAGGGACCACAGGTCCCTGGGCTGAGAAGCAGGGGAGGGGAGGCAGGTGTAGGGGGTGGGAGAAGTGCGGGGTGGGGGAAGTAAGGGAGAGAGAAGCGGGGTGGCAGGGGCAGTGGAGAAGGTGGGGAGGGAGGTCTGTTTCAACCATAACCCTCCTTGTTGTACCCTTTTCTTCCTGAATCATCTGTGCTAATGGCTTAGTTTCCCTCCCAAAAAAAGTAATAATAAAATAAATTAAAGTATTTAATTGTTTAATCCCCAATCCTGCAATGTATCCACTCAGGACAGAGGTTCTGACCCTGGAGCCTGCAGGTGGGAACATCCAAGTAATTCTGAAACGCTGGGGGACCAGGGCTGGGGACAGCCCTTCTGAGAATGTTGCAGGTGTCTTCCACCCACTCCAACAAGAACCGTGGCAGGCATCATAAGGGCAAACTTGGGGAGACACTGAAGCCCTCTGAAGGCTGAGTGGGCAGCCGAGGTCTGGGGACACAGGGAGGGGGTCCCCAGGACCTGTGGGGCGGGTCAGGGCCACCTGGGCCTGGTTTTGTGTGGTCGGGCTGACAGCCCTTTCTGGAATGGCCGTGGACCCCAGGAAAGAAATGTGGCCAAGTCCCTGGGGCTCCACTGGCACAGACAGAGCTCAGGCGGGGGGATTGTGAGGGTGGGCAAAGAGAGGGTCCCCACAGGACGAGAAAGGGCCCACCGGGCTAGTCTCCTTCCAGTGTAGTCTCTACTTTCAGCTGTCTCACCCCTCCGCCACCCCCAGCCTCACCGGCTCCACTCCTCCCCAATCCTAGGACCACAGCTTGAAGGCCACCTCTCAGGGCTGGCCCATCCAGACAAGCCTCTAGAGCAAGGAAGATCAACTCTGGATGGGAATTCCTGGGGGTGGGTCCACATGCCCCGGAACCCCCAGGGTCATGTCCCTCAACGGGAGCTCACACCTGTGTTGAATGAAGCCCTGCCGCCAAGCCTGGGGTTCCACCACAGGGCCTTGGCTGGGTATGTCTAGGGTAGACTTTGGGCTCCTGGGCTAGGGCCACAGGACCTTCCCCCTGGGTCGCCCCCAGGCCATCGGTCCCAAGTCCTCTGCAGCAGTGCTCAAAATTGGCCACTGGGGGTCAGGGTTGAGCTGCATGAAGAGAACCCAGCGCTGCAGGGAACAGAAAGACCCTTCCCACCCACCCACCCAGCCCGGGGGAAATGGTTACTGCTCCAGTGGCCACCAGGCAAAGCTGATCCAAGAGGGCCTCTTGGAAGAAGGGGGCTCCGAGTGGCTTCCCTTACAACAGAGCTCCACAGTTCGGGCCAGTGGCTGGCCTTCTGGTCTCCCAGTTCCCTGCATAGGCAGTGATTTCCCTGCACCACAAGACCACTGGGGACTTCTCTCCCCTGCAGCTCCTGACCTGTCAGTAGCCTCTGCTCCCTCACAGCTGACACAAAGCCAGCGTTTACTCCGAGCACCCACCTGGCCATCCGAGCCCAAGGCTGGAACCCCAGACCAGGCCCAGGGCAACAGGGGCAGGGGGAACTGGATGGGGTTCCTTCCAACATCACAGAGCCCTCACCCCATCATCTCAGCTAACCTCTCCACACTGAGGCTCGGATACTCTAATTCTCACCCGCACTCCCAACTGCCACCTGGAGGTGTGGACAGACATCAGGAGAGACCTGTGTCCACAGCACGAGCACCAGCTCCGCTCAAGTCCATGCTCCTCCGTGCTGGGAACAAAGCTGGGCTGTGAGTTTTCAGCTGCTCCAGGATCTGCCAGGCTCCTGGGAGCACCGGTGGGGATGGGCACTGGGGCCAGCCCCCTGGATGTCCTCCCATGGACTCTACTGATGGCGGCAGCTCCGCTAGCAGCTAACCTGCCTGTTGTGCTAGGACAGTGAGCACTCGCCAGGGGAATGTCCGCCAGAGTCCCTGCCCTCACCTGGGAAGTAGTCAGCGAGGTGTGGGGGGCGGGGGGGGGGGGGCGGTGCAGTGGAGAAGCACATACTCGCGGGGCTCCGCCAGCAACTGGCAACAGCCGGCATTGAAACCAGAGGAGACAGACCAAGGGTATCAGCAGAGGGGCCTCTGCTAGGACAGGGTCGCCATGGTGACAGGGGCAGGCTAGGTGGAGGTGGGGGATAGGATTGTCTTCTGGCCACACCACGCAGCCCTCCCTCCGGGGAAAGTGTCCTCTCATGTCCACCCAGGCAGGCCACCCCACCCCTGATAAGTGGTTCGTCCAGGACCAAGGGGTTTCCTGGAATGCGGATGTTCAGGGCTGAAACGTGGACAGTCACAGGTAATCTGGGAGGGCCAGCCACCCTCCCTCCATAAAGGGGACACTGGAGGTCACAGAGTCATAGGCAGAGAGGCTCTCGAGAGGACATAAAGTGGACACCAGGCAATGTGCCTGAGTGAGAACTGCTGGGACAGGATCGCCATGGTGACAGAAGCACCCACACGTGGGCAGGGGCAGGTGGGAGCTGGCACTGATGCTGACTCACCAGGGCTGGGCATGGGGCCCGCGCCTCCTCCAGACCCGGCTGCTCCTGGAGCATTAAGAATAGGTCTGGGAAGGACGGACACCCAGGGCCTGGGCTTCACCTGCAGCTCCAAGGACACTGCTCGTTCTGTGGGCCTCAGTCCAGCGAGAAGAGAGAAGCCCATGGAGCACCCACAGGGCCCCCAGGCACAGGAAGGTGGCCCTGATCAGGGCGAGAGGCCACCATGAAGTAGGGTCCCGGCTGACCCCCACATGTCCACTGCTTCCTCCATCCCCAGGCTGGCCTGGGCTCTGCTCTGTTCCAAGGTAGGAGCCATGAACGCCATGCCCACAGCCCCTGCTGACCCTGATCTCCCCTCAGGGGCCCTTCCAGACAGCCTTGGCTTTCCCAAGACACCCTCACCCAGCCTGGCCTCTGACCTCCTCTTTCCCATTGCCAAGTCCACCACCTGCGACGCAAGGGAGCAGTCTGCACAGGTGAAGTCCCCACCCGCCCCGTGTTCCCCGCTGATGCCAACTGAAGCTAAAATTGTGGTGGGCGAGGTAAGGGGAGCTGCCTGTCTGGATTCAAACCTCTGTCCTCTCCCTGCTCCAACAAGACAGTGCCTAGGGCCCTGAAACTGGACTGTCCCCACAGAGCTGTAGGACCCCACAGGCCAGGCCAACCGGGTCAGCAGGCTATCCCTCTCTCCCTACCGCAACCCATGTTTAGAGGTGGATGGGGGCTGAGGTCCCAGGCAAGGGAAGCTGAGCTGTGTCCAGGCCCTAGGCCTCACCTGTGCCCTGCACTAGCCCAGAGTCACCCTCATGGCCTCCATGCCCACAGCTGCGGAGGCCTGTGCTCTAGTGACCTCCAGATGCTGCAAACCTGTTCTGGGTCTTCATCTCCTGCTAGAAGCTCCTCTCACCACCATCCCTAAGGACACATGAAGCTGAGTGCACTGTGGTGCTGACGGGATGGCCCCAGACCCCAGCCCAGCGCTTTCTGGAGGGCGGACAGGTAGGAGAGATGTGCGTCCCACAGGACACACGGCCAAAAGGGCCCATTCAAAGGGCTTCCAGACCCGAGTCATCACTCACAGCTCCAACCAGCTCAGTCCCTGGACAGAAGCCCCACGCCGCCCCAAGCCAAAGGTTCCCGGCTGGGCAGAGTCACTGCCCTAACAGGGCCAGTAGGTCGCAGCAGCCCCTCCTGACACCACTGCCAGGGTGATAACAAAAGGGCCCCCCCAAGAGCCCTAGACAAAGGCTCTGCCCCCAGGCCGGGCCCACAGAAGGGCATCACTGCTCCGTGGACTAGCAGGGCTAAGCGGGGGTCCAGGGCAACCCCACCCTTAGGAGGCCCGCAACCCACAGCTGAGGCTGTCTCCTTCCCATCCTGGATGTAACCCCCACCCCCACCCCTAGCTCAGGTACTGGCCCAGCCCTGCTCAGAGTCCTGGATGCCCCTCCCTGGGCACCCTCAGCCAAGCCTCCTCCTTCCCAGTGCGCCAGCACATCCCCCTCTGTACTGCACCGCCCCCCCAACCCTAGGCGTGGGCCCTCCAAGACTCCCACATGCTGCTCTGAGATCCTCCCACAGGACACCCAGAACCTCTCCCAGCTGTGGGTCTGGCAGGTCCTCAGAGCCCTGCAGACACCAGGCTTCTCCAGGGTCCCTCACAGCAGGACCCCAGAGGCCACAGAGAGGGCCTGGCAGTGGGCAGTGCCCTGGCAAGGGCCCCTCCCCAGGTTCTGAACCTTGTGGGAGAGCCTTGAACACGCCAACGAGACACAGCAGGGCGGAGGGCTGCTGCCACGTGCAGACCTAAGGGGGCCCAGAGGTGCATTAACGAGCCACGTGTGCATGTGTGTGTGTCAGCCTGAGGGGAGAAAGTAAACACAGCATATGCCGGCAGCACGCTGCAAACGTGGGGCATGGAACACACACGTGTTCACCATACCCATGCGACAGGTGCATGACCGTGGGGCTTCCGGCCTGCCCTTGCTACCTCCCCATCACAGATCCCCCTGCCAGAGATGCCCCCCTGCCCACACCCACCCCCCTGAGGAGGCCCAGTCTCTCAGTGAGTGGCCTGGACAGCCCAGATGGATCTAAAGGCACAGGCAGGGCACAGCCACGTGCAATCTGAAATGAATAGGTGGTTCACGCAGCCGCTGGGGGCGGAGGGCTGGGCACTAGGGTCTGTGTGCTGGGAGGGCACGTTTGTCTGTCTATCTGTGTCTGTGTGTCCGAGCCCGGGGATGGTACCAGGCAAGTGTGAAGGAGGAGGGAATAAGCAAAGCCAGAGGCCCGGCCCTGCAGGACCCAGTGCCCTGGCCCCACCAGCTTCATCCGTCCTCCCCATCCCACAGACAGAGGGCACCGTCTGAGGTCAGCAAGTCTAGCTTCTGGAGCATCCCAGACCCTCTGGGCCCAGAGAGTAGCTGAGCTGTGTGGCCTCTGTGAGGCCACGTGAGAGGACAAGCACTGCCCCCTCCAGCGTCATCAAGATGCCTAGCTTCCTGTCTGACTCACCTGCCCACCAACCTGCAGTAAGAACCACAGGTGAACCCGGAGGTCAGGTTCATGGACATGTCCTTCCTGGGTCTGGCTCTGGCCCAGAGCGCTCTGCCGCCCCCCACACACACTCCCACCACCCACATGCATGTCCACAGGCCCAGCCATGCCTGTGACCCTTCCAGCCTGAGAACCAGAGGCACCTGCTCCCTCCCTCCCAGTCCCGCCTATGCGCTGAGTGACCAGGGAACTGGCCCACAAACACTCCATGCGCATGAAGACTTCCCAGGAGATGGCCATGCACTCACATCAGGGGGAGCACCTTCTGGTTGGCCCAGGAGGCCTGTCTCTGGTTGCTGGAGTCTGGGCAGGAGGGAGGGGACAGGGCCTTACCCCCACCCCTGGGGAAGGAAGTTGGAGTCCCCTGCTAACACACCTAACAATCCCCCCAGGCTGAGAGGGCTGGTGCCCAGGGAGCCATGGGCCTCCTTTCTGTATCCTGCTTCTCAGCATGGGGTGGGGTGGGTGGGCAGGGCAGGCTGGGGGGCCTCCGAGCACACCCCAGCCCAGGCTGTCCTTCAAACCCCCGCATTCTGAAGGTCTCGGACGGGGTGGGCGCCCACAGCCAGCTGGACTCTGGACCCATCCTGACCAACCTTCCCGCCCCACCTGACTCCCAGGCCAGGGCTCCTGACCAGGCCCCTTGCTCCCCTAACCCCTCACCCGACAGACCTTCTCAGCCTGAGGACCTGATCCGCCCATGCTCCCCTCTTCATAACTGTCAGGAAGGCCAGAGCCAGTGCCCCAAGGGAGAACTAAGCCCCTTCCCCCCAGCAGCCTCCCTTCAGGCCCCAGCCGCAAGCAGACCCCCCACATCCTGTGCCTTCCAGCGCTGACCTGCCAGGCCTCTCCTACCTCCTCGATCTCAGCACAGGTATTGCCTTCTCAGCAAGACCACCGTGTGTGGACGGCATCTCTGCTTTCTTCCTCCACTAGCTCCTTACCTCGGATTACACCTGCGCTGCACTCGGCACTCCACACTGTCGTTTACTGCCTCTCCCGCTAAAGGGCCAGCCCTGGGAGGCCAGGGGTGTTCCCCTCCTGTTCACTGCTCTTCTCCTGGACAAACACTTGAAGGGCAGATGAATGACTCTGGACCGAGGACTGGGATATCTGCGAACTGCCTGAGCAGAGCTCCCATAGGACCCTAGCCTGGCTGCCCCAGGCCTGTCCTGCCAGCCCTGAACCCAGGACCTCCCTCTCGGCCTGACCCAACCACCGAGTGTGCCCTGCCCCTGGGGCGGCTTGGTGCCCACTGGTGCTGAAGTGCTGAAGAGGGAGAGGCAGCCGGGCACCGAGTTCTCTCTCTGCTTCCCTGGAAATGGGCCCGAATCACCTGTCTCTTCTCACTGAGCCAAGCCTCCCGGCTCCCTCCTTAGAGGCAGCACTACCTGCAAGGCCCTCTCTGAGCCCTGAACCTGACATCAGGAGAAGGGACGGGCCCGGACTCTGGCGCAGGTCATCTGCCCCCACCCACCGGGCCTGCCTGGACAGAGCCGAGCCCAGGTAGCCAAAGCACACACAGAGGCACGCAGGGGAGCACACACTCGCCTCTGCCTGAGGACATAGCTGTGTGTGTGTGTTAAGTGCATGCATGTGTGTGTGTGCGTGTGCGCGTCTGTGTGTGTGCGCGGTTTGTGTGTGTGTGTCTGTGTGTGCACGTACGTGAGATGAACCATCAGGGTCAGGTGGAAGGGGGCTGCCACACCAGACAAGTGACACACAACAGAGAAAGCTGCTGGACTGAGCTTGCTTGTGACTCACACTGTCTGGTCTTCCTGCTCTCTGGCCACACTGGGCAGGGGCAGGGGTGGCCGCACCCCCTCCCTCCTCCCTTACTCCTCCTCCCTTCCCTGGGGGTTGGTGAGGTGGTGGTAGGGTTCGCAAGGACCTGCTTCTCCCCACCCACAGTGAGCCGCTGTACAGAACACACACAAAGCCAGCGCAGACTCCCAAGGATTCCCATCACCTGGCCAGGCCCCCAGCCCCCGGCGACAAGGCGGCCACCTCCCCACCTCTCCCTCTACAGCCTGAAAGCCCTCATAGGCTAAGTGAAACAGCCGACTCATTTCTGAAAATGGAGCTCCTCTCCCCATAGAGACACGTACACAATGCCTGACCCATGTGCAGAAAAAGCCCCCTGCTGCTCCAAAGACCCAGAAGCAGAGGCTGGGGCACCCCTCCCCCTCCCCACTGCTGCTCCAGGGGATGAGGGACTTCTGAATGATGGACAACTGGGGGTCCCCATACCTGCAGGCCTAGTACCTCTTCCTCAACCCCCCAACCCCTACTGCCCCAGGGCCCCCCATCCTCTCAGCTTCCATTCTCAGCCCACCTCAGATGTGACAGGCTAGGTGGGGAGCCAGAGGCACCCAGCACAGATTCAGGAGAGCAGAGGTCAGACTGAGAAGGGCTCAGAGCCCCAGACCAGCCATTCACTGGTGGGGTGAGCAGGGACCCCAGAATCATGGTTGGCCTCAAAGAGGCCAGGGTCAGGGTGGGAAACCACCAGGGAGGCACCCCTGGTTCTGACACCACTGTGCCTCCAGCAGCTTGAGGGGAGACCTGCTTAAAAACCTCAAGTCTGGAGCAAGTTTGGGGTGCCACTCAGTGACCCACAGAACTGGGGCAAAGAGAAGGAGGGGCCTGAGGGTGAGAATGCCCATCACAGGCCCAGGTCACGGGCCCAGAGGGACCACAGTCCAGAAAAGGAAGCAGGCCTGCCAGGGTGGCGTGATGGCCCCAAAACCCTGCAAGCAACAGCCCACCAGGCCCCCCCCTGAGCTGGCAGCTCACAGACCCTTCGACCCAGACGTCTACCCGAGGAACTACCTGGGAAGGCACTAGATACTGTCACGAGGGCAACGTCACGGCAAAAGCACAACCAGAGACTGCCCAGCCGTCCACACGCCAGTGTCAGGAGTGTCCAGCAGAAAAAGAAAAGCAGAGTCGCCGGGAAACAGACGTGAAGCGGAGCAGCACGCAGGTCTCACCACCTATGCAGGGTCCTGGGAGCCCTGCTGGTGACGGCGCGCCTCTCCGGGAGGGACCAGGCGCCAGGTGAGATGGTGCCTCCACCTGCGAGGTTGTTCACATGCACACGTTCCTCTTTGAACAACAGAAAAGAGGCTGGGTTGTGTGTGGGCCACAGATTCTATACCCATGTGAAGGCCCACAGAACCCCCGACCCCCACACCCAGCCAGGGACCTAAACAGACTCTCTCAGACACAGATACAGAGATCAGCGCAGAAAGCCCACGCACACAGACATGCACACTCACAAGGTCAGACACGAGACCCACCGAGATACACACATATACAGGAAAGGGTGCCAAGGCCCACAGGGACCCACAGACAGAGACACAGATGAGCTCACAGGAGCCCGTGGACCCACCCATGCCAGGAGGCCCCTGCAACGCACACCTCCCGACACACGTGCACACTCGTGCACACTCGTGCACACACACACCCCAGGGCCGCCCACTGGAGAGTCCAATCAGACAAGTGAGCCCCATAGTGATCCTGGGAATGAGAGTGCTGCCTCGGCTCCCCCACCCAGGGCTCCACAACAGCCAGCCGGACCGCCTTCCTCCCCACTCCTTCCCCCCTCCCCTCCTCCCTCCCCTCCTCCCTCCCCTCCTCCCTCCCTCCCTCCCTCTCTCCCTCCCTCCCTCTCTCCCTCACTGATGCAGCAGTGCTGCGCTGCCATCCGGCTAGAAACCTTGCGGGAAGCCAGTTCCTGCTGAGGCTGCCAGTGAGCAGGTCCTGAAAACTCCCCAGGTGATTAAGGACGGTCTGGGACCCTGACTGGGGTCCATCAGTGGAAGCCACACCTCCCCCGTCCACCCTTGACGCTGTCTGAGCTGGCCACCACCAGTGCCCACCAAGGACACCAACTTCCAGCCACGTGTCTCCAAACAGGTCAGTGAGTAAAAGTGCAGATGGCCACACATGGAGGGTCTACAGTGTGACTGGGAGGGCACCGCTCCAGGACTCCCCATCCAAGGGGGCCAGGGGTATAATGGGAGGTGCATTTTCCAAAGGCCTGCCTTGAGTAGCTTGTGCTTCTGGGTGTGGCTGGGACAGGGGCTGGGGTTGGGGGCAAACCCAAGCCCTCCCCTTCTGAGGGATGTGGTCAGCAGGGGCTGGGGTGGAGGCAGATCAGAGACCACCCTTCCCAGAAGGGTTATTGGCAGCCTCTCCAACAGGGAAGGGGCTTGGGGAGGGAGCTTGATCAGCTAGAAGCGCTGCCCAGGAGAAGGTATCCCCAGCACCCACCCAAGCTCTCTGAGGCCACTGGACAGGGTGGAGAGAGATTCCATGTGCCCATGACCCTGGCAAAGGGGCCACAGCCTCAGCCAGAAAACTTGAGGCACCTGTTGTTCCAAGCTGACAGTCAGGTCCCAGAGATTCTGGTTCTTTCTTTCTCAAGATCCAGCCCAAGGAGGCCCCTGCCCAGAACCCCAGCTTGGAAGCACCTCCCACCTTCCAGGTCACAAACCGTTACGGCCTCGCCCCATGATGGAGAGCACCGGGCTGGAAGGCCTGGAAAGCACAAGCTCCCCCTGCCCAGGTAGCACAGGCACCAGCCTCTCATGGGACAATGGCACCAGACACAATGCCACCTTCCCCGAGCCGCTGCCTGCCCTCTATGTGCTGCTGCCGGTGGTATACTCCGTCATCTGTGCCGTGGGGCTGGTGGGCAACGCAGCCGTCATCTGTGTGATCCTGAGGGCGCCCAAGATGAAGACAGTGACCCACGTGTTCATCCTGAACCTGGCCATCGCCGACGGGCTCTTCACGCTGGTGCTGCCCACCAATATTGCTGAGCACCTGCTGCAGCGCTGGCCCTTTGGGGAGGTGCTCTGCAAGCTGGTGCTGGCCATTGACCACTGCAACATCTTCTCCAGTGTCTACTTCCTGGCCGCCATGAGTATAGACCGCTACCTGGTGGTTCTGGCCACGGCACGCTCCCGCCGCATGCCCCGGCGCACCGTCCGCAGGGCGAAGGTCGCCAGCCTGTGCGTCTGGCTGGGTGTCACAGTCGCAGTGCTGCCCTTCCTTACCTTCGCAGGCGTGTACAACAATGAGCTGCAGGTCACGAGTTGTGGGCTGAGTTTCCCGCGGCCCGAGAGGGCCTGGTTCCAGGCAAGCCGCATCTACACGCTGGTGCTGGGCTTTGTGGTGCCCATGTGCACCCTCTGCGTGCTCTACGCAGACCTGCTGCGGAGGCTAAGGGCCCTGCGGCTCCACTCCGGAGCCAAGGCCCTGGGCAAGGCCAAGCGGAAGGTTAGCCTCCTGGTCCTGGCCGTGCTGGCCGTGGGCCTGCTCTGCTGGACGCCCTTCCACCTGGCCTCAGTTGTGGCCCTGACCACAGACCTGCCCCAGACGCCGCTGGTCATCATCGTCTCCTATGTGGTCACCAGCCTCAGCTACACCAGCTCCTGCCTCAACCCCTTCCTCTATGCCTTCCTGGATCACAGCTTCCGGAAGAGCCTCCGCACCGCATGTCGGTGCCAGGGGGCATAAGCGCCCTCCTCATGGCCTGCAGACAGTAGAAAGGTTCTGTGCCTTTCAAGGACCATCCCACTGTTCACCTTCTATCACTATTTCCTCCAGACAAAGAAACACCCATGAAGCCTGGCCACTGAGCCTGCAGAGAGGGCCATGGACCTTCTAGACCTGTGACTCTGCCCCCTGGACAGCCCCTGGGCAGTCAGCTGTGGGGATTTGGGTCTTACCAAACCCTCCCCCCACCCTGCCTACCCCAGGAGATGATCCTGGCACAACAGATATCCTGGGGGACACCTCAGGCAACAAAGCCAGGTTGTTGTTCAATCGCTCAGTTGTGTCCGACTCTTTGAGACCCCATGGACTGCAGCATGCCAGGCTTCCCTGTCTTCACCATCTCCCGGAGCTTGCTCAAACTCATGTCCATTGAGTCGGTGATGCCATCCAACCAGCTCATCCTCTGTCATCCCCTTCTCCTCCTGCCTTCAATCCTTCCCAGCATCAGGGTCTTTTCTAAAGCCAGGGGTTGCTGCAGAAGCCAAAGACACATCGAAGGAGGCCACGAAGCTCTCACAGCCCGAAACCCAGGTGACATTCCACCATGAGGCCTGTGCTGCATCCCTTTCTGGCTCCCAGATCAGGGTTCAGGGGCCCCCAAGCACCCCATGCCCCTTGTGCTTTCTGCACCATTGACTGTGACCCCCTACTGTCCTGCTATGGGACCCAAGGCTCTCCTGCCAAGACTTCTGGGCCCCACCAATAACAGGGGGCATCTGTAACCTAGAAGGGCTGGCACCTGGACCCTTTCCTCCCTGACGTGTGGCCTGAGGGGCAGACTTGTGCTGAGTCTGGGGATGAAGTGGAACACTCATGGACTGGCTGCTCAGAGACCATTTCTGCCACTGGGGAGGGGGACACGGCAGGTCTCTGAAGACAGCCTTGGTGGGCCTTGGCCAGACCCCCTACTCTCAGCCCCAAAGCCCCCAGGTGCTCCCATGCCTGGGGCTCCAGCTTTACCATTCTGTGAGTTGCCTGCCTGGAGCCCAGTAACCTGGGCCCTTGTGGGGCCTCAGGTTGGCTTTGGTCCTTGTGACATGGCTCCAGCCGGTCTGTCCAGCTGGCAAGCAGGCCCCACCTTTCGACACCCCATGAGGTGGCTACCAGGGTGCATACCCACTTCCCCCAACCCAGGCATGTGGAACAGTTCAGGCACACCACCGCTCTCCAGCCTGAAACAGGTCAGCGGTTACCTCCATCCTCTCATCTTCCCGACCACATCGTATTAGCAAGCTACTGCTTGATGACAAATTTTCCCCCAAAATTAGCAGCTCAGAGCAACTCCATTCGCTCACAAAGAATGTGGGTCAGGAACCCCAGGGCAGGTCTCAGCTGGTTCCAGTTCAAGGTCTCTCCTGAGATTTCAGGCAGGACTTCAGCTGAGGACCCAGGAACCAGAAGGCTGAACTGCGGCTGGAGAAGCGGCTTCCTCACAGGTCACTGGCAAGAGGCCTCATTTCCTGGCCAGGTGGACTGTCCACAGGCAGCTCGGGCATCTCCCAGACATGGCACCAGGTGGGTCTCCAGGGCAGCATCAGAGACAGCCAGGGGGGAACCTCCACACCATCAAGGCCTATCTGGGAAGCCACTCCGCTACTTTCTGCTCCTTAGAAGCGAGTCCGCAAGTCCCCCCCCGACACACACTCAGGGGCTGTGACCTTCTCCAGCCTCCACCAGCTCCCAGCCTCTCCAGGAAGAACCAGCTGTTCTCCAGGAAGATCGGCTTCCTCACAGCCTCGCAGTCACACCTCTCCAAGCAGCAGCCGTAATTACCTCGTCTGCGCTCATCCTGCGCCCTGTGAGCTCCTTGAGAGGAGAACTGAGACTCCCACACCCCAGCTGAGACCCCAGCGGCGCCGCAAGGTGTAAATGCGCTCGGCGGGAACACGGAGGGCGTGGGCCGGGCTGTGTCAGCGGGAAGCCGGCGGGAACACGGGGGAGGGGCGCCGCGGAGGGTCTCCCGCCCCGTCGCCAGCAGAACATCTCCTCAGCACTGGGGGGGCCCAACCAAGCCTCCTCAGCGTACCCCACACTCTTTGTTCCCCGAGGTGGCCCCTCGACCCCCACAGCCGAGGCGGATCGGGCCGGCCAGGCGGCCCACAAGCCCCGCCCAGTCGATAGGAGGGAGGGTCTTCACGCCAGACCCCAAGGGTGGGGGAGCCAACCAAGATAGAGGGAGGGGAGAGTGAGTTACGGACCCCCGGGGAAAATGCCGCCCCCCCTCCACCGTGACGCCAGAGACAGGCTGGGGAGCGGGGAGGGGGTGTCCCCACGCTCTGGGCTCCTGGTCCCATAGAGAACTGGTCCTCTCCTCCAGTCCCCAGACAACCGCCCCCGCCGCCCGGCCCCATTGCAGGGACCCCGGCCCAGCACCGCCCGGCAGAGCCAGTGGGTGGAGTCTCCGCGGGCCACAGCGCCCCTGGTGGTCAAAGTCCGGAGCGCCAGGTGAGCCCGCAGCTTCCCCGGTCCAGCCCATCAGCTGACCCTTCCCCAGTCCCGCCTTCCCCGACAATCCCGTGAGGAGGATTGCGGTCCCTTCTAAGCAAGCAAGGAAACCAAGGCTCGCAGAAGCCGGGGGACTGACCGTACCCAGCTGGTGGGGGCGGGGCAGGGACCGGGAGGAGGTGCGGATGCAGGCTGGGGGAGGTTGGGAGCGCGGGTGGGGCTGGAGGAAGGTGGGGGAACCGAGGTGAGGTCGGGGTGCAGGTGGGGAGAGCGAGCGAGCCAGGGCCCCCCCTCCCCTTCCGAGGCCCCTCGGGCTCCTGGCCGACCCCTCAGCGCCCCCAGGACTGGGACGAGCGCAGACGATCCGATCGCTGTGGCGTGGGCATAGTAGGCAGGATCAGCGCAGCTTCCAGGGGCCTACCCGGAGCCGCCGCCTCCGCTGGGACCTGAGTGCCCCCTCGCTAACGCCCAATGAGTGGCTCCTCCCTCCTAAACTTTACTCTGTTGCTAAAATTTTGTGTTAACTGCAATTTGCTTGTCATTAAAACATATGTAAAACCAGACATTGGCCCCTCTGCCTGTGCCCAAGCACTGCCATCCAGCCCTGTCTCTGACAGGGCTCTCTGCCCGAGGTTCAGCCTGCGTGGTACTGGTCCATTGCAAGGACCAGGAGGATCTCTGAATCTCAGGGCCACCAAAGGAGCAGTGCTGTCTGTCTGTCATCAAACTACCTTGGAGCCACCTGAGGAAAGGTGAAGGGGCGAGAGTGAGGTGGGGGTCTGCTAAGACTAAATGCAGGTGAAGAGAACCCGGCCCCCTGTCGGGAACCGCCCACCAACTTGATCCACAGGAACCACTGGCTGCAGAGGCACAGAGTCAGTGCTTGTTTGGGGAGCAACTCTGTGCTGAAGCAAAGGAGACAGGTCCCAGCACATCATGAACTATTCGACCCCTTCCCAGAGTGGAGGCCTCCCAGGAAGACCGTCGTCACACACAGAGCCTGGGCAGGTGAGGAGCAGGTTGGCATCCCATGCCCCAACCCCAGAAAAGCTACTCCCAAACCCCCCCGCAGGGTCAGAAACACCTTGTGGGCAGAGCGCTCTGACCAGCATGCAGGGGTTTATTCTGACCCTCTGTCATGACCCTGGAGACAGTTCAGGGCAGTTTACATGCAGGGGAAGTCACACTCTCGGCATGCACAGATACACGGAGGCATGTTACACAGGAACAGGCTGACACATCTTTCAGCATGGCGAGAAATGCCACAGTTGTGGTGGCTCTGGTCCTCCCAGCCTCTCGCTGCTGGCGGCACAGAGAGCCCCACCCTCCCCAGGAACAACCCCACAGGGCCCAGAACCCCAAAGCACGAGAGGCCAGTCCAGAGTCAGCATCGCCCCCTCTCTGCCTCAGGTCACCTGGCCAGGTCTGCAGCTCACCTGGCAGCTGTTTCAGCAGCCAGTCTGCATGGAGAGCCTTTGCCGAGTCACCGGCCTACAGGCTTCATCTACAGACCAGGAGGGTGCTTCTCTAGGTGGCCATGGTGGGCAGGGTCCCCACGGCCCAGAGAGTCCTTGCAGCCTTGCCCCAGCTCTCCTACCAGCTCTGCATACGAAGCTGTCCTCTAACTGGCACTGCTTAAGACAAGTTGTAACAGTAGGAAGGTCCCCCACAGACACCTGGAGGCCTGAAAATGAAGTAGTGATCAGTCACTGAGGATGCAGAGCAGAACCTGGCCCACTACCATCCTTCCAAGGCCACTAGAACAGACAGGGCAGAGGGTTCTGCTGGCTGCACAGCCGCTGACCTCGGATGGAGTCTGAAACAAGGGATCTAAGGGGGAGGCTGAGGGGGGCTGAGGGAGGCCCGGGCACACCAGAAAGATCACCGCAGAGCCCTCCCCACTCCCTGCAGCTGAGACCAGGCACAGGGGCTGCTCCACAAATGACAAAGGCCTGCAGTGGTCCTCCTGGGCACCTCGCACACCTGAACAGCCATGTCTGCAGTGCAATGGTTCATGTGTTCTGGAGGAAACAGGCTTGCCGAGAAACCTCCAAAGGAAGTTCCACTCTCAGAACAAGTCCCACTGCCCGGGGATGCCCACTGGACTCTCCAGGCAGCCCCATGCCTGTCCAGCTGCCCAGAGGAGACACTGCAGGGCTCCCAGCAGACAGCACACAGCATGAGGGCACATGGGTCTGTACAGCTGCAGTTACACCTCCAGGTGTGTGTCCGTCCACAGCAAGATGTTGAGGGAGAGACCAGAAGGGTCCATGAGGCTTGACAATGCCAGCGCACCTCTGGCAGGCAGCTGAGTCCATGCATCTGCCCCCTGCCCTGCACTAGTAGGACCAGGGCCTTGAGGGCGGCCATCCTGCTCTGACCTGTCCCATGATGGCAGCAGACCCTCCGAGGCCACAGGGCAAGCCATGGAGGCTGGTAGTGCACAGTGACAGTGCGTCAGCCTAGAGAGCGGTGACCTGTGTGAGCTCTGTGTTGGGTGTGGATGGGCTCTGCGGGCTGACAGGCACCATGGGCAGGTCCACGCCTAGTCATGCTGGCCGCGGCACTGTCTCGGCGGTCTTGTGGGCGAGAGCCACGTCCTTGGCAATGCTGCGCACGCGGTCGGACACCTGCATCTCCCGTCGCAGGGTTGATGCACAGCAGAACTTCCGGAAGCAGGCTTTGAAGTTCTCATCCAGGAAGGCATAAAGGATGGGGTTGAGGCCGCTGTTGACATAGCCAAGAGCTGTGCAGAAACGCAGGATGGCCACTGCGGTCTCACTGCCTGGCTGGACACCCAGCCCTTGGACAAGCACGAAGACCTGGACAGGCGTCCAGCAGCCCACGAACACTGCCACCACCACCAGCACCAGTCGTGTGATGCGCCGCAGGTTCCGGTCCTTCTCCCGGGAGCCTGAGAGCAGGCGGACGCCACGCAGCCGCCGGATCATGAGGCTGTAGCAGATGGAGATGATGAGCACGGGGATGATGAAGGAGAAGAGGAAGATGCAGACGGCAAACACAGGGCCCCAGTAATCCTGTGGGGTGGGGATCTCCACCAGACACTCGATCTCTGCAGGAAGAAGAGCGGAGTCAGGGCAGGTGAGCAGGGAGGGAGCCACCCAGAGCCAGGGCAGCAGGGAGCTGGGGAGGAAACGCCACTGCACTGACCTTCATCCTCAACCTGTGCCGAGCCCATGATGGCAACAGGAACACCGACAACAGAGGCCAGGGCCCAGATGGCCACATTGACGGCCTGGGCCTTGCTGGATGTCCGGACGTCAAGGGCGCGGATAGGGTGGCAGATGGCCACATAGCGGTCCACGCTCATGGCAGTCAGCGTGAAGGTGCTGGTGAACATGTTGTAATAGTCGATGGCAATGACTGTCTTACACAAGGCATTCCCAAATGGCCAGAAGCCCAGGAGGACATCTGTGCCCTGGAAGGGCAGTGTCAGCAGCACCAAAGTGTCTGCCAGGGCCAGATTAAAGATGTAAATGTTGGTAGCTGTCTTCATCTTGGTGTGTCTGCAGAGAGGAAAGAAGGCTTCACTTGGCCTGTGAGACCTGGCAGCAAAGGGTAAGGGGCCCTTCTTCTTGGCCATCACAGGGGCAACCACTCTGACCCCTGTCAAAATGTAGGCTCCTGGGCCCAGCCCAGTGATATGGAGCCTGGAGGCAAATATTTTAACAAATTTTTCAAGTACTTACAGTATACAAAACAGTTCATAACCTAAAGACTGCTCTGCTTTGGAAAAAATGGGTGTGTGGGCAGACCAGTATAAGCCTGACCCTGCATGAGAGCAGAGGAAGAACTCATAAAACAAAGAACCTGTCCTCCTCCCTTTTAAGGCTACCCTAAGACCCTTCTTGGACCAAAATGCTGGCCTTCCACCATCAAAGGTTTCCAGGGACTCCAGAATCTGTAAGAGCAGACTAAACCAGGCCTCACTGTTGCTTAGCAACTGAGACAGAAAATGGTGACAGGAAGGGGATGGATGCTAATGGGGTCTGATTGTATCCAAGAACTTGGCACAGGGCTGGGGAAATTGTGGGTGCTTAATATCTGCTGAATGAATTAACAGTTCTGAGAGTAGTGATGGTAGTAGTGTTGATGGTGGTGGTAATTATGGTGGAGATGGTGGTGATGATGGTGATGATGCTGATGGTGGTGGTGGTGGTGGCAGTGGTAGTGATAGTGCTGCTGCTGCTGCTACTCTTACTGGTGGCAGTGATGGTGGTGATGATGGTGATCGTGGTGGTGGTGATGGCGGTTGTGGTGGTGATGGTGGTTGTAATGGTGATGGTAGTGGTGATGGCGGTGGTGGTGGTGATGGCGGTGGTGGTGGTGATGGCGGTTGTGGTGGTGATGGTGGTTGTAATGGTGATGGTAGTGGTGATGGCGGCAGTGGTGGTTGTAGTGGTGATGGTGGTGGTAGTGGTAGTGATGGCAGTGGTGCCGCTGCTGCTCTTACTGGTGGCAGTGATGGTAGGGCAATGGTGGTGGTGGTAACTGAGGTGGCAGTGATGGTAGTGGTGGTGGTGATGGCAGTGGTGGTGATGATGGTGGTTGTAGTGGTGATGGTGGTGGTGGCAGTGATGGTGGTGGTGATGGTGGTGGTGGTGGCGGTGATGGTGGTGGTGGTAACTGAGGTGGCAGTGGTGGTGGTGGTGATGGTGGTGGTGATGGTTGTAGTGGTGATGGTGGTGGTAGTGGTAGTGATGGCAGTGGTGCCGCTGCTGCTCTTACTGGTGGCAGTGATGGTGGGGTGATGGTGGTGGTGGTAACTGAGGTGGCAGTGATGGTGGTGATGGTAGTGGTGATGGCGGTGGTGGTGATGATGGTGGTTGTAGTGGTGATGGTGGTGGTAGCAGTGATGGTGGTGGTGATGGTGGTGGTGGTGGTGGTGGTGATGGCGGTTGTGGAGGTGATGGTGGTTGTAATGGTGATGGTAGTGGTGATGGTGGTGGTAGTGGTAGTGATGGCAGTGGTGCTGCTGCTGCTACTCTTACTGGAGGCAGCGATGATGGGGTGATGGTGGTGATGGTGGTAGCAGAGGCAACAAGGTTCCATGTCTATTAGGCTACCATGAAGGAATCTGGGGTTTAGTTCTGCATTTTAGAGAGGGATTAAGAATAATCCCAAAGAGGCTTTAATTATGACAGAATAACAATGATAATGATGATGGCACATGCCTGTGCCAAGTTCTTCATTTGAGTTTTATCTCATTTAAGATTTCAAAACTGGGGGGGTGGGGGAGAAAAAAAAAAGATTTCAAAACTGCTAGTTTGATGCCCACTCTGTACATGAGGATATTCAGGCTCAGAGGATCTAAATGGCCTTCTCAATGCCATAGAGCTGATAAAGGGAAAAGTGGGTCAAAAGAACTAGGAGAGAAGCCACAGACAGGAGAAAAGATTTGCCAAAAACACATCTGATACAGGACTGCTAATACTCAACAATAAGAGGCAACCTGGTTAAAAAATGGGCCAAAGACCTTAACAGAACCTCACCAAAGAATATATACAGACAGCAAATAAGCACATGAAAAAATGCTCCACCTCATATGTCATCAGAGAAATAGGAATTAAAACAACGAGATACCACCACATACCTATTAGAATGACCAGCATTTGGAGCTCTGACCCACTAAATGCTGGTGAGGACATGAAACAGTACAGCCACTTTGAAAGACAATTGATAGTTTCTTACAAAGCAGACTCCTTCCATAAGATGCAGCATCACCTACCCTTTGATATTTCCACAAATGAGTTGAAAACACACCCAAATAAAAACCTACATATGGATGTTCACAGCAGCATGATTCCCAGTTGCCAAAACTTGGAAGCAACCAAGATGTCCTCCAGTAGGTGGATGGATAAATAAACTGTGGCTTACCCATAAAATGGAATATTATTCAGCAATAAAATGAAATGAGCTATCAAGCCATGAAAAGACATGGAAGAAACTTACATGCATATTGCTAAATGAAAAAAAGCCAATCTTAAGAGGCTACAGACTGCATGATGCCAACATTCTGGAAAATGCAAAACTACGGAGAGAGTAAAAAGATCAGTGTTTGCCAGGGGTTGGGAGGTAGCAAGGCTGAGGAGGATTTTTAGGGCAATGAAACTATTTGGCACGATACTATAACTGTAGATGAGTGTGCAAGCTTAGTCGTGTCCAACTCTTTGTGACCCTGTGGACTGTAGCCCACCAAGCTCCTCTGTTTGTAGGGTTTTCCAGGCAAGAATACTGGAGTGGGTTGCCATTTCCTTCTCCAGGGGATCTTCCCAGCCCAGGGATCAAACCCACACCTCCTACGTCTCCTACATTGGCAGGCAGGTTCTTTTACCACTAAGTCACCTGAGAAGCCCCATAATTGTAGATACATATCATTATGTATTTGTCCAAAGCCACAGAAAGTATAACACCAAGAGGGAAACCTAACGCAAACTGTCAATTTGGGGGGATTATGATGTGTTGATGTAGGTTCATCAGTCGTGAAAACGTCCTGTTCTGGGAGGGATGTTGATAATGGGGGAGATTAGGCCTGGGGACCGGAGGGCAGGGACTATATGGGAAACCTCTGTACTTTCTGCTCAATTTTGCTGTGACCTAAACTGTTCTAAAAAATTGCCTTTAAAAAAGAGCAAGGCCAGGCTTCCCTGGTGGCTCAGTGGTAAAGAATCCACCTGCCAATACAGGAGACACGGGTTCAGTCTCTGATCAGGGAAGATTCCACATGCCACGGAGCAACTAACCCTTGCACCACAACTACTGAGCCTGTGCTCTAGAGCTCAGGAGTTGCAGCTACTGAGCTGTGCACTGCAACTGCTGAGGCCCGTGCACCCTGGAGCTCATACTCCGCAACAAGAGAAGCCTCTGCAATGGGAAGCTCATGCTCCACAAATAGAGAGTAGCCCCCACTTGCTGCAACTAGAGGAAAAAGTGCGTGCAGCAATGAAAACCCAGTACAGCTAAATAAATACAATTAAAAAAAGAAGGGACAAACCCACCCCCAGGTGCCACATTCACCCACAGCAAACCCTCCAGCCACAAGAGGCACGTGAGTCTGGTACCATGGTCTCAGCAATGAGGGAGGGGCGGCTGCTCCTCACAGGTCTGTGTCTGAGTGCACAAGTGATACACACCAGCACATACAAACGTACAAGGGCATGCTCAAACACATGCACACATATGGACACAGACACAGACACAAGGTCATGTGTACTTGCACTGTGCGGCACACTCACCTGTGCACACATGCATGTGTTCAAGCTCATTCATGTCCATGCTCACACATACAAACGTGTGTGCTCACATGTATTGTGGCCATGCACACAGATGCATGTACAAGGGGCAGTACACACTGAGTATGCACACACCCAGATGTGCACACACTCTCATGCATGTACTCGTGAACAGTCACATCTCACAAGTGCATGTACATATATGTACACACACACACGTGTGACCCCCATGCAGTCCCAATGCCATCCCCACACATTGTTCCCACCCTGTCCCCACACTCTCCCCCATGCCCTTACCACTCCGGTTCCCCATGCTGTGCTCTCACGCTGTCTCAGCCATCCTTCCACGCTGCCCCCACACTGCCACCTATGATGTCCCCTAGCAGCTTGGCTGTCACTCTTGACCCCACGAGTATTCCACTCTGAGCACCAGCAAATGCTGGAAGCAGCCCAGACACCAGCAGTAAACTCAGCCCTGGAGCTGGAGGAAGGGTCTTCATGCACCTCCCTGGCATGGGCCCTGGATCACCCCGACAAGAGGTGCCTCCTGGGATCACTGGGGGGCCCATGAGATACTCGCTCAGCAGCTTGGCCAGGAGCCTGGCCCATGGCTGAGACCTGGAAGTCATCTCTCAGGAGTCAGGGTGACACACCATCTGGGGCAGAGTGGCACCTCCTCCCTCACTCAGACTACCCCCTCCCCCAGTCAGGAGCCTCCACCCCGCGGAACTGAGCACCCAGGGCCTAAGGACTGACCCTGCCCAGTGACAGGGTGACCAGGAACTGAAGGGGGAGGGGCAGAGCCCCCCTGCCAGACCCACCCAGAGCAGGCCCTTCTCCATGCCCCTTGGAGCTGCCCAGGACTCACCTGCAGTTAACTTGGGGGAGGGGGGGACACCCAGCTTACCTGAGGATGACGTACATGACGAGACAGTTTCCCAACAGCCCCCCGATGCATACAGCCAGGTATAGCCCCACAATGGTGACCTTGAGCCCAAGGGGCAAGAAGGCGCCGTGGCTGGCGTTGAGCAGCAGGTGGGGGGGCAGCAGACTGTGGTTGGCGCTCAGGAGGGACAGGTTACCCTGCAGGTGCTCTTGGTAGAGGACCTCCCAGAACGGGGCAGGGAAGAGGGACTCCATGCCAACACCCCGCACAAAAAGCCCACAGTCCCTGGGAAAGCACAGGGACACGTGAGCACAGCACCCCACACCTACCCAGCCCCAGGCCACAGACGTGGAGATACACGTATGTGCGCGCACACACACACACACACACACACACAGTAGCAGCTGGAGACATGCAAACATGTATGCCCAGACAGGGACACGCAAACACAAGCGACATGTGCACACTCAGGGACACAGTCTCAGCTGGCCTGCGGTTCTCTCATGGTGTGCGTGGAGGTGGTTACACCAGGGGCAAATGTCCAGCCACAGGGGCCCACGGACGCATAGTGCGCACACACACACAAACCCACCCTCGTGCACATGCAGGCACAAAAGCAACGAAGACACACCCAGAAACACCTGGAACACACGACACAGGGCAACCAGCGCAGGGCCTACACCCGCCCCTCCCCAACCCTGCCTGAGAGCCGCAGCCACCTTGGGTCCCCTCCACACCAGCCCTCAGAGGCTCAGCCTTACCTCGGTAACCTCCGTGGAAGCTGGGAGCCCAGAGACCCTGACTCCCTTGGCCAACAGCAGAGCAGGGCTCGGAGCGCCTGCCTGACTCAGCCCTGGGTCCGGATGGGGCTGTGGCTGCCGCACAGTGGCAGCTGCTCCTGCTCCTTCTCAGACGCCAGACCAGACGCAGCAGCCTGGTGCGGAGCTGGGGGAGGGGAGGAGGCTGCAGCTCCACAGCGGGAGGGGCCGTGCAGGCTGGAGGAGGGGGCCCCAGGCTGGCGGAGGACAGATGCGAGGACCAGGGTACACCCTCAGAGATGAACAGAGCCAGGCTTGGACACACGGACACAAGAATACAGCTGCACACAGGAACACAGACACATGGCCACGCACACACACACAAAGACACACAGGGACTTGGGGACAGACACACAAGGACACACAGAAACATACAAAAACATGGAATAGAGACTCAGGGGGACGGACACAGACAGACAGACATGGAGTCTTGTCTCACACAGAGACAGGGCCTTGTGTGGACTTGGACCTGCCCTGGCTGGAGTTCAGTGCCCAGAACACTGCCCCTCAGCTAGGCTCCCAGGGCTGGTGAGCCAGAGTGGGCTGGCAGGTGGGTGAATACATGGCAGGGCCCCTGCCCAGCCAGCCCCTAGCAGATCAGAACCTCATAAACAAGCAGGATGTCTGACTGTCCAGTGGGCCCCTGGGCCTCCTGTGTGCCAAGCCCATCATGAGCGCAAGCTCGTCCATCCCCACTACCCCTGAACATTGCTCTCAGCATCACCTGTGTGCCCACAAGAGAAGTAAGCCTCAGCTTCTCAGCAGTATGAAGCCACCTGTCGAAGTGGCAGACACAGGGTTCAAACCCACGTCTGTCTGCCGCTTAGAGACCCACCAAGGGCAACTCTGCCACAGCTGAGTCCCAGAGAAACATTTGGGCGTCATTCCCTCACAGCCTGGGCCCCCAGCACCCACACCACTGAACATGCCTCCTTCCCAGCACTGGGGTCACATGTCATACGGGTGACCCCTGAGCAGAACTGCCAGCCCTACCAAATCATGGGGTCGTTCTTCCTACCCAGGCTCTGCCCACACAGCCCGGACCCTGCTTGGAGCATGTGTCTCCAAGGATGGGGACCTGGTTGCTAGGCAACTGGCAGCAACGTTGCTAGGATACCTGGCGAATCAGGAGAGGACAGAGCAGACAGATACCCTAGGACTCAGCATCCCAAGCTGTCCCAGGATTTCTCTCTAGATCTTCACTGCAGTCAACTCAGGGACACGTGTGGAGACACAGGGCACAACCACAAAGGCAATCAGAACACAAAGACTCACAAACACACACAAAGATGCCCATACAGGCACCCGGGGAAATGCACAGACACAGCTACGTGCTCAGAGATGCACAGACATCTTTGACCCACAAACACATGGGCCACAGCCACGCAAACCCACACCAGGGTGCATGTGAAGCACGTGGTAGACACGGGAGAAGAAACAGATCAAGGCCTCAGACACCCCCGGGACACGTACATGCATCACATTCTCCAGGCGAAGCTTGAAGCTCTTGGGAGCCCGGCAGGGCAGGAAGCCAGGGGGGCTCAGCCTCCTGCAGCCTCCCCAACTGAACTGGACTCCCCAAGGTCTGAGCAGCCAATCTCCTCCCACCCCCTACTGTCTGGGCCCACCTGGCTGCCAGCTTCTGGAGATGCATTTCCTAATGGCCTTCAGTGTGAGGTAGGGGTTGTGCTAGAAGGCTGCTGTGAGGCTGAATGTGAGTTCCGGTCTGGACAGACCTCCCAGGAAGGCGAATCAGATGGAGAAAGCACAGAGGGTGGTTGCAGGCTGACACCCGGCCCCTCAAGGGGCAGTCTCAGTCCAAGGACAGGGTGGCGGGTGGCCAGGCTGGGGTGCTGATGACATCCCCTGGAGATGGCAGCCCCCCAGCGCTGGACTCTGGAGTGTTCTCACAAAGGGGGCTGGCCCAGGAAATGGCCTTGTCTTTCTGGACCCCTGCATAGCCAGGATGAGACACAAAACGTATGTGTCATAGGTGGGGCAGCAGGGAACACATGTGGGCATTTGCATCAAAGCAAGACAACCCCAAACACACACACCACACGCAGGCAAAACAAAACACACAGGGGCACCAGGGATAGCCCAAGACACACAACTTCCACGAATGACAGCACCGACGTCCACAAGTGACAGCCTGACCAGGGATGCACTTGGAGGTCACAGGCATTTGGGGCAGGACACAGGTCCCAAAGTACCACTGATACCCACAAACACCTCACTCTTGCGCCAGGGACCCAGGCCCATCAACACCAGATGGCACACTGGCTGCTGCCCCTTGGTCCCCACATGTCTTGCCACCCCTGAGCAGGGCACAGGAATCAAAGCACAGTTGCTGGCAGCCTCCAGGGAATTCAGCCATCCCCAGGGAATTCAGTCACCAGACTAACTGTGCTGTTAAAAGGTAAAAGGATTTTCATAATTCTGGGCTTCTTCATAAAATATTACTTTTCCCTTGTGATCTTAACTTCTTAATATTTACATACAGTGACAGAGAATTGTAGGTTTGCAATATCATGTTAAATTTTGCAGCCATTTAATAATACTTATTAATATTATTTCCAAGTTTTCTTTTCAGGCCTTAGATCTCAGCAGTTCCATCTGCCCTTGACAAACACAAGACCTGGACACAGAAACAAACAGGAGATGTGTCAGGGTATCTCACAGTGGCTGGTCCAGACAGCGAGAGCACCTCCCATCCCAGGAGAGCGGGGAAGATGGTGGAGAAGCAGGAAGAAGCTCCATTCAGGAATGTGAGCTCTGCCAGCATCGGGCCCCCTCGGGAATCAGGAGGAGAGAGTGTCCAAGGTTCTCAGTCCTACAAAAACAGAGTGAATCCCTTCTTGCAGGAGATTGTGCCCATTCTCTACACCCCACATCCACACCATAACTCCCACTCCTACAAGCCTCTTCCCCCTGCAGCACCCTGGCCTGGACCCAGGTAAGCTGAGAAGAGGGCCCAGACTTCTGGCTCAGAGAACTCCCTCCCGGGGGAGCACCAAGTAAGGGCTAGAGGTGGTCCCAGCCTGGGTTTCATATGTCCAGGAGGACTGCTTGAAGGAGGCAGCCTGCTAGGTCAGCCTGCCTAAGCCCTTACTGCTTCTTCTGGAGCCCAGAGACGTTTGTCTTCAAAAGCCACCAGGTGTAGAGTCACGGATGTAGAAAACAAACTTGTGGTTACCAGGGAATAAGGGGGGAAGAGGAGATAAATTGGGAGATTGGAACTGCCATGTACACACTACTTTAGAAAAAAAAGTGGATATATGTATATGTATAACTGATGTGCTTTGCTGTACACCTGAGACTAACACAACACTAAATCAAGTACACCCTAACAAAATTTTTTTTAAAAAAAGCAGCAGCAGCAGCTCCCAGGTGAAGCTGAATCCCAAGGCCTAGTGTGTTTGTTAGTCACTTAGTCCTGTCTGACTCTTTGTGACCCCATGGACTGTAGCCCACCAGGCTCCTCTGCCAATGGAATTCTCCAGGCAAGAATACTGGAATGAGTTGCCATTTTCTTCTTCAGGGGATCTTCCCAACCTGGGATCAAACCCAGGTTTCCTGCATTGCAAGCGGATTCTTTACCATCTGAGCCACCAGGGAAGCCCTATCCTAAAGGAACCAGCCCAGCTGCAGGAAGGGGAAGGTCCCAGGGACAGCTTCTCATAACTTGGGGGTGGAAAGGATGGACTGTTCCATGCAGCTTCAGGAAGGGGGTGGATGGCATGCCAGCTCTGGAGATACGGGGCTACCGAATCAGAGTTAACCCTCTCACCGGAAGCCAGAGCAAACTTTCAAAAAACAATGGGAACGGTCAACAGCCTCCTTCCAAAAGGCCAGAACCCCAGCTGAGACCCACCCCCCCAAAGCCAAGATAGTCCCTCCCCTCAGGGGCTCAGGTCATGAGCTCCCAAAAGGGCACCATCCACGGGCCCAAGTAGACAACCAGGAATGAAAGGGAGAGGCATGTCAGCACTGTGGGAGCCACCTATACATGAACAAATTATGGATCTAATGCACTAATTCTGGCCTAAGGTAAACTGGAATGAGTCCATGGAGTCCATGGATTAATGAATCTGGAATAAACTGATGAGTACATGAACAAATTAAAGAATCAAATTAAGTGAATCAGTTATAAAATGTTATGAAACTCATAAATACATAGATAACAGGAATCTAGGAGCCAGGACCCAGAGATTCGGGGTTCATCAAAGCCTGAGTCTTAGTCTTAGACCCCTAGACCCCAAACTTGCCCAGGGAGAGGGGAGAACCCCGTGTTCTGCTGTGGGAGGCCTCTAGGGCCACGTAGAGGGGAAAGGGGCTCAACTTGGAAGGTCTCCTCAGAGCTGCGCCCCTTAACCCCAAAACTGGCCAGCAGACAGCTCTCCAGCCAGGAAGCTGAGCCCACAGCCCTGGGGCGCTCTGGGGCTACTCGGAAAACAAAAGCCCGCACTCTGTCTGGAAAAACTGTGGTCATCTCCCCCAGGGTCCTTTCACCTGGGAAGTCCCTCGGCGCAGGTGTCCAGGGCATCTTCGCTCTTGGACCAAGGCTGTAACTGCGCACCTTCCCAGGGGTCGCCCCGCCCCCGCTGGCATGGGGGAGGGGCGGGCCTCCTGGTTACCCAGCAACCGCGTCAACAAGTCCCTTAGAGTCCGGGCTGAGTTGGAGGTTCAGATCCGAGAAGGTGGAAATTATGGGGTGTGGGGACGGGATGCAAGGGCTAGGGGCACTCCACTGCCCGCTGCTAAGGATGGGGTGAGGGAGGGAGCGGCCGTCAGCCTCTGTCCCAGTGTGGGCCGGGAGCTGGCCTGGGGTCTGTGGGATGGGCTGGGTGAGGAAAGGAGCCCTGAAGGGACTTTCTGGGTATTTCCCTTTCACACGTCGTGGGCCCTCCCTCCCCAACCCCTATCTCCTCCCTGGGCTCCAGTCTCCTTTACCCCATCTACACCCAGAGGGGACAGACTGGGAGGATGGCATCTCCCCCACAGCAAGCCAGCCTGTCCACTGGACTCTGAGCCTCCACCGCACAAAAGTGAGACCTCTTACAGACAAACTGACCCACATAAGAAAATCAAACACACACACACACACACACACACACACCCCTCCCAGAAAAGCATGAGTTGTCTGTTCAGATACAAGGAAGACCCACAACCTGTATCTCCAGTCCCTAACACTAAAACAGATGGGCCTAAGGCCAACGCAGGTGGTGGGACTAAACACAAAGAGGGTCCCAGCACAGAGAGTGTCCACCAAGCCTCACCCAGAGCAGTCTCAAGCCGTCTCCACCCCTGGTCAGTGCTTTAGGTCAACTCAGGGATCTCAGCTTTTTCTCACTGGACAGAGAGACAGCCCGAAGGGAGTGGATCAGAAAGTTCTAGCGGACTGCCGGAGTGAGTAGGAAGGCTGAGCTGACTGGGACGTGTGCGAGGTCGGGGTAAAGGTGCAGAGATCAGAGGCCCAGGCCCTAAAGTGGGTTCCGCAGGGTCCAGAGGGGCCGGAGCTGGGCGCCCAAGGTGGGTCCAGGTCAGGCCAAAGGGGCGGGGGGCAAGGGCTGGATGTTGTCTTCCCTCCACAAAGCTCGAGGATGCAGCCGGAGCCAGCGAAGGAGACCAGGAGGAGGGGCCCGCGGGAGCGAGCGAACAAGGGCGCGCAGGGAGCAGGGGCCCGCGTGGGGCGCGCCCAGGCGGAGCCCCCCAGGCCGGGCTGGGCCCTCACGCTGGAGGGGCTGGCGGCCATGCGGCCCGCGCAGCGCCACAGCCACCTGCTCTTCGGCGACCTGCTGGAGGACGTGGGCGCGGACACTTGCCTCTTCCCGTGCGAGTCAGCGGAAGTGGGGTACCGCATGCCGGACTCGCGTGCGTGGACGCTGCCGCTTGAGCCACCCGCGCAGCGCCAGGACCGGCTCCTCGGCGTCCTTAAGGCCGCCGAGGCCCGCGGCCGAGTCCGCGCGCTCCGGCTGCGCTACGCCCGCATGCGGGTGAGGCAGGGACGGGGCCTGGGCGGGGGGACTGCCAGGACGGGAGCGCTACAGGCCAGGCGGGGCACCTGTCGTCGCTAAGGCTCCGCAACAGCCCGGCCCCAACCCCGATCCCGCAGGCGGAGGAGATCTCGCTCCTCATTCAGTGCCAGAGGTCCGCGCGCGCCGCCATCCGGCTGGAGCTGTTCCTGCCGCCGCAGCTGAAGCCCACGAGGATCCCAGACCCCCTGGATCGGCAAGAGGTGCCCGCGAGCCCGGGAAAGGGCGGGAGGGAAGGCCCGCCCGCCCGCCTCCCTGCACACCGGGCCCAAGCCCCTCTTCCCCCGCAGAGGAGGCGCGTGGAGACCATCCTGGAGGAGAAAGTCCACGGCAGCATCTTACCGCGTTGACAGCGACCCCACAGCGCGAAACCGCGCCCCACCCTCCTACATAAAGTCTCATTTCCCAACCACCCCCTGGTCTCTACGCTTCCCCTCTCTAAGTCCCCCGGCGGTGGAGGGAAGGGGTTAGGATGTATGCTGGATCTCCCACATCCTATGTCACAGGACATCAGGGTACACAGGGTGCGGCTCCTTCAACAAAGTGGAAAGATGCAAATTGGCGGACATCAGATTAACAGCAGGCAGGGACATTCCTAACCCCCCAAATCCCATGCTGCCCCCAGCAGGCAACCTGGTGCCCTGTGAATTCGTGGGGGTCTCCAGTCTGTCTATGCCAGGAAGAAGAGCCTGGCTGGGCAAGAGTTGCAACCCCAGAAGTGAGGGCAACCTCAGGGAGAAAGCAGGACCCCTAGACCACAGGCCATTCCATCAGAGGGTCAGAGAGGAAGCTGACGCTCTGGGCAAGAGACTGACTGCAAGAGCCAACGCTGACCTTCAGACAAGAGCCAACGCTGGCCTTCGGACAGTCAGCTCTGTCTAGGAGGGTCTTCAGAAGACAGGGAGACTGCGGAAGGGGAGATCTCTTAAGGCAGACCTCTGGTTCTTGTAGTTGAGTCACTCAGTCATGTCAGACTCTGCAACCCTGTGGACTGCCGCACACCAGGCTCCTCTGTCCTCCACCATCTCCATGAGTTTGCTCAAATTCATGTCCATTGAGTCACCCAGATAGAAAGTCACTCTTGGTTTTCCTTTCCATCCTGATAGTCCCTCTCTGCCCCTTTGATTCCCCCTTACTGGAACACACACACAGAGGACAGGAAGGACACCACCCCTGTCCCACTCTGACAAACCCACATCCTGCAAAACCTCTGGATTCCAAAGAACATCTGGACAAAGTTTCTGGACAGATTTCCCCTTCAAGAATTTACTTTTCTCCCCAACACAGACTCTTTGCAGAGCCTGGGATTTCTCTTAGCCGGCTCTCCTTTTTCCTCCCTCTCAGCAGTCCAGCGGGTTATCACAGAGGTGGGGGCCTCACACAAGGCCATCCCCTGCCAGGAGACTCCAGCAGAGTCACCAACCTGCAGCAGAGAACTGGTCCTAGAGGGGTGTGTCCTCTACTAACAGAGGCCAGAGCTGGGGTCAGCAAGGAGTCTTTTTTGATGGCAGCCCCTGACCGGGCTCAGGATGGGGACCAGAACCCTCTGTGTCCCCAGCAAGCCCTAACCCCACACAGGACACTTGGCCAGTTCTGAGCTGTTGCACCCTTAGCCTTGATCCAAGCCAGAACTGTGTGGAGCTGAAGTCTGGAAGCTCCAGAAGAGAGGAGGGAGCTCTCTACAGGAGGGTAGGCAGAGAGAATAAGGAACAAGGGAGAGAGGGTGATTTGGGCATGGGACAGAGCAACAACCACTTACCTGCTGACACGTGCAAGATGCCAACTAGCCCTGGCTCCCCTGGTTAAGCTCCCTGCATCTGAACCCCAGCATTCCATCTCTGGGGAAGTGCCAAGCACTGGAATGATTTCATCTGTTTAGTAAAAACACATTTTACTTCATCACTCCTCTGAGCCTCCATTTCTTTATCTTTAAAAAGGAAGCCTTAATGACCTCACATGGCATCATGGCTCCAGATAAGAGAAGGGTCACTCTAAACAGGCAGGCACTGAAGGGCAGAGGACGAGAGAGGTGCACACAGCCCTGAGGAGCCATCCAGATGAAGGCTCCACCCTTCACCTGGAGCTCTGCACCAGGTGGGGGCTGGGACAGGGGGTAACTTTGATCACCCCACCAGGAAGGCGGCCTTGGTCTGGAGGAATACCTGGGAAAGTGGCCGAGGACATTGCTGCAGGGCCTGGAAGAGGCTTCTGCTATGAGAAAGCAAAGAATGCAAGCCACAACCCAATGACTGGAGGCTATAAGGGATTTGGGTTGGGGGGGTCCCCAGGGCTGGGAGCTCATGCTCTAGACAGAGGGTCCTGGGTTCAAATCCCACCCCCAGTGTTACCCCAGGAGAGAGGTACACCAACCCCCACCACATCCAGCTGCCCTAGACGTCTCAGGATGCAGGTGGAGATGCCACGTCAAGCATCACAGCATGAGCATGGCTGTGTGGCCTGGACTAAGTGTTGACCCATCTTTGAAGGCCTTACCTCCTGGGACTGTTATCTAGGCTATATAAGAAGCAGCCACCTCCCATCTGGGCAGGCTTCTGGCCTCTGCTCCGGCCCAGCCAGCCTGTCAACATGACAGCCAAGCCCTCTGAGGACACAGCATAAGAGGGCCCCCAGCCTGCAGGGCCTCTCCCTCCTCCCTGGCCTTGGCCTGCACTCTCTCCAGCTCAGCTCTGCCTAGCTGCTCTACTGGCTCCAGTTCTATCCTTTGCCAAGCAAGATGCCGGTCTGAAACACCCGCTCTCTGCTCTGTGGTTCTCCTTAGCCCTCCTCACCTCTCACCCAGTCTGCAAGCCTATTTCTTGTCTGCTCCGCGGCTGGTCTGTCCTGCCCAATGCCAGGTCCCAAGGCTGACATGTAGAGAACACCCAGACATTTGCAGGATGAAGACAGTTGTAAACTCTCCCCTTCCCTTGATATCCCCAAGAGCGCTGAAAAACGTGAGCATGTACAACTTTGTGCAACTGGAAGGCATTTTGTGAGCAGGCCCGGGGACCAAGGGACAGGAGCTGTACACGCTCTGAGGCTAGGGGACTCAGACACTCTGCAGACCACTTCCAGAGCAGGGTCAGGGCCGTCCAAACACGGGCCCAAAGCATGCTGGGATAAGGAATTTAACTCATCGAGTCATAAAATACGAGATTTGGCCAAAGAGAAGAGACAGGCATTCCTGGCAAAGGGGAGGGTGTGGCTTTAAACTTTAGAACATCTTGGGGCAACTGGAGGGGTTGAAAGGGACTCAGCTGGCCACATAGACAGGGACTTTGGATATAAGGACAGCCCGGATATAAGAACCATTGCCCCCCACCCCACCCCACCCCCAGTGGCGCTGCAGCCCACGAACCGCCTTCCTTGGGAAGGCCCTACAGCACGGTGACTGACAGCACGCCCTTAACCGCGTTTCACAGCTAAGGATACTCAGTGCCAGAGAGCCTAGGGACGGCCCGGGAGTGACCACGGGGTCCAGTCCTTTCCAGCCGCCTCTCCCTTCCTTAAGAGGGACAAGAAGCCTATGGAGTCGCCCCCTTCCACCCCCGCCCCAGTAACTGCAACGCTGGACTGGCCCCGCCGAGAAGAGCTGGAGGCACGGCCACACCCCCAGCTGCCGCAGTACCACTTCAGCCGCTCCGGGAGCCAGAATCCCCAGCATCAGCACCTCATCTCCGCGGGCCACTCAGCGACAATGGGGACCCAGGCGCCGCGCCGCAGCGCGCGGAGCGGTGGGGAGGGGGCGGGTGGGGCGCGGAGCCGGCAGAGCTCGGGGCGGGGCGGGCCGGGCCGGGCACCTCCCCGCGCGAGGAAGTCCCGGCCCCGCGCTTTGGGGAAGTGCGGCCGAGGCGCCTGCGCACTGCAGCCTGCGCCCGCTCCCCGACGATCCGGCCGGACCTCGGAACGCGCGGGCCGGCGGCTGAGGCGCGAGCGGCTCGGGAGCGCGGCCGGTGAGTGCGCGCGCGCGGCGCCCAGGACGGCGGCCCTGCCCCTCCGGCCCGGGGCCCGTGGGCTGTGCGGGGCGGGAGCTTCGGAAACCAGCGCCCAGATCCGCGCCCCAAGGACTCCCGCCGCGGGGTCCACGTGGACCCTGGGCCGCGGCGGGACTGGATGCAGTCCCCGCGCGTGGGGGAGGGGGCGTTGCAAGCGGGTTCCCCTTTTTCTGCAGCTCAAAGCCTGGGGAAGTGATTGCTCAAAGTGGGGGGGGGCGGCCGGAAGAACCCAGGTTTCCGCGTCTCCCGTCCCCCCTTCAGCCTGGTGGGGAGGGGCCGAGGCGGGACACCCGTACTGCCCCCGCCCCCACCCCGCTGGATCTGGCAGCCAGTCATCCCCGCCAGTCGGAGGGGAGGCGCTGCGCCCCCGGCCCGAGCTGATCGGGGGCTCCTGGCGCCAGCCTCGCTCCAGAACGCGCAGGAGGACCTCCTGCCGTCTGACTTGAGTCCTGCTGCTGCAGTGCACGCCCCTTCGGCAGCCAGGGTGGGGCCCAGAGCGACCTGGCCCCTCCCGCCCCCACCTCGCCTTTGGGTCGCTGGTGAGTGGGGCGCGTGGCGAGTTCCTTGAGGGTAGGGTGGGGGCGTCGGAGGCCGGAGAAAGGGGCGGACTTCTCCAGGCCAGACCCTATTAGCCGAGAGAGAGAGAGAGAAGTGGGTTGCCCCTGCCATCGCAGAGGTGGGCTGGGGCGAGGGTCACCAGGGCTAGGAAAATTGGTCTGCCTTGGAGCCGCTAGGCTGGGACTTCCCTACCAGCCCAGTGGTGGAGGGACGGGGGCGAAGCAGGCAGGAAAGGTGCTGAGGAGGATGAGAAGAGAATGGAGCCCCTCTGGCAACCCCCCTCACAAAGGTTATGGCATTTTTTCCTGGGATTGTCACATTTTCTTATTCTTTTTTTGGACTGGGCGGGCTCGGGGACGTTCTTTTTCCTTCTGTGGAGCAGAGCAGCAGTCGCTCCCGAGGGAACCTCTGTCCCCAGAGGCCAGACTTACTGCCCGTCCAGCTTCTCCCATCCTAGACTTAGGGGCCAAAGCCTGGATGGGGCTGGGGAAGGGGAAGGAGCCCCCTTCCACATGCCCGGATGAGGGGCAGGAGCACTGATACTGATCCTGTAACCCCACCAGGAGAGAGAGCAGGTGCCCCAGAGGCATAAGTGGTCCCAGCCGGCCTGGGGATGGTGCAGGGAGCCAGGTCCAGGGGTGGGCGACAACGTCCAGGGCCTACAACCAGGGCAGAGGGGCAGCCTCTCCCCCTCTCTGCCACAAACTCAGCCCCCAGCACCTGGGCGCTGCACTCTCAGGCAGGTCCCCTCCTCCAGTTCAGAGCTGATTTGGAGAAGGCAGCCTAGGGAGTTTAATCTTAAGGGAGCTAGGGGGCGGTGGGGGGGAATTGGGGCCCTGCCCCCACTCACAGTGGGTGGAGATGCAGAGGAGGAAGAGCCGCTCTGCCTGGGGAAGTCACAGCCCGACTGGGGTACAGCTACCAGACCTCAGAGGTTGCCACACCCCTTCCTTTCCCTAGAAACTTGACCCCTGCGGGAAGGCAAGCTGTGGGGCTGCTGTTTCCCCATCTTGTCTGTTTGCTGGAAGCTTGAGGGTCCACCTTCCCATGATCCAGGGGAAGCCAGGCCAAGACCCCATGGGCCCCTACACCTGGCTCCCAGATCTGGGTCAGGACAGGGGCCTCTGCATGTTCAGACTGAAGACAGGGGTGCCCTCAGCGTGCATATCTCGGGCTGTCACCTCTGGGCACCAGCACCTGGCCAGGAGACGGGACGCTGGGGTTGCCCAGCCTGTGACCGCCCTGGGGCCCATCCTGCAACATCGTTTTCCTCTCCTGCCATCCCAGACCCCAAGAGGCCAACTGAACCAAACAGGCACTGAAAGGCCAAAGCTGAGGAATGGAGGCGGGGTGGGGGGTGGGGGCGGGGTGCAGCAGAGAGAATGTTCATTTAATGAGAAAATAAAGTGAAACCAAGTCGTGAGCCTCTCGCGGCGGGGTTTCAGAAGGTCCGCGCCCCAGACACGCCAGGGGCCGCCCCTGGGCCGGGGAAGGGGGCGGATGCCTCACCTGGGCCGAGGTGGGGGTGGGGTGAGGGCAGGTGGGAAGGCGTTCAAAACTGCCTCCTGGAGCCTGATTGGCCGCCCTCGGTCCCCGCGTTCCCAACAGGGGCCGCTCATCCGGGTGGGACTGGGCACCCCTGGCACGCCCGCACTGCGGAAGGGGAAGGTTCGCCCCGATGCCGCTCCGAGCGGAAGGGACCCCGCGGCTCCTACCCGCCCGGGAGCAAGACGCGCCACCGCCCGCCTGCGGCAAGGCCTGGGGCCGCAGCGGTTTCCGCAGCCTGGGGGTGGGGAGGGGAAGGGAGGCTGGGAGACCCGGAGGTGCCAGTCGAAGGCTGGGTGCGGAGCGAAGGTTGGGTGCGGAGCCAGCGTCCGGGCTGAAAAGGCGGTGGTGCCTGGCGGCTCTCAGCCCTCTTCAGCCGTGCCTGCTGCACTGCCCGCACCTTCAGGACGTCCTGCCTCAGCCCCAAGTCCTACTCCCGTGCTCCGTGCCAAAGGCCTGGTCTGCTCCCTCTGCGGAGTCCCTGGGAGCAGGTGGGAGTCCTCCAAGGCCCCGCAGCCCTTCCCAACTCCTGGTGGGAAGCAGCCTCCCCACCTCTCACCACCCATCCCCTGGAAAACCTGGGATGGAGGGAGCTGGGATGGAGGTTCCAAATGTCTACCACCACCCCTGAGAGCCTCAGTCTCTGGGGGCCTGCAGCCCCCTGAGAGGGGCCAGGAGCCAGAAACCAAGAAAGAGGAACCCCTGCTTCCGGCTTTCAGGGAGTGAGCAGATGGGGGTGTCCCAGAACCTCCTGTGGAGATCTTGTCTGGGGTCTCCTCCTTCCTGATCCCCATCCCCTCACATCTGCCGTGTAGACTAGAGTGGGGGTTGGGCCTGGGCAGAGTAGTCTGAGGTGGGAGGCCGGGGAGGCAGGTAGGGAGAGACTCAGAATGCCTGGCAGGGTGCCGGCCAGGGCGGGTGTAAGGTTCTCAGTGAGAACCCGGGCCTCTCTTCTCAGACCCCCAGGCTGTGGTGACAGAAACAGGTGTCCTGGAACAGGCACCACGGAGCCCTGGCAACCTCCTCCACCCATCCATGCCCACCCCACCTGAGGCTGAGAAGCAGGTGGGCTGCCTCCACCCTGGCCTCCGCCCCTTGGGGGGTGGGGGGGCTAAGGGCATGACTAGGAATTCAGAGACCCATGGACATCTGGGAGGTCACAAGGGTCATAGCCCTGGGAGGGAGCGTGGCGTCCAGTGGGCAGTTGGGGCTGGAAAGCGGGTGGTAACCATGGGCTCTGCCTGGAGGCTGAGGCAGCCCTGTCTTCCCCCAGCAAACAGGGCCAGAGGAGGCGGACCAGCCCCCCTCGATGTCCAGTCATGATGTGGCTCCCCCGGCTCCCCCCAGGCGAAACCCCTGCTGCTTGTGCTGGTGCTGCTGTTGCAGCTGCTCTTGGTACGTGGGCCTGGGGATGCTTGATAGGCCTGGTGGGGAGGGGGCGCTGAGCAGACCTAGGATCCAGGACTCTGCTCCTTAGCCCTTAGGAGGCTTTTGAGGCATCACCTCCAAGTAGGGTACCCCTGCCACCCACAGCACTTATCCAGGGGCTTGGTGACTAGTGGTCAGTGCAGGTGGTATCCACATGCAGGCACCTGGCGTGCATGCGTGTGTGTATGTGTGTATCTACTGTAAGCTAGCTGTGTGTGTGTGTCTACTGTAAGCTGGGTGTGTGTGTCTAACATGCAGGCATCTAGCGTGCATGTGCGTGTGTGTCTCTGCTGTAAGTTAGGGTGGTATGTGTGTCTGTCTTGTCTCTGTCTGTCTCTGTAAGCTCATCCAGACTGGCCCTGGGGACTAAAACAACAAGACAAAAGCAGGTCCTACAGACAGCATCAGGTGGAGGGGCTTTGAGCAGAAACCTGGCCCTGGGACAGTCGGTGGGTGGGGGCAGGCACTGGGCCTCCAGGGGTGAACTAGTTTCTAAGCACATAGGGAACCTGTTGGGGGTTTTGTGGCTCAGAGGCATATGGCTCTTTACAGGTTTTCAGTCCTTGGCTGTTGAGTAGACAGTGCTGAGGGGACCCAAATGGGGATCAGCCGACCAGTGAACAACTGAGACCTGAGCCCATGCCTGAAACAGAGAAACTGCCTGGGGTTAGGGCTGGGAGGCCATGAACTGTTAGGACCCACTTAGCCTTTGCCTGTAGGGACCAGGAGAGGAGTTTGGCATGGCATCGGAAAGGTGGGGTAAGGAGGGAACTGAGTTCTGTCCAAACCCTGAGTCTGAGATGCCCTAAGCCCTATCAGTGACCCTGGTGAGAGGTCTGGCTGGAGGTGTGGACTTGGAAGCCATCACCGATGCTGCGCCCGGAGCTAAGGAGGGAAGCAGATCGCCTGGGGAGAGTCAGGGGTCAGACACACGGGCTGGGCCTTCACCACATCAGTGGGGTCTGTAGGAAAAAGCAGCGAGGGTCTAGGTCAGGCCAGGGAGGGAGAGAGGCAGACACCTGGGGCCTGTGAAGCCCTGAAGGCAAGAAGACGTCCCAGGGCGGGACCAAAGGCTGGGAAAGAAGCAGACCCACCTGCGACGGGTTCACCTGTGTGTTGAGAACCCCGAGGCCTCCTGCCCGTTCTAACACCTGTGTGCGGAGTGTCCTGCATGCATACGTGTGCCTGGAGGGCAGTGCCACCTTCCCCTCTGCCCGCAGGAACGAAGAACGGCGGCGGGCCTGGCGAGCCTCCCGGGAGAGCAGGCTGCAGCCCCTCCCCAGTTGCGAAGTCTGGTGAGTCTGCCCCTGGGGCTCTGCGCGGGAGGGGGTGGAGCCTGACGCAGCCGGAATGATGCCCGGATGCCCCCCGCAGCGCCACGCCGACGCCGACCCCGACCCCGGAAGAGGTGCGGAGCTGGGCGCAGTCCTTTGACAAGCTGATGCACAGCCCCGCGGGTCGCAGTGTATTCCGGGAGTTCCTGCGCACGGAGTACAGCGAGGAGAACATGCTCTTCTGGCTAGCCTGCGAGGAGCTCAAGGCCGAAGCCAACCAGCATGTGGTAGATGAGAAGGCCCGGCTCATCTACGAGGACTACGTGTCTATCCTGTCCCCCAAGGAGGTGCGCTGCGTCGGGCCCAGGGTGGGAGGGTGGGGGCGTCTCCGCGCCCCTGACCGTGGCCCCTGTCCCGCAGGTGAGCCTGGACTCCCGCGTGCGGGAGGGCATCAACAAGAAGATGCAGGAGCCGTCGGCGCACACGTTCGATGACGCACAGCTGCAGATTTACACGCTGATGCACCGAGACTCCTACCCCCGCTTCCTCAGCTCCCCGGCCTACCGCGCCCTGCTGCTCCAGGGGGCCTCCCAGTCCTCCAGCGAGGCCTAGGCTGCCCACGTGGCCGCCCAGATGTGGGATGCCTCCCGCGGCAGAGACTCCTTTCACGAGAGCGCTTCAGCAGGTGTCAGGAACACCCACCGGGCCCAGCACCCCGGGGTGGTCCCAGGCAAGAGTGGCAGGTGCAGCGCCAGAGGCCCCTTGCCCACCCGGGGGACGCAGTGTACCAGGGTCCTGCTGAGAGGCAGGCGTGAGTGCCTCTGGGCCCAGGCGACCTTTCTTGAATCAACCACCCCCTGCCTCTGGCCACGGAGCCCTCCTGCTGGGGTTCGCACGTGGGGAAAGGAGGTACCCTCCCTGGAAGCATCCTGGAGCCACAAACCTCACAGGGTCCCTGGGAAACCCTTTCGTGGAGAGCAGACCTTCTGTTTAGTTCTGTGATACAAGGAGACCTCTGCCTGGTGCCATATGCACCCTGGGATTAGACTGAGGACCTCAGAACTAGGCTCAAGGCAGCAGGACCTGATTTCTCTTTTATATGATCATTGAGTTTAAACCAGGAAATATGGCACTGTGTGTCTTATCAAAAAAAGAAAATGTTTTCATATTTAACTCCGCTCCTCTTACTTCCAAAATAGAATATTATTGAAGATATTTTTAAAGCAAAAGTCTTTCCTCTCTGAGAAGATGAGGAGTTGTCTGGGACCCCCAGCAGGGGAGCAGCCCTGCCCAGTGCAGAGACCAGGTGCTCAGCCCTCCGCATTTGAGGGCCTGTGATCAGGCAAGTGCAGCCCCCAAGGCACCTTGCCGTCAAACTGGCAACACAAGAGGTACTGGCCAGGTCCTCAGCAGGCAAGGTCCCTGGCAGGTATCAAAGATTGTCTCCAGAGGCTGGGCCAGCTGGGGCAGGACACTGACGAGGTGACCTCTCTGAGAACCTGGGTGCCAGGCAGTGGCACCTATACTGTGTCAGAGGCCCCACAAGGCACAGGCTTGCCACTCTGATCCCTGAATTTCCAGTTGGTAAAGCAATTCAGAGCTGCACCGGGGCCCAGGACCCTCATCAGGGGTCCACCCCCATCCACACTGCCTCCACAAACAGTGGGGCAGGGGCATCCTGAAGGGTTGCAGGCAGGCACAGCTGTGGGCCCAGATTTCACCTCCCTGCATGATCCCTTGACCCTAAGCTGCAGTACCTGGAGAGATCCTGAGACCCTGGGTCCTCTGTGCACCCAAGACCCCTCCCACCATTCATGCTATGCATACCCAGCCCTGCCCCGCCATGGGCACACACTGGCTCTTCCCTCCAGGGCTGTCCCACCGGGCCAAGCCTGTGTCACCTGGCCCCAGGTGGACTGTTCCTACAGCAGCGGGTGGTGGGGGTGACAGACCAGAAGTGAGGGGATGGGGACCCAGCTTGAAGCCCGAGTTTGTGCGTGGCCCACCAGGACCAATGGCTAGGGACAAAACGGTGGCAAAAAGAAACATTTAATGATTTGAGGGGAAAGGTGCACTGCAGGTAGGACAGGGGGCAGGGTGTGCTGCCTTCTGAGGGCAGGTTTCCAAGAAGCTGTGTCTGTATCTGTCAGCAGAGGACGGGGAAAGGGCACTGGCCAGCACTGGCCATGGCCCAAGGCTGCAGGCACACGTGCACAAGGGCTCAGCAGAACTGCAAGAAACAGACAAGAGGCAGCATCCATGTGGCCTGCAGGACCCCAGAGGGCAGGAGGCAGGGCTAGGGTCTCCATCCACCACCTTCACAGCTCCCAAGAGACTGGCCGGCATGGCCATCCCCGAATTCACACTTCAGACAACCACCTCCAAAGAACAGGACGGCCTGGGCTCACCCCTACCTTCCAGCGGTTCCCACACTCATTGCAGACAACGAAGGTGGTCATGGGCTCATCAGAGCTGCGGGTCTGCACCTGTGGGGAGGGCCGTGATGGCGGGGTACCCAGCCCCAGGGCCTCAGTTACTGGCAGCTGGAGGGCCCTGGGAGCAGGACTTCCCTGGAGTCACAACCTGGGGAGCACCCCCTACATCCTCAGGCAGCACTGGCCTCATGACACCTTGGCCCTCTTGGATGACCTGGGCTGAGCCTACCCAGCAACCCCAACCTTGGAGCCACCCCAACTGCTTTCTGCTTACAGGGCCCCCTGACATCTCTTGGGGCCCCATCAGTGTCTACCTCCATGACTCAGTGTATTCCCACTGCCACTACCGGGCACCCATCCTCCTGCCAGCAGCAACACAGTTGGGCCAGGCCCCCCCAACTTTAGTGACTCAGAGCACACTATACCCACCACTGAAGGCTGCTTACTGGGGACCTGGGCAAGGAGGAGGCCCTAAAGGTGAAGGCAGCTTCCAGCCCCGTCAGAGGCTGAAGTCAGACCCGAACCTCAGCATCTCTCACACAGCACACCCCATGTGCGTCCATGCAAGTGGGACCCAGCTGTCAGCAAGGGCAGGGCAGGGCCCCAGAGGCCACCAGCGCTTACCTGCGTGTAGGTGCAGTTCTTCTTTCTGCACTTGCCGCAGGTAAACAGGTCCGTCTGTGTGCCACCTGTGCGTGCCATCTGGTGCTCACGGATGGCCTCCTTGGTCATGGCCTTGCGGATCTCCTTCAGCTCATCGCTAGCCATCTCCTAGGGCGAGGGGCACATGCTTAGTCCGCAGCCCCCAGGGCAGCCCCCTGCGCCCCCGGTAGGCTCACCTCTGAGGTCATGACAGCAATCTGCTGGGGCGTGATGGCGCCACACAGCACCTTGCGCCGCAGGCCGGGGTTCTTGGCATCCTTTAGGTTGGAGAGGCGGCTCCGCACGCGGTTCTTGTACTTCATGTCTGTGTTTCCCACGTCCCGGAAGATACGTGCAGGTGTTTAAGGACCTGTCCCAAAGCCAAGGCCCTGCCCTCCAACCCGTCCCTGGGCTATTGAGGGCCTCTCTGTGGGGACCGTGTCAGAAAAGCCAGCAACACGGGGTCCGGACACTGACACATTCCTGGCTGAGGCCCAACTGCAGGCGCAGGGTCTGGGACCCAAGTCCACTGCAGGCGCGGTCAGACTCCATAGGGTCTAGGAGGGCCCCCGACTGCCCAACTCCCTGTCAAGGGGACCAAGCAGTGGCTGCCAAGGGAACGGGGCCTGGTTAACCCTGCAACCCCCAGAAACTGCAGCCCACCCAGCGCCCAGCCCCCATACAAAGGATATATTCTTCGATCTGGCCCGCCAGGCACTCGCAGTCTGCACCAATGGCCACGTGGTCATCTGTAAGAAAGAGCCCTGACAAGCTCTAAGAAAGAGCCCTGCCAGCTCTAACCCCCACGCCTCAACCTGTGTGGGATCCCCACCCCCAAGGGCAGCAGCAACCAGCTGGATTCAGGCCTCTGCAGGCAGGCAGGGCCCAGGCCTGGAAATGGAGTGTGTGTCAGGAGCCAGGACCCTGAGGTGTGCTGTGTGGCCCCAACCCAAGCACTCACGGTCTGTCTGCAGAGCAGCGGTCAGCATCTCACGACACTTGGTTCGCACAGCGTCACAGGTGACTGGCACCGGGGGAAACGTGGTGATCCTTGGTGTTGAGGGCATCCTGGGCAGCTCTGGCCTCTTGCGGCTGGAGAGAGGCCCACTCGGGCCACATGCACCCCCATGAGATGTGGTCCCCAGAAAAGCCAACGTCACAGCCACAATGCCCCCAGACCTCGTCTGCTCCACTCTGACAGCAGCCCACAACCCTGCCCATCTGCAGTCAGCTCCAGCGTGTCCATGCAGTCCAGCCAGAGGCAGTGAGGCTCACTGGGTGGGGCACAATCCCAGATGGGGTCTCTGCCTCAGGGAGGCCTGGAACATGGGGCCACAGTGCCCGATGCAGACTGCCAGGTCGGGGCTAGGGGTCACCCAAAACCTGGTACCACTACACAGGCAGCCCCACCCCTTGCAGGTCTGGGCACCCCCTGTGTCCAGCCAGCCCTCCTCTCACACCCCTGGATCTCGTGACCCCATGATCTCCATGGAAGTCAGTGGAAGCAGGCAGCTTCCTGAAAGAAAAACATGTGCAGGTGGGCGGATGAGCCCACGTCTCTACAAGGCCATGCCATGGATTCAGGGTCAGCTTTTCCTGGCCCTTGGCCACTGCTGCCCAGTGAAGTCAAGAGCACAGCTGCCTCTCAGCCACAGCCATCACCAGGGCGGCAGAGAGGCCTCCTGGCTCCAGAACCTGCATCACGCCACAGGCTGGGGCACCCCCAGGGAAGGAGGGACCAGCATCAACAGACACCAGGCCAAGGGGGATATCCAGAGCTGGCCAGTGAGAACCACCCCTGGACTGGGCCTGGAGCTGGGGATGAGAGCAGCAGGCTCCCCCAGGCCTGCTCAGGGTGTGTGTCAGCCGTGTGCAGCCAGGCAGACTCAGCCTCCCCTCAGATGCTCGGGGCTGAAAAGACCCAGAGGAATCTCTAGGGGGTCAGTGTGCAGCAAGAGGCTAACCCCAGGGAGAGTCCCTTCCAAGGAGCGGGAAGGACCAATGTGTTTTAGGGACCTCAGCTCCCCCACCCCAGGGTTCCCAGAACTCAGCACCTTGGTCTGCCGAGAAAGCGGGGCCATGGAGGGGAGGCATGTGCCTTCTGGACGCGCTACCTGGGGTCCTGGGCCTCGGAGGCCTCCTTGGAGGACGACGTGGGCAGAGACCCGCCCCTCCTCCGCTCCCTTGCTTTGGCGTCTGAAGCATCTACAGGTGCCAGGAAAGAAGGAAGGGCTGGCCGGGAGAAGGCAGACCAGGAGGGCAGCGCAGGGCCAGCGAGGGGGGCAGACCACCACCAAGGCACAGCCCCAGCCCTCGGACCCTGCCTCCAACCCCAGCTTCCTACTGAAGACCAGGGTCCTCTCTCCCCAGCCAATGAAGGTCCTGGAAAGGTCTCCTGAGTACAGAAACTCTCCATAGAGTGACAGCTCCCAGAGATGGAGCCCAGGACATGCAGCTCTCTTTCCTGAGGGTTTGGACAGAGCCCAGGAGGAGCTGGGAAGGTAGGGGCACCTCGGGGTCCAGTGGTGGCATCCCAGTCACCCCACAGCCCCACTTCCTCTGAATGGCTGCAGACCACCCCCCATCCTCCTCTTAACCCCATGTCCTTCCTACCTGTTCCTCCTCCATCTCCCCTCCAAGCTCTCCTGCCTCAGGTCCGGGGCTGCCCCCTGGCTGCCCTGACACTTTTCCCCACGTGACCTCCCCCAGCTCCCCCTCAGGTTCCCCCTCCAGGGCTCAGAGCAGTCCCCCTCCACCTCTCCCCTCCCTCCTCATGGGGCCCCTCTCCTCCTGGTGCTTCCTAGACTGGTCACTTCCTGCTCCAGGACAGCACAGCTGGCGCCCTACCCAATGCTGCCCAGCGAGGGGCCAGAGTCTTGGGTGCCCCTTGCCCCCGAACTCAGCCCAGGCTGCTTGACCCGTACCCAGGAGCTTCTTCCAGGACTTGATGAGGGACTTGGCTAGTGTGACGACCTCCTCGTCCGAGCTCTGCTTCCGCAGGGCATTGACGGACATGCCAACACGGGTGGACTGCAAGGCAAGTGGCCAGGCTGGGGGCAGCGGGCAAACCCTCCCCACAGACCCATGGTGACTCCCACAGGGCAAGGCTGGGGACCAGTAAGGGGAGGGGGCGCCGTTCCTGAGGGTGACCATTCCATTTGCACGAGTCTCAGTGAGAAACACCGTCAGTTTCTCTTGAATGCCCATTCCTATCTCATGGAGCAACAGAGAAAGGCAGGGACCGTTTCCTCAGGGACAGGGATTCATGCCAACCGAAAGCAGGGCGGGGGCAGGAAGCCCTGCCAGGTGCTGGGAGCTGGGGGGCTCGTGGGGCCCTACCTGCAGCAGATGCAGTGTGACAGGCATGGCCTTCAGCTCCCGCAGCAGGTCCATGGCTCCCTCCTGGAAGAAGGGAGGACCCACATAAATGACTCTCAGCTCTCGGTGGGCGAGCCCCCCTCATCCTACACATGAGGGTTGGGGGAACAAACACAGGCAGTGACAATTTGGACACCCACCTGGGTCAGATGCCCCGGGAATGCAGGCATGATATAGGAAGCGGCTTTGCACTTAATCCCAACCCACCACCGCAGGGCCAACAGGGGAAAGGGCCACAGCCCTCCCTGGCAGGGGCACCATACCAGGAAGAAACACAGCCCTGAGAAGTGCCCACTCCTGCCTGGTCCCATGTCCTCCACCCATGTAACTCTGGCAGCCTCTCCTCAGCGCCCCTTGCTGAGGCCAAGACCTCAGGGGCCTCTGCTCTCCTCACATGAACCCCCACACCCTACTCACTCCCTCCAGCCGTGTCACCTCACCTGGCCCAACAGAGCCCTGTCTCCCTTCTCTGACCAGCACTCTCGCCCACGTCTGCTTCCTCCAAGCCACACACACACACACACACACACGAGCCACATGACGCCACGCAGCTCCCTGGGGCCCTTCAGGACCTCTGGCCCTTCTCCTCCCACCACCAGCAACACACCTGCCCCCATCTCCTCGTAGAGCTCTGCTGAAACCACAGCTCTGTAGCGACGGGGAGGTCTTGCACCACCCCACCCGCTCTGGGCTTTGCCTTCCTCCACAGAAACCTCAGGGAACCCACCAGTGAGGTTTCACGTGTGTGTGTCTGAGGACATGGGGGAGGCAGCCACCCAAGGCAGCCTAGCTGTGGGAGAGGCACAACCTGCCCCTCCCCAGACTGGATAGCATCTCTGCTCAGGCTGCAGCCTCCCCCTCATCACCCCTGGCAAGTCCTGCCCCTCGGGCTGCAGAGTCCAGCCCTATGGTAAGCTCCTCACAGGGGACAAACGGTCACCAGAGACAAGGGCACAGCGCAACTCAGCAATCATCTTCCCCAAAATGGAGCCCCAGGCTGCAGGATACCAGCTTTCTGATGCCTCCGGACCAGGGAGGCATAAAACAGGATTCCCAGTCATGGCCCCCTACTCCCCAAGGGGACTTGAAGGCACTGGGACCCACCAGAAGTCTCTGCCAGCTCTCACTCACCGGTCCATGGTGCCTCAAACCTCCTCACGCCCTTCCCAGTCCATACCTGTCCCCCCTCCTCATTTGCCCCTGGGCTTCCATCCACGCGGTGTTCCACCTAGGTATCCCCTCCCCTAGCCCTGCCTGGCCCCACTCAGTCCTCCTTGGGTCCCATGACCCATCTCTGTCCCTACCTGGGGGGCATTTGTTTTGTCTCCTCTGGGGAAAGCAACTTTTTTCTCTTGGCATCTCTGGAAACAGCCATAGACGTTCCCACACCCCTGCTCTGGGCTGCCCACTGCCTCCCAGGGGTGTGAACATGGTGCAGGGTTTGGGGACGAGGCAGTGCTGTTGCTGTTGCTTGATGGATGAATGACAGCATGGGGACCAGCCCCCTCCACCGCCTGGGTGGAGAACCCTGTCCAAAGACCAACTCAACCATGCTCAGCCCAAAAGCCAGCCCCAAACCACCAGTGAAGGCACACAGCCCTGGGGTGGTTGGGCAGGCAACTTAAGCTCCAAGCTGAACCTCCCCCACAACTCCCACCACCACTCGCCCACCCCAGGAGCTGAGTCTGGGGAGAGAGCACGTTTTGTTTATTGAGCCTCTCTAGGAGCAGCAGGACCCCCTCCACCCCTCGAGGCAGGTACCACTGAGCAAAGATGCTTCCTGTGAGGGTACGCAGGTCACCTAGGCCCAAAACTGAGAAGGGCCTGGAACTGGAGGCCCAATTCTAGGCCCTCTGAGCCCCAGCTCAGTCTTTCCCAAAGATTCACTGGCCTAGGGACAACGGAGGACCAGCCCCACAGCGAGCATGGCTGGCTGGAGTCCGCAGCCCCGGGATTCCCAGGGCAGGCTCAGGGCCTCCAAGGGCTCTTTCCCGAGGTGCCTACGCATTTACCCATTCCCCAGGAGCTGCTGGCTGAGCCATGGCTATGGAAGGGAAAGAATTTATTAGGGCAACCTGGTTCTTGGGTGACTGAACAGACAAGGAAAAAAAAGGCCTTCCCACCCAAGAAAGCCCTCTGGCCGGCTGGCTGAAGAAATGAGACGTCGGGGCCTCCGCAGCCCCAGACCAGGCAGAGGTAGGGGAGGCGCCACAGCTCCAGGGAACAAGGGTTCCAATCTCACACTCCAAACTCTTGAAGGCGGAGAAAGGATGTGGGAGACCTAAGGTGGGACAGAGGGCTCTGAGTCGGGGTGGGCCTTGGCAGGGAGTTCTGGGGGACTCCGAGGATGCCTAGGATGGGCAGGAGGAAGGCCAAGGCGGCGGGCGGCCAGTCAGGGCTGTACAGGCCCGGACTTCAGCGAGGCCTGGAGGGGCGGGGCAGAGGAGGGTCTCCGCCAGCCCGGCCTCCCAAGGGGATCTGGAGTGAGGGGTGGAAGCGGGCGAATCCCAGGCCTGCGGGGTCTCAGCCTGACAGTTGGGGTCTGAGTCCAAACCGGGTGGTTCCCGGGACAAGGTCCAGGTCGGATCGCGGCCTCTGCCGTGGGTGCGAGGTGAAGGGTAGGGCTGGCCCAGGACGGGGGTCTCGGCCTCTGGCGGGGGTCTCCCCGCGTCCTGAGAGTCTCTGCCAGGGCGGAGCCTCGTCCTGCCCTTCGAATGGTCACCGCGACCCTGACGGGGGCTCGGCAGGCTCGGCGGGGGCTCGGCGGGGCGGGGGTCCCGGGGTCCTGACGGCCCGCGCCCCTCACCGCGCTCTTCTTGGTCACCATCTTGTCCAGCCTCCGGGCGATCCGCGCTATCTCCTCCTCCTTGCCCATCATCGCCTTGGGGGCAGGGCCCCCAGTGCCCGCCGTGCCAGCCTCAGCCTCCCGGCCCGGACCCCGGCCCCGGCAGCCGCAGCCTCCCGCACCCTCCGCAGTAGACGCAGCCCCGCCACGGGCGGGAGACCCTCCGTTCAAACCCCCGGCCCCCGCGACGCCGCGCTGCATATTGGGACATGTAGTTCCCGCTCCCGCCCACCCTGCACGAGCCCGCCCCGCTCCCGACCACAACTCCCAGGAGCCAGGTAGGCGCGCAAGGCATCCTGGGAAGTGTAGTTCTGACCCGGGCCGCCGCCCAAGGCCTGCACACGCGCTGGCCGGTTAGTCGGCGGAGGGCGCTGCGGCAGCACGGGACCCGGCCGTGCATAGGGGCCGCAGCGCCGAACGCTGCACTTCCCTCCGGACACCGCGCGGGGGCGACCCGAGTCCGACTGCAAGAGGCCGCTAAGGCACGCTGGGGTCGGTCCCCTCTCCCCACCCCTTGAGCCCTCCTTCGCCACCTTCTTCAGTCCAGGGGGCCGCTGCCCGACCCCAGTCCTGCGCGGAACCCCTGAGCGCTCTGGCCGGAATTGTGGTCTCGGGGACCCTGGAGGCCTCAGTCACTCAGTCACTTTAGTCGCTCAGTCCTGTCCGACTCTTTGCGACCCCATGGACTGCAGCACGGCAGGCCTCCCTGTCCATCACCAACTCCGGGAGTTTACTCAAACTCATGTCCATTGAGTCGCTGATGCCATCCAACCATGTCATCCTCTGTCGTCCCCTTCTCCCGCCTTCAATCTTTCCCAGCATCAGGGTCTTTTCAGATGAGTCAGTTCTTTGCATCAGGTGGCCAAAGTATTGGAATTTCAGTTTCAGCATCAGTCCTTCCAATGAATATTCAGGACTGATTTCCTTTAGGATGGACTGGTTGGATCTCCTTGCAGTCAAGGGACTCTCAAGAGTCTTCTCCAACATCACAGTTCAAAAGCATCAATTCTTCAGTGCTCAGCTTTCTTTAAAGTCCAACTCTCACATCCATACATCACTACTGGAAAAACCATAGCTTTGACTAGACGGACCTTTGTTGGCAAAGTAATGTCTCTGCTTTTTAATATGCTGTCTAGGTTGGTCCTAACTTTTCTTTCAAGTAGCAAGCATCTTTTAATTTCATGGCTATAGTCACCATCTGCAATGATTTTGGAGCCCAAAAAACTAAAGTCTATCACTGTTTCCACTCTTTCCCCATCTATTTGCCATGAAGTGATGGAACCAGATGCCATGATCTTAAGTTTCCTGAATGTTGAGTTTTAAGCCAACTTTTTCACACTCTTTTTTCACTTTCATCAAGAGGCTCTTTAGTTCTTCACTTTCTGCCATAAGGGTGGTGTCATCTGCATATCTGAGGTTATTGACATTTCTCCCAGCAATCTTCATTCCAGCTTGTGCTTCATCCAGCCCAGCATTTCTCATGATGCACTCTGTATATAAGTTAAATAAGCAGGGTGACAATATACAGCCTTGACAAACTCCTTTTCCTATTTGGAACCAGTCTGTTGTTCCATGTCCAGTTCTAACTGTTGCTTCCTGACCTGCATACAGATTTCTCAAGAGGCAGGTCAGGTGGTCTGGTGTTCCCATCTCTTTCAGAATTTTCCACAGTTTGTTGTGATCCACGCGGTCAAAGGCTTTGGCATAATCAATAAAGCAGAAATAGATGTTTTATGGAACTCTCTTGCTTTTTTGATGATCCAGAGGATGTTGGCAATTTGATCTCTGGTTCCTCTACCTTTTCTAAATCCAGCTTGAACATCTGGAAGTTCACAGTTCAGGAACTGGTGAGGCCTGGCTTGGAGAATTTTGAGTATTACTTTACTAGAGTGTGAGATGAGTGCAGTTTTGCAGTAGTTTGAGCATTCTTGATGTTGAAGCTGAAACTCCAATAGGCCACCTGCTGTGAAGAACTGACTCATTTGAAAAGACCCTGGTGCTGGGAAAGACTGAGGGTGAGAGGAGAAGGGGACGACAGAGGATGAGATGGTTGGATGGCATCAGCGGCTCAATGGACATGAGTTTGAGTAAACTCTAGGATGTGGACAGGGAGGCCTGGCATGCTGCGGTTCATGGGGTCACAGAGTCAGACACGACTGAGCGACTGAACTCAACTGAACTAAACTTGAGCATTCTTTGGCACTGCCTTTCTTTGGGATTGGAATGAAAACTGACTTTTCCAGTCCTGTAGCCACTGCTGAGTTTTCCAAATTTGCTGGCATATTGAATGCAGCACTTTCACAGCATCATCTTTTAGGATTTGAAATAGCTCAACTGCAATTCCGTCACCTCCACTAGCTTTGTAGTGATGCTTCCTAAGGCCCACTTGACTTCACATTCCAGGGTGTCCGGGTTAGGTGAGTGATCATACCATTGTGATTATCTGGGTTATGAAGATCTTTTTTGCATAGTTCTTCTGTGTATTCTTGCCATCTCTTCTTAATATCTGCTGCTTCTGTTGGGTCCATACCATTTCTATCCTTTATTGAGCCCAACTTTGCATGAAATGTTCCCTTGGTATTTCTAATTTTCTTGAAGAGATCTCTATTCTTTCCCATTCTATTGTTTTCCTGTATTTCTTTGCACTGATCACTGAGGAAGGCTTTCTTATCTCTCCTTGCTATTCTTTGGAACTCTGCATTCAAATGAGTATAACTTTTCTTTTCTCCTTTGCTTTTCGCTTCTCTTCCTTTCACAGCTATTTGTAAGGCCTCCTCAGACAGCCATTTTGCTTAATCCCCAGCACTTTATCTTGGTTTATCCTGGGGAGAAATCAGATGGGGTCTAGCCTCGAGGCTGGCTCCCTAACAGTGATGGCCCAGACCCTGCCCCAACTGGTGCCTCCACTAAGGTTGAGTCACTGTCTGGCATGGACCCTTCTTGACAGCACAGGTGATGCTTCTGAGAGGCCTTTCTTGATCCTCTCCTTCTGACTCTAGTGTTAGGGACCAGAAGCAGTTTGTCGGACATATATCTGCAGTGCTTTGCTGTATGCTGACCATATGGGTTGACACTCTCTCCCCTGTGCTCCAGGCTTGTCAGAAGCCATGGCTGAGCTCAGCATCTCCAGAGGCAGGGCCCTACCCACATCTTCAAGGTCCCTGGCACTTTCCTAACCCCATCCAGTGCCGGGGTTTAAGTGAGGGAGGCTTCCAATGTGTGGCTGGGTTGGACGTTTTAAGCCACAAAGACTCAAGCATGACCTCTGAGCTGGTTAAGAAGGAAAAGCCTTGCCCCTTATCCCCAAGGGTGGGTGGAGCCTGGGGGGTTTGTCCCCTGTCCTCAAATGGCAGAGGCACAGGCCTCCCAGCCAGCCCGGTGGACACTGAACTTTGGGCACCCCAAGGAGGGCAGGGATTTGAGGGATTGGGGGCTGTATTACAGGGGTTTGGAGTTTGTCCCCCAGCCAGTGACCATATACAAGCTGCTAAAAGGGGCAGGGGTGACCACAAGTCAGGGGCCAGCTAGGGGGATGGGGGAGATGGAAACAGGGCAGGTCTGTGAGCTGAGGAGGGAGACTGGGCCAGGTGGGAGGGAATAGGACAGGGTCTCAACCTGGGAGTCAGAGACCATCCCCTGGCAGGAAAGAAACCCCATAGGAAAGCCTCCCAGTCGCCTCTACATTGCTCTTCAAGGGATGCATACTGTCCCTTCAGTTATGAATGAAGCCATGAACATATCACAGCAGGGCCAGGACTGACCACAGCACAGACTAGAGCCCCTTCATGTCTCAGCCATTGTGCTGATGCCCCCAGCATCCTGCCACAATCTCTGCTGCCCTGCGCTGCACCAATAAAGAAGCGCTTGGGTTCTATATCCCACAGTTTAGAAAATAATTTTCTGTCTTTCAGTGTAATTGTTTCCATGGCAACCTGGGCTCTTACTTTGGGACAGGAAGGCAAGAGGGGGCTGTCAGCTGAGCACAAGGGCCCTGCCCTAGCCCAGCCAGGAGGAAAACCCACCTCGGGCCTTCCTCCTCCTCCCTCTGGCAAGGACCACAGAGACAGCTCATGAGGAGCCAGGCATGGCTCAGAGGCTCTTGACTGAGGCCACCAAGGCTGCGGATGAACAGAGACCAAGACACCAGCTATCAGGAGGTGTGGGAGGAGGGAGGGTGATTGGGAAGAGTGGACAGGCAAGTGGGGGTGGGTGACGGGAGGCGGGGGCTTCCCGGCTGGACCTGGGGACTACAGCCCTTTGCCCCGTGACGGGAGCCCTGAACCCTGACAAGGTGCAGTCCCATATGGAAGCCACCGCCACAGGGGCGGAGTGTGACGCCATGCAGGGTCCAGGCCCGGTGTCCGGTCTTGTGGCCTGCAGGCCCCAAGCAGAGGCCTCTGGGTGGCGGGAGCGAGCCACAGATGGCCTGTGGGCCAGGCCCCTCCACCCCCACCCCTGCCAGGCCAGGAGGTCCAATTGGTTCTGGCCACAACCATGAAGCAGCCCAGGTGAGATTGTGGTTAGTCCTGGAGAGAGACCCTCATGTGTGGATTCTGGGGGTGAGTCCCACTCTGGCCAGGGCTCAAGCTGGAGTAGTATTGACTGAATAACCCCCAAACCCCTGACTCTCCATCCTAGAAGTTCCTGGTCCCCTCATGAGTTCATGACCTCCAGAACCTTTCTCAGGACAGTCACCATCCACCCAAGACCCCTTGGACCCTACTGAATCTTGGGAACTTCCTCCTCCAAGGAATTTACCCCAGCAAGCTGCCTGGGCCCCCAGATCCTCCCCCCCTCCAACCCCCGCCAGAAACCTGTGCCTGCAGGGTGACCTCAGGACCGTGAAGTGAACCTGGCTATACCCACAGCAGGGTGCTCACTGGGGCTCCAGACCCCACATCCTTTTTGCTGTATCTGGGGTACTGGCACACAACCCAAGTCACGCAAGGGTTGTGTCCCACCTTGCAGGGGTCTTCCACACTTGGCCCCTTTATGGTGAGAGATTCATGGGTCTGCCCACAAGGGCCCTACTCTGTGGGGAGCCTGGCCTGTCCCAGGGGCTCTCCGTGGGCAGATGCAGCCCTGACAGCGGCCTGGGGACACCCCAACAACACTTCAAGGTCCATCCCACACAGACAGGCTGCACTATTGGCCCAGAGGCCTGTCCCTCCCCCATCCTCAGACCACGGAAACATCGGAAGCTCAGGCCATTTATTTTTCTATTTGTGTCCCCACGCTTGCCTGCCCAGAGCTGGCCATGACCCCCGCAGGTCGAATCCTGCTTCCCTTCTGGCTGGGGCAGGGGCCTCGGTGGGAAGCCCAGTGCTGCCAAACTCACACGGAGCCCCCTCCCCCTTCCCATGGCCACAGGGGTCGGGCAGGGAGATGTTGCAGTCCCAGAAACCCCCACTCCCTCTGCTGTGCTGTGGGCAATGCTTCCCTGACCCTGGTGCCCAGCTGTTTCCGCGCCTTATTCCATCAGGCCCTCCAGCCCACCCGTGGGCCACAGGGCTCTGACCCCAGCCAGTCCCATTCAGGCCTCCCTCAGGTCCTGGCCTCTGAGCTCAGGCAGGGCGGTGACCAGGGACCAGGTCCAGCCCAAGTCCTCCATCCTGCATGCCAGTGCACATCTCATCTGGCCAGTGCTCTCTCTGGGCCTCAGTCTCCTGGTCTGCAGAATGGGAAGAAGCACCACCCCCAGCAGCCTCTCCTGGAAAGTCCCAGCCCTGCCCAGGGATTGGCCCAGGCCCAGCTCCCTCCCCCAGAAGCAGCACTTTGGGGAGGCAGGAGGCACCCCCCAGAGGCCAGCAGCAGAGGCCCTGGCGGCCTGCTCCAGGCTCGCTCTAACAATGCGCTTCCCCCACACAATTCCCAGAAACACCGCCCTCCCTGCCCTGCCAGCCCGCCAGGCTGGCGGCCACTCCACCCTCCCCCTCCCCAGGGGCCCCAGCAGAAGCAGGGTCAGGGGCCCTGATGAAAGCAGGAGGTCTAACTCACAGGGGTCCCCAAGGCAGTGCCTCCCAGGGGTCCAGGCACACCAGCCCTTCCCTGGTGGAGAGAAACAAAGGAAACTCCTTTGGGGGCAGCAGACCAGGGGGCCCAGGAGCCAGGCCCCATTCTCAGAGCGACCCCTGCCTTCTCTGTGGGTGGAGAGGTGGTGAGTACTTCCTTCTGCCTACGCTGGGCCACCTCCCTCCACACAGCAGCGTGGAGTGGAGAGCTAAATCCAGTCATGCTGCTCCTCTGCTCAAAACTCTCCCAAGCCCCCATGTCTTCTTCAGAGAAGGAAGCAAGACCTTCCAGGCCTCCCACAGCCCTGGTCCCCTCTCCAGCATGAGCCTGCCCCAGGGCCTTTGCACATACTATTTCCTCTTCACAGAACACTCTTCCCCCTGTGTCTCTTCCTTGCTTTCACGTACTCTTCAGGGTTGGCTCCACGGTCCCCTCCTGAACGGACAGGCAGTGAACACCCTGACACAGCCCCTCTCTCCTCCACAGCCTAGCACCCTGGATTCTGACTTTTTGTGGATTTGTTGATTTGTCTGTCACTCCTACAGAACAGAAACTCCCCACAAGCAGCGCTTGGGTCTGTTTTGTTCGCAGCTACACGCCTATCTCCTGAAACAGGGCCTGACCTATTCAAGTGGGTGAGTAGCCAATGGGTGGATGGATGGGTAACTCCTGAGCCTGAGAGAGAAGGGGCGGCTGGTCCCCAAGACACAGGCCTGCCTTCCAGCCCAGCTAGCAGTCACAATCGGTTGGACCATCAGAACCACTTGTTACCAAAGCCAGGGCTTCAGTAGAAAAGAAACACACAGTGGCAGTGCCCACCAGGCCCCATGGGCCAATGACCACCTGGAGGGCTTGGCTTTCCTTCCATGCTTCCCAGGGCAAATGAGGACTGTTAGCAGAGCCTGGCAGGAGAGAAGAGGGGCTGGGCCAGCCCAGAGCAGGGTAGTCATAGGGTGGGGGCTCAGGATACCCAAGTGTGTCAATACACAGCCCCCCAGCCAGGGCACACAGAGAGCCCATCTCTGTCCCACCAAGAGTCTCCAGGGAACCAGGGCACCACTCCTGTATCACCCAGGCCTGGGGCGCCAAGGTCTGAGCAAAGATGCCTTTCTAGCAGCTGCCTGAGCCCGGACTGACTGGCATGGGGGTGGAGCCAAGGGCAGAGCAATAGACCTGGCAGGCTAGCTGTGCCGGACAACTGGACAGACAGGGTGTCTGGCGCCTGCTCAGCCAGGCTGGCCCTCCGCTCTCTCCTCGCAGCTGTGGCCTTCCTTCCTGAGCTGGTGTTTCCTGGCTCCTCCCTGCTGTTGCCATGGAAACTGAGAGCAGCCTGGGGGCTCCCCCGACCGCCCCGCCTTGTTCCCACGGAGCCCCCGCTGAGCACCAAGAGAGGCCCACACAGAATGCAGGACACTGGAGAACAACCATGGCCACAATGCCCCAGGGCTCGCCCTGCTTGGGACCCCAGCTCCGATCCAACACAGCGCCCCTGCCGGACCCTGACACCTGGGACATCCACAAAAGTGATCTAACATGACCGGCCACAGCCCGTTTGCCCCGGTGAAGCCACCGTCCCAGAGGGCTCCTCACACAGGCTACATTCGGTGCCCCCACCCCCAACTCACAAGTCCCCTTCAACCCAGAGAAGCCCCCCTACCCACCTGGTCCTGCTAGTCTGAAGCACTCAGGGGCAGACCCAAACCCTGCACCACAGCCCTGGGACCTGCAGGGGTGCCATTCTCCCACATGCCCCACAAGCACCCCCACGAGCACACTGACACCTAAGTTCCTAAACCACCCAGCTCTAACCAGGACTTCCAGGTCCCCACGACAGTGACAGTGGCAAATTGTGCCCTGACCCCTGCACTTCTGAGACACTGCCCTGTGAGTGTGAGCACTGCACCAGCTCCCTTGCACCCCCATGGCCCTCTGCACACCAGGACTGAGAGCAGGAAGGTATGGGCTGGACAAGGCAGCCACCTCAAGCCTGAGCTCCAGCGTCCCCCAGGATTAGGCCTGCTGCTAGGCAAGTCATGCATGCACATGGGGAGTGTGCCCACTTGATTCTAGGCCATCGGGTGGCCTCCCCACCCCCATCCAGCCTTTGGGGCAGCTTCAAGGACAAACGGAAGGATCTGGGCCAGTCCTGAGCCCCGGTCTCCAGGACCACAAGGCAGGGCCTGAACTGGGTGGCCTGGCTCCAAAGCCCAGGAGTCAGGAGACCAGAGACCTTTCCACCTGGACCCGTAACTGATGGGGACCCTGCTCCCGCCCTCTAGGAGCAGGGAAGTTCTGCCTCTAGGGACTCAGTAATTGGTCCCAGGCCCGCTCCTGCTCCTGCAGCAAGCCAGGCCTGGGCGGCTAGGAGCCTGTGAGGTCTATGCCCCGGGCAGTGCCTGGGAGGTCTGCCACCCCCAGAGCCCAGCAAATCTCCCACTCAGAGGCACTGAGGGGATTACCCAGAATCCCTTGCAGGCTTTGCCCAGAGCCTAGGGGTCCAGTCCAGGCTGAGAGAGGGAACGGGTGGAGGGCCAGGAAGGCAGCGGCCACTGGACGCCCAGGCCAGCCCCTGCTCACAGAACAAGCTTGCCCACCATCCCACCTCCTGTCTGGGGAGACGGGGGGCTGCAGACAGGACTTCCCAAAGTGGGCAGCAGCAGACTTGGACCAGGTGGGTCCTGGAGACATAGGAATGTCCTCAGACTGTGGATGGACTGGGGGCCATAGCTTGGTGGCCAGAGAAGTCTTTGGGAACTCCTCCCCTGGTGGATGTCCAGGGCCAGACCTCCACTCCCCACAGGACCTCATCTCCTATGGCAGAGTCCAGCCTCATCCCCACACCTAGGCAGACAGACACGGACACACAGACCACACACCGACACACACTCTGATGACCAACTGGTCACACCCACGACAGCCCTTCCACAGCCCTGGGGTGTATCCCCAGCCCTGAGGCTCCAAGGTCAGGGCCACCCTGACTGCAGCTCCCACCCCACTGTTTTCCCATCTGGATGGTGGGCCAGAGCTAATGTCAGCCTTGCCAGGCAGCACACAGAGGAGGGAGCCTGACCCCGAGGAGGTGGGGGTCGCCTCAGGAGGCTCTCCCCTGCCTTGCTGAGCCCCAGCTCACAGGACGTGACAGCCGGACACCTGAGTGCTGGAGCTCAGCCAAGAGGGAGGGTCAGTGGCTGGCGCCAGGCGAAGCAGCCCTCCTGGGGGGTGGGGCCCTGGTGGTGAGGTAATTCTGGCCACAGAGCTCCCAGCAGCTTGAGTCGCTAGGCTCTCAGGGACTGCATGGGGCCAGGCAGGGCCCTGAGGGAGCCAAAAATCCACCACACGGTCAGGGGCTGGAGTGGAGGAACCAGAAGCCACCTTCCCAAGCCCAGTGGTGATCAGCTCAGACTCCTGCTGCTCAGGCTGAGCCAGGCCTTTGACCCCAGACCACACCCAGAAGGCTGCAGGGCGATGTCACCTCTGCCAGATGCTGGTCCCATGGACCCATCCTTCAGCCCAAGTCTTTCTCACATGTCTCTTCTCCCAACCCCAGTCCACCCACATTGGTCAAAGGGAAACAGTCACATCTGGGAGAGGCTGTACACCAGTCCACCCTCAGGCCCCCCCATTCTTGTCTACCTGCCAGGAAAAGCCAATATTCCCCCCAGACTCAAGGGGACCCCCTCAACTGTCCCCAGTCCATCAGCATGGGCTCAGTGTCCATGAATTAGGCACCAGAGCCTGGGAGATGTGGAAACCTGATAGCAGCCACCCAACCCTACATGACAGAGCCTGCGCTGAGGACGGAATGCACACACAACTGACTTCATGGCGGAGGACCCCTGTGGGGGTGCTGGCCTCTCCCCAGGACAGCTCAGGAGCAGCAGCTTGCGGGAGCTGTCAGACCCACAGGGGACCTGCCCCCTCATAAGCCCTGACTGTGGCCTAGAGGGACTACCAGGGACAGAGGATCCAGGAGTTCTGGCCACCCACACCTAGGATCACCATCATCTGAGGTCACACACTATGAAGCTCTCAACACATGGGATGGGGCTCCTGAGGAGGTAGTGGAGCTACAGAGCTCACAGACTGCCAGTGGATGTGCAGGAGGGAAAACTTATCCTACACCCCCAACACACACACACTCACAGCCCCCTTAGAACCACCCTCAGCATGGGGGCAGGAGAGCAGCCTGCCTGGGGAACACCCTTCAGGGTCTGGGAACCCAGGCACCCTCTGGAAGGGGTGGGAAGGGACTTCAATGAGGCTGGCAGCTCCTCTGGACATCCTCAGGGGTCTGATGGCCCAGGTGAAGGCCCCTCTTCCTGCCACCTGACCCAGCCTCACTTCTGCAGCAGGGCTGGCTTGGCCCACTGGACTGGGTAACCAGTATTACAACTGGTCAGTCAGGCTCTGGGGAGGGGGATGAGGCTCTGGGCTCCACCCACTGGACCCCTTCCCTTGCTCTGCTATAGGTGCCTGCTATCCACCCTCTCCTCCAGGTACTCAGCTGCTGCGGTTTGCCGATTTTCCAGCGCTTGCGAGCGCGGTGGGGGACACGGTGAACATCTCCCTTAACCCCATGAACAGACCTGGGGAGCGGTGGGGGTTGGGGGAGGCTCAAAGTTCCCAGAGCTGCAAGTTCCACATGTAGGTGAAGGACGAGCGAGCAGTGACGCTCGGGGTAACTCAAAGCAGCTCCCTCAAGACACAAAGCACTTTTCCCAAGGTGAACTTCCCTTGGAGTCAGAATCTGCTGGGAAGGCAGCCGCCCCCGCCCCCAGTTCCTGCCCGGGGGTCTGATTCTGAAAGTCTGACAGCCCCCACAAGGCCGCCCCCTGCCAAGCTTCGGGCCACATCAGCCGCCCTCTCCCACTCAGGGGGGTCTCTCCTTCGGAGCGGGTGAGGGGGGCGCCGCTTCGAGGAGGCCGCAGCGGAATCTCGCCCCGCGGAGAAGAAAGGGAGCCCCCAGGAGGAGGGGGGCGGCCCCGGCCCGCCCCGGCCCGCCCTGTCCGCCACGCCGCCCATTGGCCCCCGCGCTGCTATATCTGGGCGCCCACCCGGCGAGAGGCCACTGCCGTCCCCACCGCCGCCCGCCCGCCCAGCGCGTCCGACCCCGACGTGCCCGCCGCCCACACTCCGCGCTCCCGCGCTCCGTTCCGCCCAGGCCGCGCCCAGCTGGAATGCAGAGATCGCCGCTCGGCTACGGCGCACAGGACGATCCGCCCGCCCGCCGCGACTGTGCATGGGCCCCGGGCCCCGGGGCCGCCGCTGAGCCGCGCGGCCTCCCCGCCGTCCCCGTCGTCCCCACCGCGCCCGCCGCGCCTGCCTCGCCGCCTAGTCCGCCGCGCAGCCCACCTCGCAGCCCCGAGCCGGGGCGCTATGGTCTTAGCCCGGCCGGCCGTGGGGAGCGCCAGGGGACCGACGAGTCGCGCATCCGGCGGCCCATGAATGCCTTCATGGTGTGGGCGAAGGACGAGCGCAAGCGGCTGGCGCAGCAGAACCCAGACCTGCACAACGCGGTGCTAAGCAAGATGCTGGGTGAGTGGCCGCGAGGCAGGGGCGGGAGCTGGGGATGAGGGGTGGGTGGGTGGGGGGGGGGGAGGGCGGGGTCCCGGGGGACCTCACGCCGGGGCGCGCGCTGGGCTTGGCTGTCAGCTTCTCCCGACGGCACCCAGCTGACCCGCGCCCGCGGTCCGCAGGCAAGGCGTGGAAGGAGCTGAGTCCGGCAGAGAAGCGGCCCTTCGTGGAGGAGGCGGAGCGGCTGCGCGTGCAGCACCTGCGCGACCACCCCAACTACAAGTACCGGCCGCGCCGCAAAAAGCAGGCGCGCAAGGCCCGGCGGCTGGAGCCCGGCCTCCTCCTCCCAGGCTTGGCGCCACCGCCGCCGCCGCCGCCTCCCGAGCCCTTTCCCGCGGCTACGGGCCCGGCCCGGGTCTTCCGCGAGCTGCCGCCGTTGGGCGCCGAGTTCGACGGTCTGGGGCTGCCCACACCGGAGCGCTCGCCGCTGGACGGCCTGGAACCCGGAGAGGCCGCCTTCTTCCCTCCGCCCGCGGCGCCCGAGGACTGCTCTCTGCGGGCCTTCCGTGCGCCCTACGGCCCAGCCGAGCTGCCCAGGAACCCAGGTGGCTGTTTCGGGGCGCCGCCAGCCGAGGCGCTTAGGACAGCGCCCGGCCCCGCCGCGCCGCTTTGCGGCCTCTACTACAGCGCCCCGGGCGCGCCGGGCCCGGGCCCGGGCCCCTACCCCGGCCCTCTGTCGCCGCCACCCGAAGCCCCGCCCCTGGAGAGCGCCGAGCCGCTGGGACCTGCTGCCGACCTGTGGGCCGACGTGGACCTGACCGAGTTCGACCAGTACCTCAACTGCAGCCGGACTCGCCCCGACGCCGCCGGGCTCCCGTACCACGTGGCGCTGGCCAAGCTGGCCCCACGCACCATGACCTGCCCCGAGGAGAGCAGCTTGATCGCCGCGCTGTCCGATGCCAGCTCTGCTGTCTACTACAGCGCCTGCATCTCGGGATAGGTCGCCCGGGGCACTGTGCGATGGCTCTGTCTCTCGCAGGCGGAGTTGCCGCTACTTGTCACAGCCCCGCAGGAACCCGCGACGCTGGGCCTTGGCCGGGTCGAGGGCACCGCGACGGGAGGGTCCCCACGTACTGGGGCTTGGCCGGGAAGCTCAGGCCTAGGACGTGTGGGCTGACCCTGCCGGGGCTAAGCTTAATCCTTTTCTTGCAGTGTATTTTCTAGAACTAGGCTGTATTTTTACTTTGCCTTTTTTATATTCATAAAACAATATATTTAAGTTTTAATTAAACTTTTTCTCCCAAGGGGTTTCAGTGATGCAAAGCACCAATGTAGCAAGGGCTTTTAAAATAACATTTGTTTGCTGTAAAGGAGGAGCCAGGAGCTGGGTCCCCCTGGACCAGGCGAGGCCACAATAAAGCACCTCACCTTTCCTCCGAACTCTAGTGTCTGTGGTTGTTGCAGTGGGGATGGGGGGAGCTGTTGGGGGATCCATCCTTCCAGGACACTACCCCAGGCAGCTGGTGGGAGGCAAGAGGTGTGGGCACTCCTCACCCTCCCATCCCCCATTCCCTGCCACTCTCTATTTTAACTCAAGCCTAATAAGGGTCAGACTACACCCAGAAATCCCCCCACACTCTCACCCAGGTTTAACCATCCTCATCTCATCTTTAGAACTTTCTTCAAGCCCAGTGACTGCCCAAGACAGCACCTCTTTCTGAAGGAGGCTGGTGGGGTTGACGCCTGTCTGCAGACCTGACATCCTGGGACCCCAGTCCATCATTCTCACTCAACCCGGTGTCCCAAGAGGCGGTAGCACCATGACCAATCCCTGCGGGCCCCTAGGGTGACCTGTGTAGGCTCTCCAGTGACACAGGGCCAATGACCAGAGCAGGGGGCTCAGGCTTCCCATCTCAAGCTTCCCGCATTGGAATCCATCACTCTAGCCCTGTGCCCCGTCTCTGAAGGACCTGATGCCCTTTCTGCACAGCCTCCGTGGTTCCCCCAGCGCTGGGGAGCCCATGAGTTCAGGGAAAGTTTCCAACAATCATCTTGGGAGATTCTTTCCTGGAACAGGGTCCCAACACTGGTCCTCCACACACCCACACTCTTCTCAAGGCCACACAGGTCTTCCAAGAGGTCTTCCAAGAGCAGGGATCATGTGTCCCCCTGGCCTGTCCTCCCCCAGTAGCATATGGGGCTGATCTCTGGCAACCCTGCCTGACATGGCACATGCACCCTGGGACACAGGCATCTCGCGATGATGTGGGCTGCTCCGTGGCTGCCATGAGCCTGAACCTGACTACACGTGAGCAAGTTTGCACATGCTCTGAGCATGGCAATGATGCTGTGACGGTGTGACCATGTGATTCAACGTGACCTTCCACGATGACTGTGTGTGACACCCAGTGTGTCTGAGACTCTGTGTGCACATGTGTCTCCCTGTCAGCTTGGGTGTCGGTGCACAGGGGTCCACTGCCTGAGTGTGTCTGAAGGGGTGAACAGGCGGTGGGCTGTTCTTATTGGTGTCCTGCCTCTAAGGAATCACCTCTCTAAACTGGTATGAGCCTCACACCTCAGTGGGTGGAATGGGGGAGCGGCACCTGGGCCCCCTTCACCCCCATCCCCACCGCATTGTGAGCAGGGCCCAGAGACCTCCAAAACAAAGAGACAGAGAAACACAAACTGAAGAGATGGATGTGGACGTAGAGAGAGGAGTCCTGGGCAGGTCCAGGCACAGACAGAAATGGCCTCCAGGACACCAAGGACAGCGCTGGTACACAGGAAGAAAGCAGGGAATGAGGCCCAAAGGGACACGGGTGGTCCAGTCCAGCTGCATTCGTCATGGCGGGGGGCGGGGGATGGGGGGGAGCTCTGAGACACCAATGCCAAGTCCCGGGCTCAGGCACAAAGGCCATGTCACCCATTAGTGTGCACACTCAGCTCCCATGGCCTCCGACTCCCACTTGGGGTGGGCCTGGGGGACAGATGACCCATCCACTGGAGCCCCGGGTCAGCTGGGCCAAGGTGTGCCCCCTATCATGGGGGTAATCTCTGTAGGAGGCATACCCATAGTAGCCAGAGTCTAGTAGCTTCTGCCCCCTGCCCCACCCCCAGGGCAGACCCTCCCATATCTTCACCCCACTCCCTGGCCAGGACACGGCGAAGGGAGTGCCAGCCCAGCTTCTCCTATCACTGAGAGACCCCTGCCTGGGCACAGGCATCACCTCACCTGTGCCCCCATACCAGAGACACCCATGGACACACAGAGAGGCTGACTGTCTCTCCTGTACAGGGAGCAGTTTTCTAGCATTCTCCTCACCTCACCCTTGGGGTAGGTGTGGGGATGGGGGCCCCAGGGTGCCCAAGTGGGAGCGGCCAAGGAACTTGCCCCCCAGAAGCCCCTCCCTCACTCCAGGGTAGGAGGAGCGGGGTCTCAATTTGGGCCAAGTCCTTGGAGTCGGGGCTGGGGGAATTCAGGAGCAGAATCAGGACTGCGAACACACACACACACACACACAGATGGCAGCTGTTTTCAGAGAGCAGTCAAGTGAGCACCACGCAAGACCCAGGGCAGACCGGCCTCCTAGGGCCTAGAGACCCAGGCCTCCTAGGCAGGACCACAGCCTCAGGGCCTGGGTGGTTCCAGCCTTGGATCAGGCTTCCCACCCCTCCCCCTCTTGGCCCCACCCACCTGCTTCCCCTAGGGTCAGGAGAAGGGAAGTCCCCACCCCCAGCTCCCGCTGAGTCAGGCTGGCCAGGAACAGACCCAGGCGACCTAGCTCCTGGCGGGAAGTTCTAGCAGCCTGGCCTGGCTAAGTCACAGCTCTCACGCCCAGGACCCAGCCTAGCACTGGGGTGACCTAAGCCGAGGTGTGGAACCCTGCCCCCAAGCTGCCCAGAGGAGGAGGGATTATGCCTGAGAGCAGGTACAATGCACCCCCTCTCCCCAGTAGACATGGTCATCACCACCTCCACAACCTCAGTAACATCCCCGACACAACCAGACACACACCATGCCAGCATTAGGGCTGCTCCCAACAAGGCTAGGCTGGGCAGGTGAAGATGGACTTAACTCTTTACTTGATGGACAAACACCCTAGACAGCCCAGTCACTCAGTTGACAGCCTACAACACCTATGTTGTTGTTTAGTTGCTAAGTCCTGTTCGACTCTTTTGTGACTTCATGGGCTGTAGCCTTCCAGGTTTCTCTGTCCATAGGATTTCCCAGGCAAGAATACTGGAGTGGGTTGCCATGTCCTCCTCCAGGGGATCTTGCCGACCCAGAGATGGAACCTTGGTGGCCTGCATTGGCAGGCAGATTCTTTACCACGAGGTGTTTTCAGTAAAGTAACATAAATGTATCTCTAATGACCAAGTCTGAACAAGCAGATTAAGTATCTTAATCTGCACAGCAGGCAGACTGTTTACCGTCTGAGCCACTAGGGAAGCCCAATACGCTGGAGCAGCTATCCCCAAAGGAGGGGATCCAGAGCAGCTGACCTCCCATCCCAACAGGTCCTCAAAACCAAGACTTGGTCCTCTACTCGCCCGCCCACTGCCACTGTTGCCCCAGGTTGGGGATAGGCCCTAATGAGCAGGCTCCAGTCCAGTCCACAGAGGGTTTGGGCCAAGTATGTGGGGGTTCCTGATCCAGGACTGGGGAGGGGGAGGGATGGGAACACCGATGTTCCTCCTCTTTTGTGTTTCAGAGCACAGCCCACTCTGCTTCCTCCCACCCCCTCTACCTCTGCACAAGCACCCAGCCTCCCAGGGAAGTCCAGCAAGGCTCCCCACCCTCTGCCTTATCTCCCAAGATCCCATCACCGCCACCCACCCCCCCACGTCCAGTCCGACCAGCACAACCCCGCCCCACCCCCTAGGACCCCTCCCTTCCCTTGTCCCCTCCCCCACGACCCCGCCCTGTCCCCCCATGACTCCACCCCTTGCTCATAAACCCGCCCCTCCCCCACACAACTCCCCTAGCCCCACAACTCCGCCCATCCCCACGACCCCGCCCCGTCTCCCACGCCCCTGCCCGCCCGCGCGAGAAAACAGGAAGGGGCCCGCGGCGGCGGCGCTGGGAGGAAGCGCAGGAAGCGGCGACGGGTGCGGCGCTTATCTCGGGCCGCAGCCGGACCCCTGGCCTCACGCCCCGCGCAGGCTGGGCAGGGGGCGCGGGGGCAGCTGGAGGAGAGGCCTGCTCACCTGGTGGGGGCCCTGGCTGCCTCACCTCCCAGCCACAATTGGCACAACCGGGCCATGGAGAGATGCGACAGGACTTCACTGAACCAGGCTGTGCCTCTCCAGCCCGGTGGGTGGCCCAGGGGCCAGCGTCCAACCCCAGGGCGCCCCACCTCCCCCACAGCGCACAGTACCCTCCGCCCCCAAGCCCTGACCTCCCCATTTCCCCCCAAACAAGACTCGTTTTGCCCAGCAGGTGCGAGCTCTCTGTTGGTTCTTCCGGGCTTTAACTTGGGGATGGGGGGATGGTTGTTGTTTGTTTCTGTTTACAAAGCTAGGTCTTTTCCTGGAGAGGGGGCAGGATAGGGACTGTCCCGGGGCGCCCCCCCACCAGGGTCCCGCGGGCCACTGGCAGGGACAATGGGCGCCAACACCTGGCACTCCTCCCCCATGAGCATGTGCTTTGCTTCCTGGAGTGGGGGCCTCCTGTGCTTCCGCATCAACCATGGCTGCCACAGCCCTCCGTGCACACCTGCAGGCGAGGACCCCACACTCAGGCTCATAGGCAAGGGCCGAGGGCCCTCAGGTCTGGTGCAGGTGTTTCCTCCCTGGCTTTGGTAGCCCCCAGTGCCAGATGCAGGGTCTGACAGACTCACGTCCTGCCTTGAGTCCTGGCTCCGTGAACGTGGGAGGTGCCTGTGTTCAGAGTCTGGCATGGCAGGCACTTGTCTCTCCCACCACCTCCTGGTGCTCAGCTGGGCTGGGGTGGTGGCCAGTTGGGGAGGGGACATGGGGGAGGTGCTGCTGGGGCCCGTGAGTGGGCCTCAGGCAGGGTAAAGCACTCTGCGGTTCTCAGAAGAGCCAGTGCTTTGGGTTGGCACTGACCCCAGCCCTATGGTCTGCTGGCAGCCTGGGAAGGGGCAGAGTTGGGAGGTAGGGAGAGAGTGGGGCCCATGGGCGGGGCAGGGGAACACACAAGTGGCACAGTTGGGATTAACTTCTTGGTTTTCTGAATCCAGAGACTAGTTTGCCTGTCGTCCGTGTTCCAGATGTTCTTTCAAAGGCTCCCAGTCTGGGGAGGCTGTGGGACTCGGACTACCCTTCAAAGCCTGTCTGGGCCCTCCTTGCAGCACTGTGCATGGGGGGTCTAGCTCCCTGGCCAGTGCCCTGCAGCCCCATCTGCCACCCTGCACAGCCCCTCCCTCTGGGCCCCAGCCTCCACCCCGGGGCAAGCTACTGAGAAGGCACGCATGTAGGGCAAGGCACCACAGGGTGCAGGCCCAAACCCCACCAGGTGTGTGCTCCAGAAAAGTGCAAGAACCAGGCTCAGGCCATATGCCTGGGGCCTTGGCAGGGAAGGCAGGGCACTGGGGCCTGGCAGATGCCTTGTGTCCACGAAAGGTGGGGCCCATCCACTGCACAAACCACCTATACTCTGCCTTTGGTGGCCCTATGACCCATGGCCCTGACCTCACCATTGAGTCTCCTGTCTCTCTGCTGGTCGCTCACTACCGGGGCAACTCTGATATGAGCCCCCAGGGAGAAACCGCAGGTCCTGGCTGCAGGAACCCTGTCTGCCCCTGTGGTTGTGGCCCACGACCCAGATGGAGACTGTGGCCCTGTAACTGAGGCCTCTACCCCTCCTCCCAGCTCCCCTGAAATGGGTTTGCTGGAACCTGCCTCAGGCATGGGTGGATGGAAGGGCTGCCCATTACCCACCCACCATGGCAGCAGCCACGACTGCCCAGGAGGCCACACCAAAGTGGTGTTAGGAGGAGTGCTCTCCCCACAGGCCCTGGGGCTTGGGCAGAGAGCCAGGTGCCCTTGAGGAAGCGGGGGGCATGGGGGAGGGGGGAGCCTCTGTGGAGAGCCTGTCCCCTTCCTGTCCCTGCACCCAGACCCTCGGACTCTCTTACTGATCTTCTCCAGGCCTGACTCCCCCAAGCATTGTGCTCCAACCAAAGTGGGCCTTTCCCCTCCTACCTGGATACCTGGCCACAGCCCCAGGCTTACATAGCAGGAGCCAGCCATGTGACTGCTCCCCTCAGCTGCTGCTCCATCAGCATTCCCCAACTTCAAGATGAGGACTCACCCAGGGACTCAGGTCAGCACTCTGGGGTTGCCTAGACCTTACCCCATTCACATCCAAGTCTCTCCTTCAGCCTTACCTTAACTGCACAGGCCCCCCTCACACCCAGAGCGTGCTCTCATGGCCTGGTAGCCGTTAGGTGAATGAATGCACCCCGAAGTCCCCACACATGGGTGTCCCTCTGCTTGGGACTTGGCTCTCATCCCAGCTCTCACACTTCCTGGCTGAGATTTGGGGCAAGTCCTGAAACCTATTCCTTCAGTTTCCTAGTTATGAACCGTGGACAGTAGTTGTTGCTGCTCTGTTCAGACTGAGCGTGTTTACACCCACACACTGGGGGCGATCAGGGGCAGCTGTGCCCTACTGATGGCACCAAGACCTGTCTGTATCTCTCCTGCTTGCCTCTGTTCTGTCAGGGTGCCCCCGGACAAGGGTGCTTCAGTACCTACTGGGCCTGTCCACCTGATGACAGGTGTGCCTGCCAAGCATCCGCCTTGGCCAGGTGCTCTGCCTGCCCTGCTCCCCCCTTCTCCACAGGCTGTGATCTGGGAGGGGCCACAGACCTCCAGTCCTAGAGATCGGACCCCCACCCGTCCAGGCAAGCATAGGGTCCCAGAGCGCAAGACGGTGGGTCCCTGGCTGGTCTGTCCAGTCCCACAGAGGGGCTGCTGCCACACTTCCCAGGCTGCAGGAAATGGCCTGGTCCAGCTTGCAGCCAGGGCCACAGCTCGCTTCCCTTCAGGCCCGTTTCCTTTATCCGGTTGTTTTGCTCTGAATTCACAAAGCTCAGCCTTCCCCTCCCCTCCATTTCCACCCTTCCCCCATCCTAAGTGGAGCAGGACGGATACGCTGCTACATTTTAGGGCCAGCAGGAGTCTCCCACCCCCATCCCCTCTATTTCCCCCTCCACATTCCCGCCCCCTCCCCGCCCCCGCCGCATGCAGCGCCGAGGGGGAGTCCCATCCCATGGCGCCCCCTGCTGGTCGAGCCTGGGAACACCACCCCACGGCTCTGCCTTGCTCCACGAGTGTCGGCGGCCTCAGCGTCCCCTCCCCACCGAGGTGCGGACCGGGGCGGCCGGGCCCCACAGGTGGCAGGCGAAGAGAGGTAGAACCGGGCCGCAGCACCAGCTCAGTTTATTGGGGCCTTGCTTGGAGCAGAGGGCGGGCCCCTTCCGGGACCAGCTCGCCAGGCGGGCACTGCCTCCAATCCCAGGCCCTGGGAAGAGTGCGGGCCGCGGCGAGGGAGGGGCTCTTTCTCAGCCCCGCACGCTCGGGGTGCTAGGAGCCCCAGGAGCCGTCGGTGGCCGCGGCGCGCAGCGCAAACAGCTTCTCCCAGCAGGTGGCGACGGCGTCCAGGGCGCGCAGCAGGAGCCGCCTCCGGCCGCCCGGACGCCGGGAAGGGCGCGTCTCCGGCCGCCAGCTCCGCTGTCGGGGACGCGTCGGTCAGGGCGTGGGCACGGTTCCCACCCTCCCCTCCCCGCTAGCTCGTGTTGGGTCCCTGGGAAGGGAGGCCGCGGCCGTGGGAGCGGGCGGGGACGCGCACCTGGCGCAGCTTCCGGCAGTGGCGTCGCATCACCGCCTCAGTGCGCACCGCCACAGTCCACGCCGCCTTCTCCAGAGCCCCACGGCGGCCCCCAGCCACCGCCCCACGTAGGGTCCGACCCAGGGCCACGATGGACAGTAGGATACTGTGCTCCTGGGGAGGGAGGAGACGAGGCACTGGGGGAGGAGCCCGGTGGGGCAAGGGCTGGAGGGCTTGGGTGGGAGTGTCTCCATACCTTCTGGGCACCACATGAGACTCCCACCCGGCCCCGCCGTCGGGAGACCGCGTCTCCAGTCAGGTTTTTCTGAATGAAATGGTGTCTGAAGCCTGGTCCAGCCCCTTCGACCCTTGGTCTGGTCCACCTCACCGCGGCCTGCAGGTCCTCGAAGATAACCGCGCGGTAGTGGTGAAGCACGTCGGGGACGCTGCAGGCACCGATCCCGGCCCAGCCCGGAGCAGCCCCCAACAGCACCAGCAGGAGCGCCCAGAGCGCGGGCTTGGGAGGCCCCTGGAAGGGATACCGGCTCTAGGGAGGGGCTGACCCTCCGACAGCGCTTCGGGTAATGTGCTTCCCCCCGCCGCCCCCCAAACAGGGGACTCGCTGAGCTGGTATAAAACAGAGATATTGCCATGGCCCTCAACAAATGCTCTAGGCACCACTGCTCTGGCAGTTCTGGGTCAAGATAAGCATTAGCACCCGCAGCCCTGCTCTGCATGCCCAAGTACCAAGACTGGAGGGCAGGGCTGAGCTAGGTCTGGGTACAGCAACAAGTACCCCCCATATAGCCTTGCTCCTGGCCATGCCCTGACCCATGCCCATCAGAGCTGGGCTCTCCTCTGCTGGGGACCCAACCCCTGGCACTCTGCTCACCTCCAGATGCCCCACGGGAGACGGCAGGATCTGCCCCCCTCTATCGCTGGGCAGCTCCCCCCCATCAATGGCTTGCTACCAGCTCTGAGAACCATGGGCCCCTCTGCACCCCCAGCCCAACCAGGACAGGGGTGAGGGCTCAGAGTTCAAGGCCACACCCCTTCGGAAGGGGAAGGCTTGGGGAAAGCCGGAGGTGAAGGAAGGAAGGGGACCATGTTCCACCCCACCAGGCCTCCCGTCCCCTAGAATAGGGAACTGGCTCTCCTGGATAAGAAGCCACCACCACCACCCTCCACGGCCAGAAGCCCAAACATCAGAGAGAAAGCTGCTTGTTGAAAGGCTCCCAGCCCCCAGGCTGGAGTCACACAGCGGCTGGAAATTAATCATGCGAACCCAGCGAGACTTGGGACTCAGACAGAACTTGACTGTGAGACTTGGGACTCAGACACAGAACTTGACTCTGCTTCCCAGCCCAGTAGGAGAACCTGACCACACAGGGCTGGAGCTGGAGTCCACGGGAGCTCTGCCTGAGACACCAGGCAGTGCTGGCTGGGGGAGCACATGCAATTATTAGCTGTGGCCCCTTCTCCAAAACTACCCCCTCCCCAGACAAGCTTCACATAATGGCCAACTCAGAGTCGCCCCTCTGCCTGTTGAGGGTCAGAGATCATAGTGAGAACAAGAGCCACTGGTGCTGGAGGGATGTCCAAGTAGGGTAGGTTGGTTGCCCAGGGGGTCTTGGGAAGGTCTGTTGGCCCTTGAGCAGGGCCCAAGGCTGAGGCCGTTCAGCCCCCGAGGACAGGGTGGCCCCGGCACAGGAGGGCAACTCCCCCTCCCTCTGTAGCTGCCAGGAAGGACAGGCAGGAGCACCCAGGCCAGGCGGCGGTGACGGGAACCAAGGGGGATTTCCCGGTGGGGGCACTGAGGGACAGCAGCCCAAGACAGCTCCCACCCCGGCGGCCCACAGCTGCTCACCATGGGCCTCTCAGGATCAGGCTCTCCCTCACTCCCGCCAGGGGACCTCGGACATGATCCTGGGGTCCTCAGGTGGGGAGTGCGGCTGCCACTCCAGGTCCAGTTCCGAACCCGGCCAACAGAGCTCCCCTGGACGCAGGCGGAGGCAGGCGGACAAGGCTTTTGAAGTTGGCTCCTCCGAGCAGAGGAGGGAGGGAGCAGGAGGGAGGCCCAGGATCCCAGCCTTCCCCCTCCCTCTCCCCACCCCCTATCCAATCACTTCTTCAATTAACCTGACCCTGAAGCCCAGCCCTAGAGGGCTGTCTTCCCATCCAGTGGATCTTGGATTAAGCCATCGACCGGGGAGATCTCCTCCGCCAAGGCAGGGGCAGGGTGCTAGGTGGGCACGGAGCAGGGTGGGGCCCAGCTGGCAGGGAAGGGGAGCCAGGAGAGGCAGGGGCCTGGCAGCACCCTCCTCCAGGACCTTCCTTGGTGGTCAGCAGGTGCTGTCTCTTCCAGGAACCTGAACACCAGCAGGACCAGGTGAGCAGAACTTCACCCGCCCAGCCCCCAGCTCCTCCACCCTGACGTCCGGGGGTCCTGCCCCAGCAGGTCCCAGGAAGGGGACTTCCCAGCACCTCGCTGGCCCAGCGCTCAGCCGAGATGCCTCCTGCTGCTCATCCCTCCTGGGTCAAAGGGGTCTTTCCCTGGGGAAGCTCATGGCCACTCGCCCAAACCACCTTGCAGGAAGCTGGACCATAGCACCCTGCCGGGCAGCCTGTGGACACCATCCTGCCCTGCCCCCAGCAGTGCTTCAGAACAAGGGGAGCCGAGAAACTCAGCCTTGAGCTGGAACTGAAACATGTCAGTGGAAGAAAAGCTATGTTTTCCCCAGGGAGAAAAGCAGTTTCACCACCACCCCAAGGCGTTGAGAAAACGACCCCCAGGCAAATGAGAAAGACATTTGCACATGCTATCAGATGCTCTGGAACCCTCCAGCCCAGCAGGAGGTCTCACCTGACCTGAAGTCAAAGGAAGTGTCCAGGAGAAGCCACACCCAACTGAGAGCTCCAGCTGCCTGTGGGCACAGCCTGGGCCTCAGTTTCCACATCTGTGGAGGGACAGGCTGGGTTTCAAGCTCTTAGAAGGGCAACGGGCAGGACCCCTCCCACTTCCTCCAAAAATGACCGAAGGAAACTCCAGAGGCTCAGTGAAGACACCCAGGAACCTCCCCACGGCTGTCCAGACTGGCCTCACAGAGGACAGGAAGGATTTCCAGTCTCAGACCACCCTGAGGCACCAGCACTTCCTGAGCCCACACAGGGACAGTCTGATCCTGCCCCGGGCTGGACCCAGCAAGGTCTGTCCTCTACAGGCAGACGCCCGCGCCCTAGGTGTTCACAGGGAGGGCGTGCCCCACACCCTCGGCAGCCACAGGTCAGTGACTAACTCCAACACGAGGCAGAGAAGCCCCTCTGGGATCACTTCTTACAAGAATGTGTGGGAACAACGGCCAGCCACCCTTCTTGCCCCTACAGGTGACAATCTGCCCACTGCCTCTGGACCACCCTTGACCTCCAGCTAGATGCCTCCACCCATAGCCAACACACCCCCTTCCCAGAGAGCTGGCTAATTTCCAACTGGACACAAACCCAGGGATCCAGAGCCCAAGGAAACCTCCTGTCCTCACATGGTGGAAGCATATTCAAGTCTCCAGGTAACCAGTGCATTTTCCGTCCAGAGAAAGAATGGGTCCAAAAGCTTTAGGGTAAAAATCACTAACTACAAATTAGCAAAAATTAACTCCCCTGCCAATGGGAGTGACCCTCTCACATGCCGAGGGCCTTTTCACCGTCCTGTGGTAGAACCTCAGGGGCCAGGCCCAACAGCACTCAGTAAAGTCACCCTCCTGGGGTGCACACAGCCTGCTGCTGGGGGACAGGAGGCACAGACCCCCTTGGGGCGGGAGAAGACCTGCACATGCAGGGGCACTGGGGTCACCTGGCCAGCTGGGCCCTTACTGTTCCCACACACAGCTTTTACCCAGAACACAAGTTCCTGCCTCCATCTCCAAAAAGCCTTGGAGAGTTGCCCAGCTCTGCTGGCACTTCCTCTGTGGGGCATAGGCTCTTATGAGGCCTGGAGAGCTAGCCCTATCCAGTGTGGGGGCCAGACTGGGATGGTCAAAGCACATGAGGGTAGGATTTGGAGAAAACCCGCTGCCACGAACCCCACGACTACTAGAAAACCTTTAATCAACAACCAGGACGGCCACCACCCCCACCCTAACCCCACCCCTGCGCAGGACACTCAGAAGGTGTTCTTGATGCACGCCGCCACCAGCACCAGTATCTCCCCGATCTTCCGTTGCCAGTTGGTGATGTCCTTGGACGTGGCGCACCACAGCTCCCCGTGCCGGGGCTCGGCGTTCTCGCAGCGCCTCCTCACCTCCTCCCGCTGCTCCTGGGTGGGAACCGCAGATGCTTGAACCAACCCACTCCCACTGCGCTCTACCAGGCCTCACACCAGTGCCTGCACCCGCCCCCCCAAAGAGGACCCACCTTCCACATCGGGCGGGGCGGGGTAGACCCCAAAGGCGCTGGGCTCTGGGAAGTCTCTGTCCAGCAGGACAGGACGGCTGTGACACAAAGACAACCCTCAGGCCTCCAGCTCCAGCCCTGTTTCTGCCACAGCCCTGAGTCCCCATCACAACCAACTTGTTAAAAGATGCCCCCGAGCATCTAAATTTCAGGCTGAGAGACTCCAAGGCTACAGCCAGAAAGCAGCCATGGAAGCTGTGTCAGCCGCCAGCACTTCGTTCAGGACTGGTGGGGTGGGGGTCATGGGCAGCAGGCGCCTCACCTCTGTGCCGTGCTGCAGCTCAAACTTGTAAAAGAAGGCCCAGGCATCCCCCAGATCTGAATCGATCTTCACAGTGCGGTGGAACCACTCCCGGGCCTTGGTGATCTTCCGCTCGCTCCAGAATAGCCTATTGAGAAGCAGCAGTGGGGGACCAAGTGGCCACAGATCAGTGCTGGTGGTGCTCTGGGGCCACGGGAGCCACGCTGGGGGCAACCCTGGCCTGCTCAGGTCACACAGCTCGCTCCATGGTGGGCTAGACCTCGAGCCTGGTGACCCGCTGCAGTGGCACAGAGTCAGGCACAGGGACTGCTGGTCTTGTCCTCTCCCTGGAGAGCTCAGGCTCCATTGGGGTGCCAAGGGATGAGGCCTAGCCACCCAGAAACCCCTCCAGGTCACTACCTGAAACCCTCCTTCCTTCAAATGTCCACCCAAGGCATTTCTCAGAAAACCACCCACAGAGCAAGAAATTATTATCTTCCTCTGAGTAAAACATAGGAGATGAAAGTAACCAATGGGACAAAAAATTCAATCAAGGCTGTGATTAGGGAAAGAGAAGTTTCTGCTTGCTCCTCCTTTTCACCTTCTGGAACATTCTGTCCTACCAGGCATCTCCAGAAGGAGCTGAAGCCCACACTGAAAACCTGGTCTAAAAGCAGACACAGACCCCTTGAAACTAGGCCCAGGAGAAGATCCACAGCATCAGAAACTGAGTCAGGGTCCTGGGAGCCTTCCCCACGTGCCGGAGAGGGCATGACGGGCACTCTGACAGCCAGCTCCACCAGCTCCGCAGTCAAGTTCCAGAGCAGATGTGCACTAGGCACCTCCAGGCAGCTGCCTTGGCTGGTCTCAGCTACAAAAGGGAGTAATTTCATGCCTGATAGCTTGATTGTTTTTTAAGCCTTGTGGTATTCTTAATTGCTCAGTGTCAGATAAACTGTGATTTAAAGAGCACAAACCCAGATAGCAGCACACAGAGCACCAGCCTGGGAACAGCAAGGAGGGACCTGTTTACTTTACAAAGCCTTTTACGAGGTTTTATGGCAGCCCTATCGGAGTGGAGCAGGAGGTGGAAGCACAGGCGAGAGGGAAGGAGCCCCGGGGACCCAGGTGGGGCCTCAGAAGTTCGTGGGAAGCCCCACACGCAGCGCCCTCAGCCCCACAGCAGCCAGGGAGGAGGTGCTGGTGGGCACTGAGGAAGCAGCTGGGCCAGCAAGAGCACACAGGAGCCTCTGGCCCCACATACCCCCTGCCCTAGGCAGAGCCCTGACAAGCCCTCCACCCCAAGCCCAGTCACTTCCCAGCCTGACCACACCCAACCACAACCAGGTTCCGCTCCTCTCAGGCCACTGTCCTCCTTTGAGAAGGGAACAGAGAAGGTTCAGGAGGTTCTGAAGGCCCTCCACGCCTCCCCAGGGAGCCACGGGCCCAGCACCCTGCACAAGCTGACCATGGGGGGTCGCCTGCTCACCTCCTCTTGTCCTTGAGGCCACCACCCTGAAGGACAGGTGGCCTCCACATCCCCAGGCACACCAAGAGCCTGACCAATGGGCCCTAGATTGTTCCCAGGGTTACACAGGTCAAACAGTCTGGCTTTTGGCACTAACACAATGGAAACAACTGTCTTGCTTACAGCTGTAACCTAAATTCCGTGTGACCAGTGTCAGCAGGCCTGTGTCTGTCCTGCAACCCAAGACCCATGTTGGAATAAACTGAAAAGTGCAAGAGACAGAGAGCACAGAAACCTGAGAAAGAACCAGGACAAGGGAAGGAGGGTCAGGGGCCCAGAAGAGGCCACCCACCCAGGGGTCATGACCAGGGAAGACTGCCTCGTTCTGGGGACCTGGAGACCCCAGCAAGAGGACTGGCACTGCCACCAGGACCCCTACTCACTTGGCCACAGCCAGGAGCACGTGGGGGTCATGCTCACACTTCTTCAGGGCGTCCACACTCTTGGTCTTCCGCTGGGGCCTCGCCTCCAGGAAGATGGCTTCAGACCACAGGACCCCTGAAATCCAGACATGCAGATGCCCATCTCAGCCATCACACACAGGGAGGCCTTTGAAGACTCAGGATATCCCCATGTGTGCCTCCCGCATGGCCGGGCCGCCTATGCTGCCCCATACTCCATACCCCCCAACCCCCACCCTGCGGCCTGCCCAGAGCCACAGGGCCCCACTGGCAAGGCCATGACATCATCCGGGGGGCGAGGAGGCTGGAAGTCCCAACAGCCTCCAAGGTTTCACACTCACTGACTAACTTCACAGCTGAGAATTCACTGTAACAAAGTAACAAAAAGTGCTACCAAGGATTTATGCAGAAAGATAACCTGGGATTGATACCAGCCTAGAGATCGGCCTGAGGCCATATATCTGACATAAACCCAGAAAATTCTACGATGCCACTAAAAACTGTTCATTGTTAAGGATTCAGTGATAATGAAAAATCCTCACAGAATTTTCAACTGTAAAAAAAAGGGGACAAAACAAAATACACAGTATGACTTGATTTTGTGCAATAATACAAATTATAACAATACAAAAAAGCTAAAATCAGTGATTTCCAAGTACTGGACTCACAGCAATTTTCATCTTCTCTTTTTTTACTCCAAATTTATTTATACTGCACATGCACTAATTTACAGACTTGGGGTAAAATAGTAAAAAATTAACTCCTAAAAGAAAAAGAAATGGTAACATCTCAGAACATGCAGTCCAACTGCCCACACTGAAACTTGAGTTCAATCATCTAAATGACCAAGCATAACGGAGGAATTTTTGTGGCTGAATCTGACACGGCTGCCCGCAGCCTGGGATGGGTGCTCACCAGAGTTGGGGCACTCCTGCAGGGCCTTGGCCATGAGCGTGCTGGCGATGTTCTTCAGCCCCGCACGGTACTCCAGCCGCACAGACTCCAGCCTGTGGAGAGGAACCCAGGCAGGGTAAAGCACTGTCCACTGGCAGCCTGACGAAGCAGAAGGTCCTGAGGAGCCTCAGTAGCTGGAGTTGTCTGTGCTGCCCAGCAGCTCATCCACCAGAGAAGGGAAAAGTGGGTGATCTCCACCCTCAAGCCTATGGGCGGCCATAAACCTGGACTCTGAGGTCATCCAGGTGTGAGTGAAGATGGACAGGACAAAGACAGGCCTGTTGGGGCACCTCACGGCACTGACACCCTGAAGCCTCACACCTGGAGTCTGTGTGCACAGCCTCCTATGGACAGAATGCCATGTTTATCTGGCAAACTCCTATTCATCCCTCAAGGTCCCTCCCAGACATTACCTCTTCCGTAGAGTCCGCTCTCTTGGCACCATCCACCCCAAGGCCCCCTCGTTAGCTCTTGGTTCCCGGGCACCCTCAATCCCACCACAAGCCACACTGTGTCCAACCATCTTCAGGCTCCTGTGAACACTCTCACAGCTGGAACAGGACTCCTCACAGACTGCACCTTCCCACGGAGCCTGAGCTGAAAGTGCTGCACCGTGGACTTGGTGTGAGCGAGGTCGGCTCCTGGGGGCACGGGAACTCACCACAGGCCAGGGTTCTTTGGGTTCTTCAGGCGAGACTTCTCCAGAATGGCCCGAGCTCGGGTCAGCTGCCCAACCTTCTCCTCCAGCCGGGAAAGCAAAAGCCACAGGGGGGTGGAGTGGGGACATTTCTTCAACTGCAGCCACAGACACAAGAGAGAAGACTCAGCGGGCGTCTGTGACACTGTGTCGGCACCTCAAGCTGAGTCAGGGCTACGTGTGCCCTCAGAGACCCAGCCACTTCACACCCAGGTCTGTCACTATGCACACGGCTGTATTGTACACACGTGTATGGGGCGTTTTCGTGAGCACGCTGTGCCATACGCATATGCACAGGGGTGTGGACTCAGGAGCCTATGCCTTACATGGGCCGTAGTCCGTACTCTGCTGAGTATAGCAGTTACAGCCTGGCAGGGGCAGAAGGCTGGGTGAGGGAACAGACTGGCCCCGAGCCCAGCACAGGTCCCCTGAGCCTGGGCCCAAGCAGGTTGCAACAACTCCTATCTGAGGTGAGGTGCCCCGTGTGGGGTGGAGGCTCACCCCTTGGTTGTAGGCTTCCCGGGCTTTCTCCACGAGCTCTTCCTGCTCCTCAATCTGCCCCTTCATCATCCAGAGCTTGGGGAAGTCCTCATAGTGCTTCAGGGCCTCCTCGCACAGCTCCTGGGCAGCCACAAGGTTCCCCAGCACCCACTCCAGCTTCACGGACTTCATGAAGACCTGGGGAGCAGACAGCCTCAGCCTGGCTCTGGCATTTGCCTCACTGAGAGCTCATCACGAACGCTGCCCCGTGTCTTTGGGACAAACTGCGGCTACGTACATTGGTGCATTTTAAAGCCAAGAGTGAACAAATGAGCTCTGAGCACATGACCTTGGGGGTTGCTAACAGTGGGCAGGGGGCTCCGCTTACCCGGGCAGTGGGCGCGCTGCTCCGCGCCTTGGCCAGCAGCCGGCGTGCCCGCTCGTACTCGTTGTTCTCAGACTCCAGCTTCACGGCCGCCAGCCAGATCTCCTCACTGTTAGGGTTGGCCTGCAGAGGAACAGCAGCATCAGCCATGAGTGGGGCAAGGGCTCCCCTGGTTGGAGGCAACTAGTCCAGGCACTGGGCCGTGCCGTGCCGTGCTCTGCAGCAGGACAGTCTGATGCAGGCATGTCCTGGACTAATCGGCAACAGAGCCTCAGGACGTGGACTTCCTCACGAACAAGCCGGCCTGCCTCACTGGCACTGATGTGTGGCAGCTGCAGCGCTCAGGCCGTGCTGCCAGTCACCACCCTCTGCCTGCTGCAAAAGTTCACTCATGTCCCACCTACATGGATCCACCCACCCAATCCTGCTGGCTCCCAAACCTGGGGATGAGGAGCTGGCCGCCCAGTGTGTCAGTGTGGGAAGGACAGAAGGATGCCCAGGTTATCGCAGACTATACAGGAAGGGTTCCCAGGGTCGGGACTAGGCCACGTACAACCCAGAGTCCAGCAGACATATGGGCAGTGCCCTCTAGTCTCCTGAAAGCACAGTCACCTGCTGGCCACACTCAGCCTAACCAGGTCCCCAACCTGAGAAGCAGCCCCACGGAGACAGGTAAGGAGAGGAGAGCGCAGGACACAGGCAGCACTGCCAGGTGGTGGTGGGAAGGGCCAGAACCACTCGGAGAGCAGCGGCATCCTCCACCCAGGGCCCCCAGACAGACACGAGAGCAGAGGGAAACCCAGGCCAGCCCCCTCCACATATTCACTCAGGCAGGGACAGGCGTCACTATGCCAGCCTAGATGAAAACCACAGAGTGACATCGTCTTTCCAGTTAACAGAAAAGCATGCTGGAAACCACTGACTGAACCTTGCTGTCAAAAACTATTAGGATGTTCCATGTGACAATAAAAATCAGAGAAAAACGCCGAGTTCCCGGCACCAACCACGATGCCACCCTCCACAAACACAGCTCCACCCACTGACAGCCTGGGCGGCAACGGGCAGCCCACGTGGGACCCAGTGCAGATGCCTGTGCTCAAGTACAGGGGCAGGACTTCCTCCCGCAGCACCAGACACCCTCACAATCACATAGGAGGGGACACGTGCGGGGACACGGCTCTCCACTGGCTGTCCCATCCTTCCTGTCTCCCTGAGTCTATGTTGTGGAACCTTGAGCCCAGGGTCACACTGAATGGCAGCAAACGAGAGGTAGGTATCCATCACCCGGGCCGTTTTTCCTGCTCTCAGACCCCCTCAGGGCCTCAGCTGCCCCCAGAGCACCCAAACTCCCTGGGTCGGACCATAATCAGCGTCTCAGGTCAGCTCCTGTCAATAACGCAGGAAGGGCTCGGGGGAGGCAGGCACAGAACCCTGGAGCTTTTGGGCCACAGCCCACCCCTCACCCACCTGGAAGGCCAGAGCCAGGATACTCCTCGCCGCAGGCACGTCCCCAGCCAGCCACTTGGACTTGGCGCCCATGAGCCATAGCACCTCTGCTTTGGGGCAGTGGGCCACGGCCCGCTGCAGCAAGGCCTCCAGTGACTCCCTGCAAGACAGAGGGACGGTCACCACAAGCACACGGGCCACTCGCAGCCAGGCCACGAGCGCTGAAAAGACAGTTACTGCTTCAAAGTTCGATGCTGTGAATGATTTACCAGACTTTTACAATGGGGAGAGTGTGGGGAAATCTTTTCTCTCCATAAAGGCTCTAAAATCAACTACTGAGGAGGGTGCTACAAAGCCACGCATTGTTCAAACAGCAGAGTCTGATGGAGCTTCTCAAGGGAGCCTTTTATAGCCGGGTGTCCCAGAGGCGCGATAACTTCGCAGTCTGGGAGCCGGGGGCCTTTTCATCTCTAACCACAGATCCGCCAATAAAGATTACAACCTGTACCTACTCTTTGGCATCCAGAGAAACTGTCTTATTTCTGGAAGGAAGTTATTTTAGGTCACTATCAAGCAAGAAGCCCGGGTTTCAGGTATGAAGCCCCAACCCTGTGTGGCCCACCACCCTGGCACACCCCCGGCACAGATGTTCTCCTCAGGTCTCTGCAAGATTGAGTGAGCACGCGGAGTTGCTCTGTGTGGTAAGAAGCCTGACACCAGCACAAGAAAGCTCGGCTTCCTAAGCCCACCACAGGCACCAGACCCGGGGGATGGGAACTGCCCCTGAACCCAGGGACGAAGACATGCGGCCAAGGCCCTGCTCTGGACAGGACAGTTGGGGGAACTTGCACAGTCATTTCAAAATGTGCCCAAAGGAGTTAACTGCAAGACACAGAGCAACTACTGGGGGTGGTGTGTGGGTGGGGGCGGGGGGACAGGAACATCAGGAGGCAAGACTCCTGAGAAGCCTGAGACTGAGACAACGGCAAAGCAACAGAGGCCTCATGCTTCCAGCTGCAGCCCAGGTGGGACCAGCAAGGCCCAAACACAGAGGGTGCAGCAGAGGCTCCAGGCAGAGGCTGCCCACCTAACTGCTGACTGAATTGCAACATCTAATTCAATCAGCACTTATAGCCAATAAAGCAGACACAAAAGGTTTTTTCAATTAAAGAGAACAATTAAATAAAATTGTCACGGACCTCCTCAGAGCACAAAAACCAGCCCAAACCCAAATCCAGCACAGCTGAAATGAAAAACAGTCCTGCCTGGGCCCAGATGCCGCACCGCCCACACTGCTGAAGCCAGAGCCCCACAGACGGGGGCCTCCGGGCCCCAGCCCTGGCCCAGGAAGCCCTAGGACCCCAGTGCTCCCAGCTCACTGCAGGCAGACGGGCCCTTCAGTGCCTTGGCTCCTCAACTGTACAGCAGCAGGAATGCTATCGCAGAAGATGCCAGAAAGATAGCTTGGCTGAATGGCCCAACTGCCACAGGAGAGTCCACCCTCGTTGCAGAGGCCTGACCTCCAACGAGGCTCTCACCCACCCAAGGGGATAAGAGGCCTCAGCGCAGAGCAGGGTGGCAGGCCTGCCACATACCTGGTGCCGTGGTTCTTCTCGAAGTATGCGGCCCGCAGCCACACGCTCTTCTTGCTAGGGAAGACCTGCAGGGCGTAGGCGTAGATAGCTCGGGCACACTCCAGGGCATTGTGGGCCACACACTAGATGGAGAGAGAGGGGAGAGGAGTGAGGGGGCTGGGGACAGGAGTGAGGGGGCTGGGTGCCACCAACCCAGGAGGGGTACCCACCCCATGACTCCTGACCCAGGCCCTGGAAGCCCGTTACAAAGACTCTGTGGCTTCCGTGGTACAGTCGCTAGGACTCCAGGGGGTTGGTGGGCTGGCCTGCCCCTGGGGTAATACTGAGCACCAAGGGCTTCTGCTCCTCCTGCAGGCCACACAGCGCTGAGGACAGGCCTGCTCCAACCCGAAGACACAACAGAGAAACAGGAGAAAGTCTGAGAGGGCTTGAGGGTTCTGCTCCCCAGTCTGACATCTGCAGGGTGACACCCACTGAGGTCCCCATGTTGTCAAGAGAGATGAGGTAAGTACAGAGGGGCATGGAGTTCAAGCCCACACTTAGAATTAAAAGGGCTCAATGACCAGAAGGAGCTGGGTTCTGCTGCCCGTTTGGCGATCTACTCCCAGGGTGGAGATTGCAAGAGACTGTTAGGTCATCCTTCACAATCTTCTGTCTTAATGTCACATAACAAAAAGCCTTTAAACCACGACAGTTGACATTAGAGCATCGTTAGTGCTCACAAGGCACCCAGCTTACAAATGAGATGCCAAGTGAGCTGCAGACAGACAGCAGCCACGGCCTGTGTCCAAGGACCAGAGGACGAGGTGAGCGCCCAAGTGGACAAGGGAGAAAGGAAAGCTCTGCCGGCAGGAGTCCAACTAAGCATCTCTCATCAAATGCAGGTGCCATGATATTTAGAAAACCAGCACTTGACACATCCTACAGTAGTAACTGACTCAGGCCAAAAGGAGCACTAACCAACGCGCAAACAAGAGGGCCGAGTTTGCTGAGAAATGGCACGTTTATGTAGTCTCAGGGTCTCCTCACAGAACATGAGTTACAAAGGTCCGCAGCAGCCTCCTGTGCAGGAAGCTGGCAGACACCCCTGAGCTACTCAAAGCTGAGTGTGCCCCCACCCACCCAGCAGGACAGAGTCCCGCAAAGAGGAGAACTCGCTGTGAGGACACAGTGTGGAGACCAAACCAAGGGGTCTGTGCCCTCAAGAAAGCCAGAATCATGAACAATGATGACGGATCAAAGGTCCCTCCCCCACCCAGACTCAGGGCCACGGACCCTGCACATGTGACCCTGGGCAGTTTCTCCACCAAAACCCAAAAGGCATTCAGTGAGCCCCTCGGTGAGATCTGAATAAGGCCCCAGATTACATCCTGGTCCTAATCAACGCTGATCTCCTGAGTCTGATAGCTGTGCTGTGGTTGCACAAGAGAAGGTTCCTTTTAAAGAAACACACACTGAAGTATTTAGTGGAAAAGGCTCACCACATGTGTGATGTGGTCTCAAACACTTTGGGGAAAATAAAGGCCACGTGTGAGCAAGCATGTGCGCATGTGGAGAAGAAAAAGGCGTGTAGTGAAATTGGTAAATGTGGGGGCATCTAGGTGAAGGGCATAAAAGAATAAAAGAATTCTCCACACAGTTTTGCAACTTTTCTGTAAGTCTAAAATTATTTTAAAATAAAAGGCTATTAAAAAGAGAGGACCACATTTAAGGTATTAAAAGCTTTAAATATGTTTATCGATCTTGAGCCCATAATCTCATCTCTGGACACCACCACTCAAGGGAGTCTCCTCAAAGTGCATGCTTCACATGCAGGTATTTTCTGAAATGCAGGTTATAGCAGAGATGGGGGTAGGGGACATCCAGAGGTCAGGGGTGAAGAGCTGGGAAAGCATGGGAACTGGGCCAGGTCAGGGTTGTGAGCGCTCACACCCCACCTGTGCAGCAGACCCCAGTTAATAGAGAACTATGCTCCTTACAGTTGTGACTGTATTTAAAAATCAGCAGATCAGAAAGATTTCCAAACCACACCCCGTTCCCCACAACGCACACTCCCACTAGCCACACTCACGCTGTCAGCATCTTCCATCCACGTGTGCTTCCGGTCTTCCTCCTCAATGCCAATCCCGATAACAGCACGCATAACTGCCTGGCAGGTGGCCACACTCCCGGCCTTGTCACACTCCTCAGCATCCTGAAAGAGGACACAGAACTGAACTCACTGCCCAGAGCTGCAGAGGCTTGGCAGACAGACGCTAGGCCCGAGGGAGAGGGCTGCAGGAACGGGCCTTGAGGGTGCCGGAACCCTCAGGGCCCCCGACGCTGCCACTCACTGTGAAACATCATTTCCTGCCTCACAGCAGGTAAGTGCTCCATACCCCCAACCTATCCATTTAACAAATATCACAGAAGCACCTAATGTGTACCAAGTGCTAGAGCAGGCAACCTGGTGGCCACAGGAAAGTTCCAAAGCAGTGGGACTAACATTTCATACTGTCACACATGTTCGTACTGTCAGCCTGGCTTCAGATTCAAAATGGACAAAAGGAAGAGCTGCTCTAACCCAAGAGACAGACCTGCTGGGGGTATGGAGCCCAGCACAAGGAAAGCAAGACAGCCTGGGGAGAGATCAGCCACCAAGGCGCTCCGGCAGGCAGGGGGCAGGGTGTTCAGCAGAAAAGCACTGGACTTCAGAAGAACAATCCTCGGAATGAGCAGAGAGGACAGCCATGGTTCAGAGATGAGACACCAAGTGTCCTGAGCCTCCTGCGTGGCGGACAGGCAGGGCCAGCAAGGCAAAGAGCAGGGCTCGCTCACAAACATCAGACCACAACAGGGAGACACAGGCAGAGATGGGACAGATGCAGGGATGACCTCTATCGAGGGCAACTTCAAGCTCTCTGTCAAAACAAAACTCACAGAGGCTCACCCAGCAAAGTGTTTTAAGGAATATATTCCCATTCATGCCAAATGATGGGTGCGCCAGGACACCATTTGCAATGGCTAACAGAGTAAGAAGCACCCTGCTACTGCCGTCACCGAGAGACCCTAGGCTGGCGGGACAGGCTGAGTCAGGCTTCCCTTTTCCTGGCTGTGAAGGGAAAAGCATCCCAGGCAGAGCAGAGCCAAGGCCAAAGGCTCAGGAGGTGGCCCAGGCCGGCCCTCCACTGGGGGCAGAGCACAGAGCACCTGGCACAAGGGAGGAGAGCTGCCCAGGGAGACGGCCCGGGCAGCCAGTCTGCACAGCGTCCCCCAGTCTCCACTGAGCATAAACCAGCACAGGAGGGAGGGAAAGAACTGTCCAAAAGGATGAGCAGGAGCATTCCTCAGAACACAGGTGTGTCCAGGACAGCACCTGTTCCCACGAGCCAAAGTGGAGACCCCCAGGAGACACAGGACCCTGAGCAGAAACCTGGAGAGGCCACCTCTACAGAGGGCTGAGTTCCAACCTGCCCCACTGACTGCGGTTGGTCCCACCCAGCAAGTGTGAGGCAAGACCCACAGGGTCAGAACACCTTCAGTAACAGAACCAAGCTCCAACACCAGAGCCCAGAACGTTCACAGAGGCACAAAAGCACCCGGCACCCAACAAGGGAAAATGCGACAAATGAAAGGTTATCAGGGAAAGACAATCCATAATGAGGGGAGAACATCTACCAAAATCAACTCCGACAGGCCCAGACAAGGACACTAGAACAACTATTATAACCATGATCCACAGGTGGCAAATTGCTGTGTGGCAACATGAAACAGGTCAAAGAAGGGTTTTAAAACAGCCAAAATTCCTGTCAGTGAAAAAGGCAAGATCTGAGATGAAAAATGTCCTCAATCACAGCAGATGAGACATTACAGAAGAAAAGATTAGTGAAACGTGAGGACAAAGCAACAGAAGTCATACAAGATGAATCAGAGCATCAGTGAGCGGATGAGCTCACATCACACCCACAGGAAAGACCAGACGTCTCTCAGAACCAGAGCGGGCTCTCACCATTGCTCTTCAGCATGTCCTGAGGCCCTAACCAGGTCAATCAAACAGGAATAAAGGCATCCAGGGACTTCTTTGGTGGTCCAATGGTTAAGAATCTGCTTTCCAATACAGGGGACACAGGTTTAATCCCTAGTGGAGGAACTAAGATCCCACATGCCATGTGGCAACTACTGAGCCCATGCACCACAATTAGACAGGAGCCCCATGCACTGCAATGGAAGATCCTGTGTGCCGCAACTAAGGCCCAACATAGCCAAAAAAATATATATATACACACATATATATATTTTAAAATGCATCCAGATTGGAAAGATAGTAAACCTGTATCTGCACACAACATGATTCAATATACAGAAAATCCTAAAGAATCACTGAAAGTATTACAATAAATGATTTTGCAGGACATAAGATCAATATTTAAAAATCAACTGTACTCCTATATACTAACAACAACCTGAAGATGAAATTAAGAAAAAAATCCATTTATGACAGCATGAAAAATAGTAAAACACTTTAGAATACATAAAGTAAGTGCAATAGTAGTATGCTAAAACATTATCGAAAAAAATTTTAGGGGCTTCCCTTGTGGTCCAGTGGTTAAGACTCCACCTTGCAATGCAGGGTACATGAGTTCGACCCCTGGTTCAGGAGGATCCCACGTGCCACAGAGCAACTAAGCCCGTGCACCACTGCTGAGCCTGTGCTCAAGAACCCAAGTTGCAACTACTGAAGCCCTGAGCCCTGGAGCCCGTGCTGTGCAATAAGAGAAGCCACCGCAGTGAGAAGCCCGCACACCATAAAGAAGAGCCCCTGCTCACCACAACTAGAGAAAGCCCACGTGCAGCAGCAAAGACCCAGAAGAGCAGCCCCAGCTCACCACAACTACAGAACGCCCATGCGCAGCAGCAAAGACCCAGCAGAGCACCCCAAACTAAAGAAATCTTTTTTTTTCAGAAAAAGTTTAAAAAGAACTAAGTGAATGGAAAGACATCCTACGGATTGGAAGAGTTACTACTATTAGGCAGGCAATAGTCCCCAAACTGATCTACAGATTCTATGCAGTGTCTGTCAACATCCCCTCTGGCTATTTTGCAGGATCTGACAAGTTGATCCTAAAGTTCATATGAAAACACAAGAACCAAGCACAGCCAAAACAATCTATAAAGAACAAAGCAGGAGGACTCACTTCCTGATTTGAAAGCTTTCTACAAAGCCACAGTATGCAGAACACAGTGGTGCTGGCACAACACAGACGCACAGCCCAGTAAGGACAGACTTGGAAGTGAGCTCCCACACACAGGACCATGGTTCTCTACAGCACTGGGCTGTGGGGGAGGCTCAGCGCGAGGAGACCCAGCGGAGCCAGATGATGGGCCTGCACTTATAAAAGCATGAAGCTCGACTTTTAATGCAAATGGATCACAGACCTAAATGTAAACACAAAAAATAAAAATCTTAGAAAAAGAGGAGCTAACCCTCATAACCTCACGTTACAGAAAGTTTGATATGACACCTAAAGCAGAAGTAACAAAATAATGAATCTGACTGTATTAAGATTAAAAACACTTGTGCTACAAGCAACACATTCAAAGTGAAAAGACAATCCACAGAATGGTTGCAAATATTTGTAAATCACGCAATCTGATAACGGATTATATACTTGTACCTAGTATGTAAAAAATTCTTGCAACTCAGTAACAGATAATAAACAATTAAAAGATAACCCAATATACAATACTAAAACTCACTGAATTGTACACTTTAAATGGGGAAATTTTACAGAATGTTAATTATAGCTTAATAAACTGTTAAAAATAAAACAAAAATGATTGTAAAAATGAATAGCTCTTCATGAGCTCCAAGACAGCTCAAGTAGCCTAATGTGCAGGTAATTATACCTGAAAGAGGTTGAGCAGAAGAAACAGGGGACACAAATTTTCCAAATTTGATACAATTTGGAAATCCACAGATCTAAGACACTGAACTCCAAACACAAGAAACATGAAGAAAACCACAAAGCAAATTACAATCAAACTGCTCAAGACCAATGATATAAAAAAATTCTTAAAAGCATTTCTAAATCTTTTAAGTTAGAAACATTTTTTTTAATTAAAATTTTTTAAAAAGAGACGTATGTACAGAAGAGCAAAGACGACAGCAGGTGTCTCACTGGAAACAAGGCCAGCAAGAACAGTGTCTTTAAAAAACACTGAGAGGAAAGACTGCCAACCTAGAGCTCCACACAGAGGGGAAACATGTGATGAAGTTTCCTTCATCAGATGAAGTAAACAAAGATGAAGTAAAGACCCTTTACAGACATTTAAAGGCTGGAAGAACTGAACACCAGCAGGCCTGCTTGTAAAAAATGGTCACAAAGTCCGTTAGGCAGAAGAAAGAAGACACCAGCTGGAAACTGGATCCACATGAAGGTATGAGAATGTCAAAATGGGAATGATACGGTTAGACGGCATTGAACAAATATAAATATTAATAAAGGGGCTGAATCCAGACGATGAGACTTCAGGGGTATACATGAGGCCTTGCACCCAAAATTTTAAAATATGCCCACCACAGGAAGGGCAGAAAACAGTACTGCTGCAGGGGCCCAGGAGCAGGACGCAGCATCCCGACACCCTCTCCTTGGGGGAGGGAGGTGCCCTCAGGCAGGGGCCCAGGAGCAGGACGCAGCATCCCGACACCCTCTCCTTGGGGGGAGGGAGGTGACCTCAGCGATGACACCCGGAGCAGCAGAGGGGCCACTGGGAGGAGGGTAAGTAGAAAAGTGGCAGCAGGGGCATGAGAGGGAGGGGGCAGGGTCTGGGCCCTCTTCCGAAGCTGAGAGGCAATGGTGAAGCACAGGGGCTGGCCATAGGGCTCCTGCTAACAGAGCGAGGTGGATGCAGGTAAAGAGGCACTGTTCCTAGCTGCCCGTGCAATGGCTCATGCAGCGGGAGGAGTAGGCAGGAGAGTGCACCTGGCCTGGTGGCTGGGTTAGAACACCTTCAGAGACCTGGCTGGCCACAGTTGAGAAAAGTGACAGATGCACTAAAGCTCATTCTCTCTTAAACCATATTCTCTTCTGGAAAAGTGGGGCTAACCGCACTGTCAAAATGCTAAAGTCTCCCCTGAGCTGCTCAGGCTTTCACACCACAGAAGCCACAAGGCGATGACAAGAGAGGCCACCCAATGCCTGCTTTGCCTGCCAGCATGAGGACACATCTCTCAGGTGCCACCCCAAAGTCCTGGCCCACCAAGGGACTCCAACGAGCAGGAGGGCATCCGTGCTTAAAGCGGACACCACAGCACCTGCTGACCTCACCTGGATCCACTGCTCACGGTTAATCTCCACGCCATTGGCGCGCAGGGAGGTGATGGCGCGGTCAATGATCTTCTCCACCATCTGCGTGTTCCCGTTGGCCTCCTCCAGTTTGGCGGCCGTGATCCAGATGTGGCGATCTGTAGGGATGTTCTCCCGGGCCTTGTTTAAGACCTTGCGGGCATTCTCGTAGGTCTCCAGCCTTGCCAGGGCGAGCCAGAGCTGCACAGAGAGACCCGCCAAGTCAGGGGCACCCTCCACGGGATGCAGCCCGAGCTCTCAAGGACCATGTAAACAGGGCCCAGGATCATGTGCAGCAGCACTTCCCGCGCATCCGAAAGCTGTTTGGTTACACTTCTGACTGACTTAGTGGCTAGGTGACAAGCCCTCAGTCCCACAATCCAATCACTGGTTAAAGGTACACAGTATTAGGACAGAAGGTGAACAGGACAGGACTGTCACCTCACAAACTGAAAGGGCTCGGGTGTTCAGCTGCCTGGAGTTCTCACACCCCAGCTTTTGATTCTCAACATTTCATCACCAAAAATGTGTATGAGCTCTATTTATTTTTATGTAAATAAATTAAGATTAATTTTGTTTGGAGAATTTCACAACACACATAAGATAATTAAAGACAGGCTGGACATCATAGACCCACGACCAAAAGTCACTTCAGAGAATGCTATGAACCAGAAATTTAAAACTCAAGAAATCCAAGTGGCTCTGAGGCAGAGCCACCCCCAGCTGGGAAAACAATCACCCCCCTCTCCACCACTTCACCCTCAGGTCCCACTGACAAACCTGGAGCTGAACCAGAAGGACTGCTCCCTGCAGGAGAGTGCTCAGCACAGAGCTCGCCCTGGTGAGCTCAAGGCTTAGGCCCCCTCGGGGTGGGAGACTCACCTCCACGCTGGTGGGGCAGCACTCCACAGCTCGGCTGAGCATGATTCTAGCGTCTTCTGGCTCTTCCAGCTCCACAGCCGCCTTCCACAAGCGAACTGAGTTTGGAACATGCTCAAGGGCTGGGAAAGGTCGAACAAGAAACCAGGTCACAGAAAAAGGGACGTGAAAGCAGGACACTGTGTCACAGAGGATGCGGCTGCCAGCACGGCCAGATGGTCTCTGCCCGGGGGACAGGCCTGGACTTCACATGGGTCCCTTGGGTCTAGACAGACACCAGAGAGACCAGTACAGATGCCCCAAATCAGCAAGCAAGGTGGCAGAGAGGGCTGTGCATCATCTCACGCCTGTTCACACTTGAAGATCAGCATCAGAAGACGAGGCACCTGCCACCCAGGAAGGGCCAGCCTTGCAGGCCACGTGTGAGCCATGGGGAAAAAACATGCCAACAACTCTGGGGTCCACGCCTGCCCAGGTCGGCAGAGTAAGGGTCCTCCCTGCACCCCAAGGGACGCGAGAGCAAAGAACCACGTGCTGCACCCCAGGGTGCAGTGGGGAAGGGGCGGTGAGCAGGAGAGGCCAAGACATCCTGCAGTCCAGAAACTTTCAAATCTCTGTTTAACAAGCACAGCCCTTCCTTCAGATGCAATTTACCAAAAAGGCCAAAACACTAGACAGCTGAACACAAAGCCCCACAGCAAGGCACTGGGGAGGATGAGGCAAGGCCTCTGGCAGCTCCTGGCAGGAGTAACGGTGACTAAGAGCCGATGAAGGCAGGAAGCCAGAACAGCACCCAAAGGAACTCTTCTTTCTAGAAAACACATGGGCCAAGCTCGTGGGAAACAAGACACTAGATTCCATGATGTAGCATCAGTGCACCCACAGTCTCTTATGTTCCTCCTCCAGTGGAAGCAGCTCCCCTTCCTTACAGGCCTATAAACGGGGCACCCCTTCTTTTCCCCGCTGCAGGCCCTGCAAACGGGTGCCCCTTCTTTCCCACAGCTAAACCAGATGGCAGTGGCTCCAGGTAGCCACACAGCCCCCTGGCTCCTGAGCAGGAAGCAGTACATGCCCAGACGCTCTAGACAACTGGGCTGGAGGAGGGGAGACACCCCAGGACCCCCAGGGCCTACCCCAAGTCAGTTTCAAAGGTTCCCAAGGTCCAGGGCTCACAGGCACCTCCCCACTATGACAAAAAGCAAGCTGCCACTCCAGAACCACCTGCCATGGAAGACAACACCCCAGGCTGGGGCCCAGGCCTCTGCAAAGATCACAGCGCCACCACAGCCTGCAAAAAAGGTGCGGCCAAGGGCTCAGTCCCTGGGCTTCCAAGGCCTGACCACACCCGTCACTCAGTCCAGCACTGGCTGGTGCCAGATGAGGGACCCTCTCAGGAGGCCACATGTGGTGACAGAGGTGCTTCTCACTCTGCCAGGACCCAGGGGCCAGGAGGGCTTCTGACAGGCAAGCAGCCCCAGGCTACATGTCACTGTGCCTGGGGGAGCCTGGTCCCTGTCCCCACGCATTGGAACTCGACCATCCAGAGGTCTTGTCCCAAGGGACAATGTCTCCACCAAGATTTGTGGCCACGGTTCTCATGCAACGGAGGCTGAGGCTGACCCAGCTCTCAGGCCTCCAGGTATTGCTGGACCAGCCTAGCTGGCAACATGAGCCCTGACCCCTATGGTGAGACCAAGCTACCACCATGTAGGGAGGGGAGACTGAAACCACAGCCCCGGGCATCCTGAGGCCTGGCAGTGCCGTCCCACTTCCCAGAGTGACAGTCACCAGGAAGCAGCCCAAGAAAGCAAGACTACCAAGGGGACAGCCCCTCAGCAGTGATGTCAGAGGAGGAGGCCTCCCACCTCGCCTGCCCCTTTTGCAAGGTCACACTGCATTCCAGTGGACCGGGGGTCATTAATTTCACCCAGTGATGGGCATAACACCCAGGGCTGTCCCCACTTCTCAGGAAAGACTGGGAACTCCTCCACTGGCACTTTATCAATAGCCCACAGGACTGGAGCTAAAGCAGACTACCACTGAGCAGTCCAGCTCTCACCCGGGTGCTGCCCAGAGACTAGCCACCATGCTGGGTCAAGGTCATCACCAGAAGCTGTGGCCTGCCAGAGAGGAAGGGCCGGCCTGGGCAGGAGTGGAGCAGTCTGAATTAGAGAGCCTGCAGGCCCAGCAAGGGAAATGTGCTGCCGCCCCTGTGCTCACTTGCAAGCTAAGAGTGCACTGTCTGGGGACAAAACCACTTCACACTCCAGGCCTGCATAACCAGCATAGAAACACGGAGCTGACACCTTCATCGTGAGTGCAGCCCACGGGAAGTAGCTGCAGCTGGGCCCACATGTGTCCTCACGTATGACAACACACAGTTTGAGGTCAAGCACCCGCCCCATGCCACTCAGTCACCTAAGGTCTCAGGCCCCAAAGCAGCACACGAAGCTCAAATTCTCCCAACACAGGACCAGGACGCCGGCTGCACTAGCTGAAACCCAGAGCTCACGCAGACACTGAGGGCCAGCACACAGTCCGCCCCAGTCACTGACGGAAGGAACTGTCCTCAGTCTCCACACATCAGATCCTTCCCACAGCAGCGTCAGGGTTCCCTGGAGCTAAAGCAGGCATCTCCAGCTGTGCCCCCGGCACCTGGAGAAAGAGCACTGTTTGTGGGAACACTCTGATGACGGGTCAAGTCAGGACCATGCCTGCAGAGCAGGGCAGAGGCCAGCTGAGGATTCCATGCTCTCCCCACTTTGGGGAAGCCTGAGGGAAAGGAGAGCAGGGGGGCCCACTGCCCTCGAGACCCCAGACAGCCTGGAAACCAATCACTCGACACCCCCTGGCGGCCCCCTTCCAGGCCTAGTTCCCTCTCCAAATCTGAAGCCAACTGGACGTGAACCCAGGTAATCTGGGGGTGAACAGGGAGGGGTCACAAAGCCATCCTGACCATCCATCACGCTGTGGCAGGGGAAATTCAGGAGCGCATTCCTGAACAAATAGTGCTAATTACCCAGAGTTTACTGTGTTTGTCATTAGAGAACTATTTTCCTGGCTGAAAAGGGATGAGCTGATTTTTATAAACCAAGACAGGTGCTAACTTTCCACCCCAGCCTCATTTTAAGAGCAACAGGGCTGCAATCAAGAAACCAGACCCAAGAGAGGACAACACACTGGAGTATACACATACTCACGCACATTCAGGGTCACACACAAGGTGGCCACCACCTGGCCCCTATCAAACACAGAGTACAGCGTCAGAAGCTGCAGTCCACAACCCCAGTGCCTCCGACGGCTCATGCCAACACACACCTCAGACCACCCACTACAAGCCACCCTCAACTCCATAAAACACACCTATTTTACCCATGTTACAATTCAGGGGGAGCCAGCCATCAGCACAGGCTTACTCCAGGTCAGGCCTCTGACTAGCAGGTGCTGAATCTGGAATGAGCGTCACCAGCAGCACCTCCCCTCAGCTCCAGTCAAGGAGCAACACTGTTCTTTGCTCACTTCTGCAATAACAAAAGACAAACTACCCATAGAAGCTCCGTCTTGGCAGTGATTCCCGGGTGGACTCAGTTTTCCTGATGCGCAAACCGTTCAGTGACATGAGCCAATGGCACATAAACCAACATGCTGCCCTGCAGGAGCGTCACAAGATGGGAAGGAGCTAATTAACGTGCTTCTGTAGTGTGACCACCCAGGCAGTAAAGACTCAGAACCAAGTGGCACCTCCTCCCCGCTGGGGGCAAGAGACAGTACAGCCAGCACCCATGAAGCCGCTTCAAGCAGCTTCCTCACTTGGCACAGCGGGCCCACAGTGTGGCCCACCGGGGACACAGAGCAACTGCCCCCACGCAAGGTCATGTAGCAGGAAGAGGCAGGTGTGAGGTCCCAGCCCAAGCACTGGAACCAGAAGTTTCCCCGAAGACTGTCCAAGGGCAGGACCAACATAGCCCGAAATAAAGCCTGAAAAACATCCACCACTCTGGAACCCTTCCAGCACAGCCTGAGCAGAGCAGCGGCGAGGCAGCTCCCTTGGCCAGCACCAGGGCAGGGAGGCAGCACCCCTTCACCTTCGGGGATGCAGCTCGGCAGCACCACTCCTGCCAGGCCCCTAAGGGAAGCTCACCTTTACGAAGAACCCGCTTTTTGGCGCGGATGTCTGTTTCCAACTCTGCTGCTCTGATGTAAATTCTAACGGACTGTGGGAGGTGACGGACAGCTTGGGCTACCACGGCCTTGGCTGTGTCCCCAGGCTGCAACCTGGCTGCCTCCAGCCATACATCCTCACTCTGTGGGACAGAAGAGCAAGTTGGTGAGGTATGTCAGGCTGGCCGGGTGGTAGGCACCCCTGAAGGGCACACACGAGTCTCAGAAACAGGAGGGGCTGCGTTCATCAGACCCATAGGCACGCCTGCCCCAGAGACCCCCTGAAACCCCTACACGTGGGAATGTGACTACAGCACATCTGTGCATGGGAAAGACACATCACCACACTGTGAGGCGAGGACAGCCAGCCCTCTGGGTGAGATGTCACCCCACGGACAAGGTAGGGACACACAGGCAGGCGGTCATGCAACTGCTGGGGAGTTTCGGATCAACGCTCATGTCTGGGGGAAGAATTCACAGGATGCCTCTCACTGTCAGGGTGCCCCAGCCTTCACAGTCAGCCTGTAGTCCTGAGGGTCTCAGGACTTTCTAGAGCTGATCATCACGGCCCCTGTGAGGCCCACCTCCTGGTTCTGACATCAGGAAGGGGGAAGGGCTGACCAGTCTTGCTATCTATCATTAAGGTCATCTGTTGAACAAGTGGCAGTCAAGTTTTCACTCCAAGTGAAAATTACCAGGAAAAGCCCTTTCCTGCTTTTTCCCCCTCCTCCCCCATCCCCATCCCACTGCCTGGAGCTTCGACACCAAAAGGGGGCAAAGAATCCCCTCTAAGTCCAGCTCACTTCCACATCGTCTGGCACAGCCTAGATGCCAAGGCCCCTCAAGGGTGTGGTGCAACCTCAGGGAGGGTCCCTACCTTGGGGCACATCTCCGTTCCCTTCATGATGAGGTTCCGAGCCACTTGCAGCTTGCCAGTGACTTCTTCCAGGCGGGCTGATGCAATCCAGGCTGGCGGGTGGTGAGGGTTTGTCTCCCGAACAGACTTGAGGAGCAATCTTGCCTTCTTGATGTCACTGTGCAGGCAAGAAAGCACAGGGTCAGACTGCCACGTGCTGCGTATGGGCCTGGCCAGAGGAGGCACCCCCATGGACACAACATCCAACTGTCATATCAGATGTCCCTGGTGACAGAACCAAGTGAGAACTTGGTCGGCACCCTCCCAAGCCTACTGCACCTCCATGCACACAGGCACTGAGCAGCAGGACTAGGTCAGAAGCATGGGAGACAATTAGCAAACTGCTCACTAGTTTGGCATACACATAGATTTTGATTGTTACCTGTAACAAATTTAACATCCACATACTTTGAATGGAAAATCAATCAATCCCACTCTTTCTTAGAATAGCCACATTTTGGCTGCATATTTTTCAAATAAAATCCAATACGTTCCCAGGAACCTGAGCCTACCCAGCCATCAGCTCTCCAGGGTACTCACTTGATGTCCCCTCCATGGGTCGGAATCATGGAATTCAAATCCGTCAGATAGCCTTTGGGGTCGACCACAGTCTGCCCACTCACTGAGTCAGACACCTACAAGACAGGCCGAGCCCAGTTGGTTGGACAGAGCCAGGAATGCCTAGAACGAAGTCCTTGGAGGGTCCCTAAACCCCTTCCCATAATCCCAACTATCAGTGGACACAGAAACTTTTAAAGAAAGAAAACAACTTACTCAAACGATAGTTTTTAATAATAATGAGCAAATTTCACCTATACAGAACAAAAACTTACATTAAAAAAAGGAAACCATAAAGTCCCAGGGGGAAAACCCAACTGAACATGAGGCCATCCAAGAATAAGTGAAACCCAGGAGTCAAGAGTTCTTTACATTTTCACACAGCAATTCACTGTAGTATTCTCTCAAGTTGTGAGTCACAAGGGACTTTCCTGGTGGTCCAGTGGCTAAGACTCCACACTGCCAATGCAGGGGCCCAGGTTCAATCCCTGGTCAGACAACTAGATCCCACAGGCTGCAACTAAGACCTGGCACAGCCAAAAAATTAATTAATTAATTGTTTTTAAAAGCTGTGAGTCTTAAAGTTGCCATGACAACCACACACACACACACACACACGAGCCTGGGTAAAAAATTATCAAAATTACAGCAAGACAAGAAAAGGATGAAAGGAAAAGTGATACGAAAGAAAAAATAAAACTCCCTTTGTTTGCAGGTAACTTAAGCAATGAGAAGGAAAAAATCAAACTCCCTTCATTTGCAGGTAATGGATTATCTCTGTAGAATATCCAAAAGAATCAACAAAAACCTCCCAGAATTAACAGGGAGCCACAGCAGGGCTGCAGAACACAAGGTTAATACCTATCACTATCCCACACACCAGCAGGGAACACTCGGAATCTAAAAGTAAAAATAACAATACTTAGAGGAGCACCCAAAACTGTGAAACCCAGTGCACCCTTACCACAGGTTTGAACTACATGGGTCCACTTACACTTGGATTCTCCCCCTCAGCACGTACCAGAGTGCTATGCAGTTTGTAGCTAGCTGAACCCACTGCCGCGGGACCACCCAAATGGACAGTCCTTGAGTGCACACAGGCTAATGCCCCTAAACCCCACAAAGTTCAGGGTCAATCGTACCTAGACAATTAATCTAACAAATACATACAAGATCTATAAGAAGAAAACTACAAAATCTTAATGAATGAAATCAAACACTAAATCAATGGAGAGTTTTCGTGCTCACGTCAGAAAGCTTAGTGCTGTCACGCAATGTCAGTTCTTCCCACCTTGATCTGGAGATTCAACATGTCCCCAGTCGAAATCCCCACAAGTTACCTGCGACACTGACAAGCTGATTCTAAAGTTTACATGGAGAGGAGGTAACAGATCCAGAGCAGCCAATGCAACATCAAAGCAGAAGAACAAACCTGGAGAATACAACCCAACTTAGAGACTTATTATAAAGATACAGTAATGACGACAGTGTGGAAACGGGGAAAAAAGACAAATTGGTCAACAGAACAGAGAAGCTAGAAATAGTTCCACACAAGTTCAGCCAACAATGTCCAACAAAGGAGCAAAGGCAACACAATGTAGAAAGAATCTTTGTTGACAAATGGTATGAAACAAGTGGACACCCACATGCAAAACATGAACTGAAGGGCTTTCCTTGTGGCTCAGTGGTAAACAATCAGCCCCAACGCAGAAGACCCGGGTTTGATCCCTGATCCGGGAAGATTCCACATGCTTCCACTAAGCCTGCACACCACAACTACTGAACCTATGCTCTAGAGCCCAGGAGCTGCAGCTACTGAGCCAATGTGTCACAAGTGCTGAAGCCTGAGCATCCTAAAGCTTGTGCTTGACAAGAGAAGCCACTGCAATGAAAAGCCTGTACATCACAACTAGAGAAAAGCCTGAGCAGCAACGAAGACAGAGCACAGCCAAAAATTAATTAATTAAAAAACAAAACATAAATTGAGACAGATTTTTACACTCTTTACAAAAGTTAACTCAAAAGGAATCACAGAATTTCACTGGTGGTCCTGATTCTGGTTAAGAGGTTAAGACTCTGCACTTCCAATGTAGGGGACACAGGTTTGATCCCTGGTCAGGGGACTAAGACCTGATATGCCACATGAGGCAGCCAAAAAAATTTTTTTAATTTAATTAAAAAATAAATTAAAAATTAGTATGGTATATGCAGTTTAAGTTTTTAAAAAAGGAGGGGGAATTACAGACTTAAGTAAGATGCAAAACTATAAAACTCGTAGACAATAACATAGGAGAAAATGGACATGACCTGAAGTTTAGCAATGACCTTTTTAGATACCACATAAAGGCACAATTCATGACGGGAAGAACTGATAAGCTGGACTTCATCAGAATTAAAAATTTCTGTCTGTGAAAGACACTGTAAAGAGAATGAAGACAGGCCACAGCCAGGAGAAAACATTTAGAGGGGACATATCGGATAAAGAATTGTTATCTAAAATACAAAGAAAACTCTTAAAACTCAACAGAACAAACCACCCAGGGAACTTCCTGGCAGTCCAGTGGTCAGGTCTTAGTGCTTTCACTGTCAAAGGCCCAGGTTCAATCTCTGGAGGGGGAAACAAGATCCTGTAAGCCACACAGCACAGCCAAAAAAACAAGTTCTTGAAAAAAACGGGCCAATGACTTGAACAGACATCTCTCCAAAAAAGAGACACAAATGACCAACAAGCACATGAAAAGATGTTCAACATCATGAATCAGGGAAATGCCAGTGAAAACCACAATAAGTTACCACCTCACACCCATGAGGACAGCTACCAGGAAAATGTCAGAAAATAACCAGTGTTGTCAAGGATGCAGAGAAACTGGAGCCCTTGCACAGTGGTGGCCTGCTGGAAAACGGTATGGAGGTTCTTCAAAAAAGTAAACCGAGAATTAATACATGATCCAGAAACCCCACTTCCGAGTTTATACTGAAAGGAAGTAAAACAGGGACCTGAACGGTACCAGGGCTCACAGCAGCAGCTGTCACAGCTGCCAAAAGGCAGACGTGCCAGGACAGATGAAGAGTAAACAAAATGTGGTTTATACATACATACAATGGAGTACCATTCAGCTTTTTTTTTTACTATTTATTTTTTGTTTATTTACTTGGCTGCACCAGGTCTTAGCTGTGGCACCCGGGATCCTCAGTCTTCATTATGGCAGGCAGGATCTTTAATTGCGGCATGTGGGATCTAGTTGCCTGACTACGGATGGAACCTGGGCCCCCTGCGTTGACAGCTCAGAGTCTTAGCTACTGGACCACCAAGGCAGTCCCTCACTCAGCTTTAAAAAGCAAGAAAATCCTGACACCTGCTACAACATGAATGAGCCTTGAGGACACAAATGAAGCTAAGTGAAATAAACCAATCACTACAAGTCAATCACTATATGAACCTATTCACGAGGTTCCAGAGTAATCACCTCAGACAGAACGTAGGATGTGGGCCAGGGGATGGCGGGTGAGAGGCTCAGTTTGGGAAGACGAGAAAGTTCTGAGATGATGGTGGTGATGGGGCACAATATGGATGTACTCAATGCCCCTGAGGGCATTTAAAATTGGTTAAAACTGGAACTTCCCTGGCAGTACAGTGGATAAGAATCTGCCTGTCAATGCAGAGGAGATGGGTTAGACCCCTGGTTCAGGAAGATTCCACACGCCGTGGAGTAACTACACCTGTGCACCTGAACCTGTGCTTTGTAACAAGAGAAGCCACTGCAATGACGCCTGAGCCCCGCAATGAAGAGTAGTCCCTGCTTGCTGCAACTAGAGAAAACCCGCGCACAGCAACTAAGACCCAACACAACCAAAAAAATTTTAACAATTGCAACTATAAATTTTATCTTAAAAAAATACTTTAGCACAAAAAATTACAATAAAGGCTTCTTTAAAAAAAAAATCCCATATTTTACACACAACAATAAACAACAAACTAGATCCATGGAACATAAATGACACTCAGTTTCACCACGAACAAGTATGCAGAGTAAGTGGAGGCTCTTGAGGGGACAGGCTTTGCCCCTCAGACAGGCAAAGACAGAGGTCAGCTCCTCCATGTTGCTGAGTGTGAGATATCCTGACTTTGAGACACACTTTGGCACCTAAATGGAAATATGCCAATCTAACAATGCCACTTTAAAAATACTATTTTTAAAACGTTTAAAAAATGTTCACCTAAATCTGCAAAGACAGAAGCACGAGGACCTCATCAAAACATAGTCTGTGATCACAAAAATGTAGAAACCACCCAAAGGATCTATCAGTCAAAGACTAAACCATGATACTCATAGTGAACTACTTTCCAGTCTATAAACAGGTATTTAGCAATACAAAAATGTGCAATTTTTTGGATCAGTAAGCTGTTTTTCTCCTATAGAATATTTGCTCACTATAAAAACTCAAGTATAGCAAAAGCTCAATTTAAATTTAAAAATTTCACACTGCATCAACAGGAATGGCTGAGGAGTTCACTCTGCTGTTTTTATGTTTCTCAGTATGTGTGAGTCTTTTCTGTAAAAACGTTAAACACAAAGTGTTCCCAGTGGTGTGGGTGTGCAGATCCATCTGTGTGGGTTCACTCTCTTCAACACACACACTACTCTGGGTCTGGTTTTCATGAGCATGACAACTCCTTCCTCATTTGCAGATTGTTTTGACTTTATGGTGCTTTCTGTCGTGGACAAGTTTTTAATCTGTACATAGTTATATGTGAAAGCACTGTCCTTCACTGTTTCTGACAATAATGTCATAAGGTGAAAGGGTCTTTATCCAGCCAAGGTTTTCTGGAGCCAGGAGCCAAGCACACACCCCATAAGGACACAACCACTCACTCAGGTGTGGGAGGGACACCCACGTTCAATTTTCACATAAAGAGGGAAGGGCATTAAGTGACATCAACACTGAGCACGTGGCTTGTCGTGAGTGCATGTCTGGGCTGCTCCTCAGGCAGCCCCGTTACCTGCCACAGACCACAGGCCCCGAGGGAACAGGAGAAGCACACCAGGTGGCCCTCTGCTGCTGGCGCCGAGTGCAACACACCTGGACCCACCCCAGACGACCAGCCTGGGGCAGAATCCTACCACTCTGTGTAACTGGACACATTACAGGTCTGTTTAACACATGACAAAGCACTTCAAAAGGTGAACTTTTCACAAATGTATGTAACTTTAATAAGCAAAAACAAAATTATTTAATATAATCTATAGGAAAATAACGCATGACACAAGCTCTTACCTGGCTCAGCCGCATGTCCATCAGAGTGTTCCTGGCTTGGCCAATCTTCCTCATGTCCAGCTCACCTGTGCCAGGTGTCATCAACCCAGGTGTCATCCCACCCGGGTATGGAGTGTTCAGTCCTCCTGGATAGGGTGTGTTTAGGCCTCCAAATTGCTGAGGGAGAAAGGACAAAAGGCTGGCCTGCATTTTCATGCATTTCATTCTCATCTCTCCAGAGTCTTTCCACTGGAGCCTGACATCTGAACTGTCAGACGGACTCCAGCCCCTGCCCCTCCCACCCACTGCTCCCACCACTGGTGTGTGTGACCACACGGAAGGAGCCCTGTCCACTGTCTCTGTGGAGGCTCACAGTTTGCCGGGGATCCACCGAAGTGTGGTTCTCTCCAGTCTGTAAATGTTTGGCGAAGAAACTGTCGGGAACTGGGGTCAGCTTCTCATAGCGGGGATTCCGCTGGCGTTTGTTTCTGGCGTCGCCAACCTCAGGGATGCTCAGCCACTCTTCTTCTGTGACTTCTGCCAGTTTCCTCTGGAAACACCAGGCCCCCCAAAACATTAATTTCATAGGCACCAGAAAAACTACTTTCTCCCTGACCCCTATCACCCAAACATGGTGCCTGAAGGAAGGGCTCTGATGCAGACATATTTCTCTACTTCACTTAGAAAAATCAATCTGTTGGATCTGCTCTGCTTCACTCAGATGTAAGTTGTTCTGTCAAAGCCCAGAGGACAGGCTCAGAAAACCTGACATCTAAATGACACCGCTACAAAGTTACAAGACAATCAGCCCCTCTGTCCCAGCTGCTCTGGTGAGGAGCTTTCTGCATGCAGGGCCCTTCTCCCACCCTCTGAACAAAACACAGAGCAGAGCTTCATCACTGAGTCCCACAGGCTCTGTTCTCTGCTGGGAAGGGCGTGAGGAACAGCAGGTCACCCGTCTCCTCACTTTGAGATCTGAGAACTGTTGCTGAATTTTGGGACGCTCCATACGATATTTCTCAATTTCTTCTTTCTCCCTTTGCTCCCTAGAAATAAAATGCGTGTACACATTAGAAATCCGGGATGTCCATTCTGAAACAAATCACTTTATTATCCTTCCTAATTAAATCACCAACAAGAGTAATTTCACACACTAAGCAGCTAAATCAAATCTATTTTAAGGCAACAATGGACACATGCACAATAACTCAATTTGCTACCTGATAAAAACTAAAGAGTTATCTTATTACAATAAACACTTGCATCTGACACAAGTATGTGCTGTGCTTAGTCGCTCAGTCATGTCCAACTCTTTGTGACCCCATGGGCTATAGCCCGCCAGCCTCCTTTGTCCGTGGGGATTCTCCAAGCAAGAATACTGGAGTGGGTTGCCATGCCCTCCTTCGTGACACAAGTATATTTACTGCTTTAAAATTCTATAAAGTCTCAAAGGTAGGGCCATCTTACGATACTTATCTCAGGAGGAAAGATGAACCACAGTCCTAGCTGCCCATCCAAATGGGTTCCTGGTGACTCAGGCCAGGCTGATGTGAACCCAGAGAGCAGTGGGCAATGACAACAAAGAGTCAACCAAGTGGGCTAAACCAGAGGGACGCCAGTCCAGTGGTAATGACTTCACAACACTGAAATTCACACTTTCCTCCATAAGGTTAGATAGGAATCTGAACGTACACTGACGAATGACGTGCTTGGAAAGACAGAAACCTCTCCGTGGACCAGAGACAGTCCATCATCACAGCTCGTGGTTTTCTGGCCATCGACATTCCATGTGATTTGAACCAAACCTTGGGCTCCAACTTCTAATCCACCAGAAACACTGACAGGGCTACAAAAGGCACCCTAAGGAACTGGGCAGTCATTCAGTAAAGGGGTGGGGTGGGGTGTGTGTGCCTAGGGGACGTGCCCAAGAAGTGGTTCTGACTATCCTGATTGGGAAAGGCAGTACGATGATAACCAGCTATCAGGTTAACAAAGATGGACCCCTCAGTGCCAGGACAAACTGACCTGAAAGGACCCAGCAAAGCCCACCTGCAGAAGCAGGCCAAGCAAATGCACAAACTGAACAGTGCAGGCTATGTGGCCTAAAGTTACTTAATACAACTTTCTGAATGTATACATGTCACTCAAGTTTTCTTAAATGAACGAATTCCAGAAGATTGCAATCACGTCTTCTTTAACACACAAAACCACTTAATTACAATACATATAAACTCAGGCACATTAAAGAATGTGCTTTTAAAAAAACTCCCTTGGTGCTCACTTCAGCAGCACATACACTAAAATTGGAACAATACAGAGAAGACTAGCATGGCCCCTGCATAAGGATGGGGCTTCCCAGGGGGCGCAGTAGTCAAGAATCTGCCTGCCAACGCAGGAGATACGAGAGACACGAGTTTCATCCTGGGGTTGAGAAGATCCCCTGGAAGAGAAATTGGCAACTCACTCTAGTATTCTTGCCTGGAAAATTCCTGGACAGAGGAGCATGGCAAGCTACAGTCCATGGGATCGCAAAGAGTCAGACACGACTGAGCACACACGTATGCATTCATGCGTGTGCTATCATGACACACAAATTCGCGAAGTGCTCCATATTTTTGTATTGTCGTATGGCAGAAACCAACACAACATTGTAAACCAATTTTCCTCCAATTAAAATATAAATTAAAAAAATAATGATACTCTTGATTAAAAAAACTTCTCTGAAAAACAGAAGTTCACGCCTCTAATAAGACCTCCAAAAAATTAAAAATTCTACATATGAGAAGTAAGAGAACTCTATGTTTAATGAGCAGTAGAAATAAAAAAGTAAACAAAATGTTACCTGTCACCTTCCAGGCTTATGAATAAACATTACCCTTTTACCTAAACTTAAACCTCCCTGTCCTAATATTCCACAGTGAGAATGCATTCTTTATGTAGTAAAAAATATAAAAAATTTATAAAGCAATAAAACTTATTTTAATAAGCAATAAAACTTATTATAGTCCTGTTTACTTCGCATAAATTTCCCCAGTAAAGGACAAGGAACCAGAAAGCTGCCACTGAGGTAACATCAAGGACAGACATGCCAGCCCAAGATCAGTGTTACACACCCACCTGAGCTACCAGAGGGAAAACAGGAGGGCCCTGTGGTGGGGCAGGGAGAGGGTGGGTCTTACCTAAGCCTGCCTGAGCCTCTTGCCCTCCAGCTCACTGCAGTCTGTCCCTACCAGCCCAGTCCAACAACAACATGAGCTACAAGACTCTCCACACACAGCTGCCTGCCCACAAGGATTTCGATGGTCATTTGCTATCTTCGGTGAATCTCCAAATTACTTAATATACACTCATCAATATCACTACACCCATTTCAAAGATGGTAAACCCAATCCACAGTCAGAATAATCCCCCCAATTCTGTGGATTTCCAGAAAGTCAAACAAGGAATTCCTAAGCTCTCCACTCTAGTCCCTAGGCCCTGAGGCTACTGGGAAACAGTTACAGACCGAGCCCCAGGCAACCTCAAAGCTGAGCAGACAGACGTCCTATTCTTGCAACTTTTCTCCAAGTCTGAAATAAATCAAAGCTTTTTTCAGACTTCCGCAGCAGTTCAGTGGTTAGGACTCCACACTTCCGCTGCAGGGGTCACAGGTTCAATCCTGTTGGGGAACGAAGATCCCACATGCTACAGAGTGCACCTAAAAACAAACACATTCCCCCCCCACCCCAAGTTAGATAAACACAGAGTGAAGACTGATAATCTGTCTTACCTTCTCTCCTTCCTTCTTTCATCCATCCTTTTATCCAGGGCTGCATAGATAGCATCTGCTTCCTCATCGTCTTTTTCATAGGGCCCACTTGAGAAGAGACTCCCAGCATAGCCGTTAAACTGAGAACCAAACAAGATTCTTAGAGGAGCGGCTTCTCCTCCAATACAACCCCCACTGGCAGCAACAGAACACATCTAGCTGCAAAATGCGAGCTCAACAAGTTTTTTTCAAGCAGTTAAACTTAAATTGAAGGATAACAAAATAGCTGATGAGTACTCTTCAAAATTGTCAAGGGCATGTAACAGAGTCTATCTACACCAATCAGAGGAGACTAAGAGACACAAGATACAGAGTGGGATCCTGGATCGGGTCCCAGGCAGGAGTAGGACACAGGTGGAAAAACCAGGGGAACTGAAGTAAGATCTATAGGTTAATAGTGCTGTGCCAATGTTAATTTCCTGGTTTCAATAATAGTTCTAGGGTGCAAAGAAAACTAAATTCAATATCCTGGGATAAACCATAATGGAAAAAAATATAAAAAAGAATGTATATAAGTGTATAACTGAATCACTTTGCTGTACAGCAGAAATACAGTATTGTAAATCAGCTATACCTTAAAATAAAAATGAAAATAAAAACAAATAAATAAAAAGTTAAAAAAATAAAAATAGGGCTTTCCCTGGTGGTCCAGTGGTTTCCAATGCACCCCCAAGCAGGGGGTGCTGGTTCAGTCCCTGGTTGGGGAACTAAGATCACACACACCATGCTGAATAAAGAATAAATTTTTTAAAAACACAGTAATAGTACTAGGGATATGTAACATGAGGAGAAACTTGTGAAGGGTATGCAGGAAGTCTCCATACTATTTTTGAAACATCTCTATAACTTTAAAATTATTTAAAAATTAAATTTGTATTTTTTTAATTCAAAATTAAAAATTTAAAAACCTTTTCCTCTGAGGAAAAATAACACCTATTGTAATATATCTATAGAAAACCTCATAGACCAAATAAGAATTAACTAAGAAGATGAGAACTAATGCAAATGAAGACAAACATTACCACCAATTCCACTTATAATTCCCCTCATTAGGGCTTTCCTGGTGGCTCAGTGGTGAAGAATCCACATGCCACTGCAGGTGACATGGGTTTAATCCCTGATCCAGAAGATCCCACATGTCTCAGAACAAGCAGCCCATGCATAACTCTTAAGCCTGTGCTGGAGAGCCCAGGAACCGCAACAGCTGAAGCCACCACAATGAGAAGCCCTCCCACTGCAACTGGAGAGTAGCCCCTGCTTGCCGCAACTAAAGAAAGTTTATGCAGCAATGAAGACCCAGTACAGCCCCCCAAAAAAGAGTAAGAAAAATTAGTTTAAGAAAAAAAAATTTTCATCTTTAAAGACCAGCCAAGATACGTCAATGTGACAGTTCTAATATCAGCAAGTGCATCTCTTCTGAAGCAACCACAAAAGGGCACATTTCGTTGTATTTGTCCTGCTCCCCCTCACACTCTGTACATGCTGTCCCCTAACCTTGAGTAGCTGAAACAGTCAATATACCCATTACTCCAAGCCCCTCATCAAATGCCCACAGCACAGTGTCCCACACAAGTCACCTCATCATAATTGGTGTCATTAAGATCCTCATCATCGTCATCGGCAGCCTGGCTCTTCTTCATCTGGTCCCCGACAGTCCTCTTGCCTGGGGGCGCATGGCGGTCATCCACAGGATCGTTGGCATCCCGAGCAGGTCCAATGTCTGAGCGAGTGGTAAAACCAGTGGCGCTGCAGGAAACCCCAAGGGGCCCATTTATCCTGTGCCAAGACGCTTCACAGCTGTCACCTAATGACACCTAACTCCTCTGGGAAATCTTCAAAGAACCCGGAGACAGTGAACTCCATACAGCTTTGCTCTCACACACCGCCTGTCTGCCCTCTTCAGGAGAGAAACCTAAGGAAGTTCCGAGATTCGCCTGGGCACCAGACCTCCCTGCTTCTAGGTCCCAGCCTCCCATTTGCAACAGCCTGCCAATCAGCCCTCTCTCCCAATCCACCAGGTCCTCAATCCAATTCGGCCCAGTCGGAGTTCCTCCTCTGTGCCCACCCTACAGCTGCTCAGGCCTGTTTCAGTCAATGGTGACAGTGCTCCCCCAGGCACCACAGCATCAACTTTGCTTCCTTCTCCCTCCCATCTCATTAGAAAATACCCTGATGCTGGGAAAGATTAAAGGCAGGAGGAGAAGGGGACGATAAGAGGATGAGATGGCATCCTGAGGTTGGATGGCATCACTGACTCAATGGACATGAGTTTGAGCAAGCTCCGGGAGATGGTGAAGGACAGGAAAGCCTGGCGTGCTGCAGTCCACGGAGTGGCAGAGTTGGACATGACTGAGCAACTGAACAACAACCCTCCCATCTGTCTCCAAATTCTACAGGCTCTACCGCCAAAATCCCTCCTCCCATTCTGGCTACCCCCACATGTAACTCTCCTGCTTCAAAGCAGCTCTGAGCACAGTATACTGAGCCATCTGCCTCACTAATGCCTACAGGGGCTCTGGTCCCTCTGCTCCTGCAGTTCCACCCACACAGATTCCTCACAATTTCCTCTTCTTCCTCCACACTTCATCTTCTTTCTCAACTGCCCAACACACAATGGGTCAGTTTCTTGTTTGACCCTGCCACAACTTACATCCTCCTTCTAAACTTGGCTCGGATGTTGGTGGCCGGAATCCCAGAGTTGTAAATCTCTTTCTCTTTATGTACTTATTTACACAAATACCTCATCTCTCCTGTTAAACTGCAAGTCCACTGAAAACGCTGTCAATTATCTTAGACTTATGTGTGCCCCGGATTCTAACGTGCATAACGCTGGACATTAATAGTCGCAACAAGAGAAACCCAATAGTCTTCTTGACCAAATGAGTAACAAACAAATAGGATGATGATTGCTCATTTATTCAACAATATACGGTAAGCACCTGACCTGGGGGACGCAGTCCCAAGGCTCACCAATGCCACCCCTACCCTGGGGGAGTAGAGAGTCTGAAGAAGCAGCAATATGACCAGCAGCACCTCAGAGGTGAATGAGGTACCACGGGGAGCGGCCAGAGGACTCCAGCCCGGCTCGTGGGGACAAAATCTGTCACGCTCAAGACAGGGCTGGCAGGTCTGACTGGCCTAGGAGTTAAAGTAGCCATGGTGCTCCGACTACATGACGGGGACTCGCGACCTCGCCACTGCAGCTAGCAAGACAGTGCTACTATCCACCCTGGGGACTGAAACCGGGCTCAGAGCCGGCGCACCAACTCCAACTGTCCCGCCACCTCGGGGCAGACAACCTCCCTCGGGTCCGCCCTAATCCAACGCGCTGTTCTTCCCACAAGGATCGGACTGACCCCAAACCATCCCTGCTCTCGTCCTCCGTCGCCGTCGGCGAGCGCCCCGACCCAGGCCCTTTCCCTCAGCGCGCGGCCCGCTCCAGGCCTCACCCTCGGCCCAGCCCCGGCACGTAGCCGAGAGGGGCGGGCATGCCCAAGAACGGCTTCTTCTTCTTGTTCATGGCGCCGGTGACACCAAAGGCCAAGAATGTAAAAGACCCTGGCCGCAGCCAGAAACGAAACAGTACAAAACTCCTTCCGCCGCAGGAAGCAATTGCCACCTGCGTCACCCGTGCCCCGGAAGCAGAACGCCCCGTGAGACGCAGCCCCGCCCACCTTGGATTCCCCGGGCGGAAGTTCACGAAACAAGACTTCCGGCAGCTTCCAGGGGCTCCAGGCTGCGGCTAAGGGGCGGAGACGCTGAGCGCGTGCGCAAGAGCGTCGAGCCCCGCGGGCGAACGGTGTCTTGCCGGGCTAGTCCTGTGAGACTTCCGAACTGAGCAGGGGCGACCCTGCTTACAGCCTGTTCTCGATGCATTTCTGAGACCTTCCTGTACTAGCAGGACCCATGGGTCCTCTTCTTCCCTGAGCCACACACTTTGCCCTTCAGAATCGTCTTGGCCCTGGGTCAAGGCCTAACACACCTGAACGGGCTGCATACCTAGGCCGTTGTGTAGAGCTTGGTGGGTTGTATGTGTCGTGATCGCTGTGCCCCCATGTGCAGTCTACTGCCCTGGCTCTCAACACTCAGATTCCTGGGCCCAATTCGGGCCCTTCCCACACCCCCACTATACCCTGAACATCCCCGTGACTCCAGAGAGGGTCAGAACCCAGACCCTAAAGAGTTAATTGATGAAAATAAATGCAGCAGAACAAGCCAGTATGTGGGCATGGGTGGTCACAACATGTGGGTGAATTCCTTGTGTGTTGGTAGGCACAGATGCAAGTCAGACCATCCGTACTTGTTTGAAGTGGACATGCAGGACTGTCCTGCATACATGTCTGAGTGTCCATGTGCACCTTTGCTGAGATGGCTGTGGGACATCCTCTGGCCCCCACATATATCTGGGGAGAGCCATCAGGTTGTTGGCAGAGCAGGCAAAAAGCTGGTCACGAGTCGAGCCTTCTACTGGAGGAGGCAGCTGCTAGCCCAACCTAACACTTCTCACTAGAGTTCCGAAGCAAGCAGAGTACGTCTGCCTGCTGCAGCCTCCTCGGAGTCTCTCTCTCCTGTCTGTCCCCAGCCGACCCCTTTTTGACACCACGTTCTGGGCACTGAGTCAGATTCCAGAGCTATAGAAGGCAGGGAAGAGACCCTGATGTCCTCCTGAAGTTCACAGTGTGGCTCGGGCTGAGACGGTCAAACTGGCTTCTCTGGGGAAACAAGTGCCCATTCCAAGGGAGACCTCCGTAGAGGTCTGCAGAATGCATAAATAAAGGAATGGGTAAGTAAACTGAGATAGGAGAATGGAGGGGAAAGGTGGATCTGGCCATTGACCTAAGCCCCAGAGGGCAGAAGGTCCCAGGAGAAAGTAGGACCCTTTCCCCTTTCGGTCCCTGCCTCAGGTGCTCCTGCGGACGCCTGGACGCCGTGCAGCTGCACAGAGTCACTCGTTCTTGGATTCATGCCCAGGTGCGCACGGCCTCCCCTTGCCCTGGCAGCCGCCCTCCGCGCTCGCAGATCCGCGCGCCGCCGACACCCCTCGGAGCTCCCGGAGCGCGCCCGGCTCTCAGGGCTCAGCGGCAGGTGCCTCGCCGCGCAGACTCGCCGGGCGCGGGGACCGGCTCAGGCGCGGGGCCGGCTGGGGCGGGGCGGCGGCGCGCGTTCCCCGCCGGCCACACGGGCCGCCCTGCGCCCGGCGAGGGGCGTGTGCACCGGCGGGGCACTCGCGGGCCCCATGTTCACGGAGCTGAGAACCAAGCCGAGCCCCCCGCGAGGCCGTGCCGGGGCTGTGCGCGCCGGCTTCGGGGAGCGTCGGGATGTGGATGGTAAGCGGGGTTGGATCGGGGCGCGGGGCTATCGCTGTCTGCGGGCTCTGAGGACCGGAGGGACGGGGGCGGGTCCTGGCGTACTCTGAACTGCCCCCGCGGTCGGAACAGGGGGCGCGTCCGGCCGAACCGGGTCCCCAATGTCTTTGTCCCACGCTGAGTCGAGGGCGGGGGTTGCGGGGGCGGCGGTCAGGGCTTGGGGGAGGTGACCCGCCGGGGCTCCTATCCCCAGGCTAGCACCGCCCTGCGGTCACCTTTTCCTTCGCGCGGAGTAAATCTTCCTCGGCCCCTGCAGTGGGGCCCAGAGGGGGCCAAGGCCACGGACGGCTCGGGAGCCCCCGCCCCATTTCCTCCTGGAATTCTGACATTGGGGCTGGAAGGGAGGGACGGACCGACGGACAGATGGAGAGCCCTCCCCCGGCGTGGGGAGGAAATGGGCGGGGCCTGGCTGGCCCAAGACAGGTGCAGCGCGGGCAGAGACTTACTTCCAACTGGTTATACCGCCCAGAGGCCACACCAGGCGAAGACCTGCGACCTGAGTGCCCATCCCCTCAGGATGCTGGCTTAGAATGAATCTCCTTCCTCCCTACTAGAACCCACCTAGGCTAGGCAGCGGCCACACTGGCCACACCCTCTGTCTGACCCTGCTGCTGCTGCTGCTAAGTCGCTTCAGTCATGTCCACTCTGTGATTGCCATTTCCTTCTCCAATGCATGAAAGTGAAAAGTGAAAGGGAAGTCGCTCAGTCGCGTCCGACTCTTAGCAATCCCATGGACTGCAGCCCACCAGACTTCTCCATCCATGGGATTTTCCAGGCAAGAGTACTGGAGTGGGGTGCCATTGCCTTTTCCGCTGTCTGACCCTAGACCTCAAATTTAGAGTTACTGGTGGCCATCCAGTTCCAGAAAGTTGCAGGAATGGGAAGGAAAGAGTGGGAGAAGGATGTGGGTTTCCCTCAGTATTGAAACCTTCCGGGCACATCACCGAAGCCAACCATAAATGGGGTGAGGAGCTGTGTCTGTCATAACGAGGGTTTCTTACCCCGTCCTGCTGACCGGGTGGGTGGAGAACCCCAGCCTGGGATCCCCATCCTGCCTGCTGAGTCAAGGCCTGGATGCTGGAAAATGGGACAGGCTGAGCCCTGCTTTCTGTCTGTCCCCAGAGTGCTGTTGACTTGTGGATACCATACATCCATCCACTCAGTCATTCACAATGTTTCTGGGCACTTTCTGTGTCCAAAGACCTGTGCAAGGCTTTGGGAGGGGCTCTGCCCTCCCCTGACTTGTGTCAGCAACCAGCACAGAAATGACCGTAAAACTAAAATGTGATGAGTGTAATGAAGTTGGTGTGGGAAGAGAAAGCAGAAGGTGTCAGCTAAGGTCCCTGAGCACATGGCTGCAGCCTGCATGTCTGTGCTGATCAGTGCAGGAGTACCAGGAGCTGCCCTGGGCTGGGGGCCTGCAGGGGATTGGGGGGGAGCAGGAACCTTGTTGGCTTGCCCTGAGTTGAGCTTCTTGTTCATGAGTCACAGCCAGTGAGCACAGCAGGAAAAGGCCAAGCCTGGAAGGAATGCCAGGGAGGGCTACAGGGACTGGGTGCCTTTGACGATGTGGGCAGGCAGCCCAGCCATAGGGGTCTCACCACCGCACAGGGGCTTCCAGGGTGCTCGGGCCAGCGTTTCCTCGCAGGCAAGTCCTATGTGCGCATCCTGGTCGGATGTGGCTATGCCAGTCCAAGGAGGGGTCAGGGCTGACCCAGGCTAGTGCCTCACCTGGCTCTGAGTGTGAAGCTCCCTGGCAAGCATGTCTCACTCTAATTAAATAGAATCCAACAAAGGACTTCATGCTCCCAATGCAGGGGGCCCAGGTTCAATCCCTGGTCAGGGAATTAGATCCCACATGCTGCAACTAAATCCCAGCATAGCCAAATTAAAAAAAAAAATAAAATCCATCTGGCTCACCAGAGCACAGACTGTGCTTCCGAAAGGTGGTGTCCTGAAGACAGCTCTTGCACACTTCCTTCTGTTTAGGGGGCTGGTGAACCCATAGCTGGGAAAGTGCTTCTCCCCTTCAGTGGAGGGAAGATGGGCTGAGCGGTGGGAAGCCAGCTTACAAGGAGATGAGCCCCTGTCCCTGACCACTGTGACCAGGTACCCCTACTCTGCAGCCACTGCCCACTTCAACTTCTGCCGGACCCTCCTGGATCACACGGTGTCGGCCGAGAACATCCCCTGCCCCCTGCCTCGGACACCAGGTACCAGCCTCACGTGGCATGACTCCCGAAGTCAGAGGGCAGCTGGCGGCCGGCCAGTCAAGCTCCTGCAGCAGCCTGGCACCGAGGCCCCCCAGGTATCCACCCACCCACTATACCCACCTCAGTACCTGCCCTGCTCACCACCTCTCTCCACCAGCCACCCCTCTCCCCACAGGGCCGGCTGTACTCTGACCACTATGGCCTATACCACACGAGTCCGTCCCTGGGTGGCCTGACGAGGCCCGTGGTCTTGTGGAGTCAGCAGGACGTCTGCAAGTGGCTCAAGAAGCACTGTCCCCACAACTACCTCGTCTATGTGGAGGCCTTCTCTCAGCACGCCATCACTGGTGCCTGGGGGATGGGGACTGGGGTGTGGCAGGGGCGTGGGGCTCCTCCCCCATCCCCTCTTTCTCGGTTTCTTCTGGGTTGTCTTCTCTCCCAGTCTCTCTGTTTCTGCTGTTACCTGGCTTTGCTCCACTCAGTCTCCATTCATCCTTACCCTCCCTTCACCTCTCTCCCTCTCTTGCCTTGTCTCTTTGAGTCTCTCTCTGAGTCTCTGTCTCTGCCCACGCCACCTATGTTTTGTTTTCCTCTGTCTCCACCTTTGCTCTTGAAGCCCCGGATGGTGACCTGGGTTCCACCCCTCTCCTCTCCCCTCCCTCCCAGGCCGGGCGCTGCTGCGGCTGAACGCAGAGAAGCTGCAGCGGATGGGGCTGGCACAGGAGGCGCAGCGGCAGGAGGTACTGCAGCAGCTGCTGCACCTGCAGGTGCGCGAGGAGGGGCGGAGCCTGCAGCTGCTCAGCCAAGGTCAGTGGGAGGAGCCAAGAGAGCCAACCTGCTCAGACAGGCCTGGGGGTGGGGGACTGGGCCTGGAGGAGCCCTGGAGTGCAGGGTGGGCACACTGACCTCAGGAGGGTGGCCCGGGACCTCAGTAAGGGCCATCCTGCACCCAGGCAGAGGGGACAATGCCAGAGGCCCCCGACTCTCTTTACCCCCATCCACCTCTTAGCTTCCTTCGGAAACATGTCCTAGCTGCTGCCTAGGCTTGAAATCCGGACCCCAGCACTGTGACCAGAGCCCCAGTGAGGAAGAAGCAGAGCTGGCCTTGCAGCCCCTCAGACCCTGTGTGGCCAAACCTAGCCCAGTGGACAGGTGGGACCAGCATCGCCTCCACCAACCATCTCTGGTTGTGCACTCCGGGCTTGCCTGGGAGTGGGGTGAGCGGGTAGGCAGGGGCCCCCTACCAGTTGGGGTCCTTCCTACCAGGACCTGAGCCCAGGCCCACCCCCTGGTGCTGCTGGCGGCATGCAGGGCAGCCACCTGGAGCCAGAGCAGATCTCGACATCCCCCTAGACTCCCAGGGAGCCTGTTTATTTATATTCCCTTCACCCGCGTTAATGTCCGCCCTCCACTGCCTGCTGAGTCATGTGTCTTCTAGGCACCCTGCCCTCTCCCAGGGCCAGAGGTCTGCCCTTTGCCCCATTCACACCTTTCCCCAGCCCTGAGAGGACTGCCCGCACAGGTGGGATGAACTGCCAAGGCTCCCTTTGGTGTGTGCCCCTCCCCTGTTCCCACCCAGAGAGTGGTCATCAGCACAGGTCCAGCCGGGCACCATGTCAAGTGCTCTCACTCATTTCTGAAACCCTTACTATGTTCCATCTAGTGATGGGGACTGGGACTCACACCCAAGACCTGACAGACACAAGGAGGATCACACCCAGCACCAATACCAGGCTCAGCTATGTCCTGGCCTTAGGTTGCGGGATGGCTCTGTCCTCCCAGGGTCATGGAGACTGCCTTCCAGGCTTAATCATGGGTGGGCATTCCAGGAAACCTGGATCCACACAAGAGCTCTCTTGACAGTAGCGCCCCTTGCCCACCCAGGGGAGACCCAGCCAGCATGCAACCATGAATGGAGACCCATGCAACCATTCAGTGGGTCAGAGGGCCCCAGATTTGGGACTGGTGCAGTCAAGCAGAGGGAGAGCTAGGGTGGTCCCGACAGCCCCCACCTCTTGTTCCTCTGCCCACTCACTCCCCAGGGGACTCTGAAAACCTCGGGTCAGTTGGTGCTGAGCCATGAGCCCCTAAGCTGTGCCCTGAGCCGGCCTCAGGATGGGAGGTTGGTTGTTGTGGGTCTCACATGAAATTTGGACAAATGGCCTGGTGCCTCTCACCCTGTGCACCCACCATAGGAAGCCCCTCGTCCTTCCAAGCTGCCCTGAATATCCCTAGCCACCTCATGCCACCATGACATGACCCTTTCCAGGGATCCTTCCTCTCTACCCTAGTGCCTCCTTGTCTTGCCCCCTCAACCTCACTGTGCTCCTGTCTTGTCTTCCTTGTTTTGCGTTTTTATATTCTGACAAAAGAATCAGAAATAAACTTGGTTCTCAAGTGCCCGGAGTGTGGTGTCTGACTGAGACCATCCAGTCATGTGGGGTGCTGCTCAGAGCCTTGGTAGGGGGCACAAGCCTGGGCCTGGGAGGAGGGGGTGCCCTGAGCACCTGCCTCCAGCTGGGGCCACTAGGGGGCAGTGGTGTCCCACCCTGGCTGAGCACCTGTTTACCCCAACCGAGACCCTGCCTGCCTTGGCTGCCAGGTGGGCTGCACCCAGACACAGACACAGGTGTGTTAGGTTCCTAGGGCTGCCTTAACAAATGACACAACGAGGAAGCTTAACAGAAATGAGCTTTCTCATTGTACTACATGCCACAAGTCTGAAATCCTTGGGCAGCACTCCTTCCAGGACTCACAAAAGAACACCTCCTTGTCTCTCTCAGCTTCTAGGGGCTGCCCCATGGGATCCCTGGGCTCATGGACACACCATTACATCCTGAATTCTGGGGTCCCATCACCTCTCTGTCAAATCTCTCTCCTACAGGGACACTTGTCTTGAGAGGTAGGGCCCACCTGGATAAGCCAGGGTGATCTTGTCATCTCAAGATCCTTAACTTAATCACGTCTGCAAAACCCTCATTCCAGATAAGGTCCCACTCATTGGTTCCAGCGACCTGAAACGGCTGTCTTTTGGGGGGGTCCCCATTTAGCCCCTCACAGAAGGTAATGCCCTGACATAAGAAACACACGGGTCACAGTACATGCCCCCATACGTACCCACACAGCAACCAGGCACACACAAATACTAACAGGCCCCTGCAGCATGGACACATAGGCACAAACACAGACATACAGACACCTGTGTCCAAATGTACAACACAGTGACACACAGGGTCCCAGCATCCTGTGACCTCCTAGCACACAGAAAACACCAGGCACAGTGTACCCCCCACACACAATACACTCAACATCACATGTTGCCCTGTGGCCTGGATACACATTCACTAAGACCTGGACAACCATTTGGGTACTAACATACAACAGGCATCTTTCCCACCTAGCATGGGACACAGACACATCCTGACACCCTGATGTCTTGACACACGTGGTCACATAGACACACCTACACAGAGGGGTTGACATGCCACACATGCAGACTTATACAGGGAAAGCTATAGCCTTGGATGCATCAGAGCATACACAGTGACACCTCCCAAAATCCTGCAGGTCATGACCCCAGGGTGGGCACAGTGAACTAAGAAGGGATCACCCAGGCTTCTCTGGCTCTGATTTCCAGGCGAAGGACTGACTGACCCCCCACAGAGGGCTCCACCCTGCCTCTGCCCTAGAGTGGACATGTCTTGAGAGAAGCAGCTCCAAAGGGTCCCTGGGAGAACAGGATGCACATCTGCCCAAGAGCTTTGTGCCCTGCCCACAAGTGCAGCCACACCTGCTCCAGTGTGGACAAGCAGAGGAGGCGGAAAGGGCCTCGGGGAAAGGGGAGCTCCTTGCGCCTCCGGTTCCAAACTACTCCCCTACTCTACTTCATTCATTCCAAGTCATGGTGAGGTGGGTGCGCTGTCACATCCAGACCTGATACCAGCAGCCCCGGGGTGGGCCCAGTTCTGGGGCACAGAGGAGCAAGGCACTGGTGGCTGGTCTAGGACCACCCCCCAAATTAGCAAGAGGATGATCAGCAACCCCAGGAAAGCCCACAGGCTTCAAACTGCTCCGGCACTGCCAGGAGCCAGGCCATTTCCCGAGGGTGGCCACAGGCAGACGTGGTTACAGGGCTGATTGGAAAAGAGGCTGGATCCTGCTTGGCAGGCTCAAGGCCCCCTGGGGCCAGGAGTTCAAGGTCCCAGAAGAGCTCGGCCTTCATGGCCACACCTTCCCCGGGCCAGGTCGTAGAGATGCCTAATCGCTTCCATCCGTGCGTGCTGGGTTTGGGACAGCACCCAGCGCCCCACCATGCCTCAGTTTACCCCAGTGCCTGAAAACCGCCTCTGGCCCGACGGAGGCGTCACTGGCCACTTTGCTCTGACGGCCCAACCCACGCAGGGGACGGACAGGCAGCGGGGCTAGGGAATGGCCGAAAAGGCCCCCTCCCCCGACCCGTCTCTCCCGTCGCCGAGCAGCAGCAGGAATACCGCGAGAGTTCGCCCCCTCCCCCCAACAGTAAAACTGTCAAAGGTGGGAGGGGCGGGAGCGCGCATGTGCGCAGCGCGGCGCGCAGCCTGCGCCGCCCGGACCCTGCGCCCCTCGCCCCGCGCCCCGGCCAGGCCCGGCCCGGCCCCGGCCTGCGCCCGGCCCCGGCCTGCTGGGCGCCGCAGGTAAGCGCCCCGCCGCACCCTCGGCCGCGCCCCCGGGCGGCCCCCGCGCCGGCCGCGCCCCCGACCCTGACCTCGCGCGCAAATCGGGGGGGCCGGGCCCCGAGCCCTCGCCCGCCGCCCCCGCCGCGCCCGGACCCCCGCGCCTCGCACTGCGCCCCGCGTCGGCGCCGCGTCCCTGCCTCCTCCTTCTCCAGAAAAAGTCGCCATTTTGGTTCACTGCCTTTGGGCCCCCCCCCCTCCAGGCTCGCGGGATCGGCCCTTCCGGGGCCAGGCCGGGCCCGCACCCCCCGCAGGTGACAGGTGGGTGGCGAGGCAAGCCTCCAGGTGTGCGTCCCCTGGCCGGCCTCATTCGCGCGCCCGGGCCTAGGCCGGGGTCCCGGGCTGAGCGGCCTGGACCGCAGTCCCGCCTCCAGCGTCGCCTGCGGTCAGCGCGTGGCACTCCTTTCCATCCCAGTGAGGGTCCCACCTCTGCGACCCTGCTGGCTCCTCAGGGAGGGTAGAAGCCCGTTCTCCTCCTGGAGCGCGAGTCACAGGCCTTGGATGGAAGGAGGGTCTCTGCCTCTTAGGCCAGCTCTGGCCCCCGACCACCCAACTCTGAATTCTCCACCCAGGCTGGAGGAGGACTGGAAAGGCCGGGCTCAGCAGGTACCCACACCACTGGCTGCTGGGGTCATCGTGGGGTTGGGGTGACTGCTGTTGGGTTGTCTTCTTGGAAACATCAGTGTGAGCACTTCTAGAGAAGTTTGTTTAGAGCTCTCTGGACCCTTACCCGCCTCTCTCAGGCTCTGGATACAGGCCACCCTGTGGCCATGGGCAGTGACTGCCCTGATCTCTGACCTCATCCTGCCCAGAGGGCCTCTGAACAACCTCCTAGGCACAGCAGATCCTTCTGTTTTCCTCTGATAGAAGTTAGCGAGGGGACTTCTCTGGTGGTCCAGTGGTTAAGACTTCACGCTTCCAACTCTGGGGGCTCAGGGTCCATCCTTGGTCGGGGAACTAAGATCTCACGTGCCATGAGGTGTGACCTGAAAAAAACAAAAAGAAGTTAGTTAGAAATCATCAGGGGAAGGATCACTTGCCCACACACCCCTACCACCTTCTGTGGCCTTGAGAGTCCCTTTGGGAGGACCCACTGGGCTGGACTCAGAGTCACTCCAGCTTTCAGAGTCTGTGGTCTCTGGAGTGGGGCTGGTGGGCCTGTAGGTTGGAGACAGCATTTCTTGAGGGTGGAGGCGAGGAGGCCAGTCAGGTGAGGAGTGATGGAGGGGTCCAGCATGAGGTGTCCATCTGATTGGAGGGGCTGCGGCTGGAAACAAGGTGGAGCAGAGGCTCCGGGAGGGCAGTTCTGCTGGCACAGGGACTGGAGAAGGTATGTGTGCAGCTAGGGAGGGTGGGGGCCCTTAGCGCCCACCTTGGCTGTTTGTCCTGGGGAGAAGAATGCAAGGGTGTCGGCTCAGGTCCCAAGCATGGCCTTGGGTCTGGGCGGGGCTGTGGGGGAAGGTGTTCCTAGGTGCCAGGCCAGCACAGCTGCGACCCGCAGCCACACTGGTGTCATAACTGGCCCCCGAGGGGTGTCCTTGACCTCCCTTCCCTGGGGCTCTCTGGGGTGGTGTGCCTGGAGACAGGGAGCCCTCTGGAGCAGGTGAGGGTCTCAGGACAGGGCTAGATTGTTCCAAGCTGATGATGTCTCCTGGCCATCCAGGGAGACTTTGGCTGGGCAGCCCCTCCCTTAAAACAGAACTAATCCCCCCAACCCCCAACCTTTCCCTTGTGACTAAAAGCACAGGCCAGCAGGCTCCCCCTCCTCAGGCCAGAGTGTGGGCCTATCTGGGGGTGGGATCAAGGGAAGCCCATTTTCAGATCCTGAGTGGGCCCGGCCGGTCTGTCCACTTGCTCTGCAGAGATGACCGATCCCTTTTGTGTTGGAGGAGGCCGCCGGGTCCCAGGATCCAGCAGGAGTGGGCCTGGGAAGGATGGCAGCCGGAACGAGGTCCGACTTCCTGTGCTCCATGAGCCCCCAAAGCTGGGTAAGAGGAGGTGGCCAGTGGTCCTGGGTGGTCAGTGCTGGGTGTAGGCCTCCCCGGATGTCAGGCTCCTGGGTGCCCAGCCTGGCCTCCTGAGAGGCTTCCTGGGGAGGGGGCAGCCGGGGCCCAGGGTTCCTGACCAAAGCGGACCACAGCCTCCTGCCTCCCTGTCTCCATGAGTGCAGGGAACATGAGGCTCATTCCAGGCAGGACCAGCCCCCCCCCCCCCCAGCTGGCAGACGAGGCTATGGGGAATGCATTCTCTGAGCCTTGATGTGTCGTGTACTGCAGGGCTGCCAGTGGTCCGGGCTGGGCAGACGGTGCCCAGCCAGGCCGCACTCTGCTTTGACCTGGAAAGTCCAGCTGGCGACAGGACGGAAGGGAAGAAAAAGGGGCGTCCAAAAGCTGAGAATCAGGCACTCCGAGACATTCCCGTGAGCTCCCCGAGGGCTGGGTGGGCTCTTGAGAGGTGTGCCAGGAAGCCCACTGCCTTGCCGGGCTTGCCTGCTGTGGGTCTAGCGCTGAGCCATCTGCCCACATCTGCCTGCTGCTCTGTGCGCGAGGGCTTTGAGACGGGGCCCAGTGGACCACATGTGGGAGTCCTGCAGGCCTAGGGACAGTAATGAGTCTGGGGCTGGCTGGTAGAGGCCTGGGTGGCTGCAGGGTCAGCAGCCTGGCCTTTCCCACACCTAGCTCTCCCTGATGAACCAATGGAAAGACGAGTTCAAGGCGCACTCAAGGGTAAAGTGTCCAAATGCTGGGTGCTGGCTGGAATTCCCCAGCATCTACGGGCTCAAGTACCACTACCAGCGGTGCCAAGGGGTAAGGGACGGAAGCCTGGGGCAGGGGAAGCCTGGGGCCCACCCTGCCCTGGCTGTTGGCTTGGGAGTGTCCATGTGTGCCCTCTCCACCAGGGTGCCATCTCAGAAAGGCTGACCTTTCCCTGCCCCTTCTGTGAGGCTGCATTCACCTCCAAGACCCAGCTGGAGAAGCACCGGATTTGGAACCACATGGACCGACCCCTGCCTGCCCCCAAGCCTGGGCCAGTCAGCCGGCCAGTCACTGTCAGTCGGCCGGTTGGGGTTAGCAAGCCCATTGGAGTAAGCAAACCTGTCACCATCAGCAAGCCCATTGGCATCAGCAAGCCAGTGACAGTCAGCCGGCCCGTGCCAGTCTCCAAACCAGTGACGGTCAGCCGACCCGTGCCAGTCACCAAACCAGTGACGATCAGCAGGCCCGTGCCAGTCACTAAAGCTGTCCCGGTCACTAGGCCCATACAAGTCAACAAGTCTATACCAGTCACCAAATCTGTACCAATTGCCAAGCCAGTGACAGTCAACAAACCGGTGCCAGTCACCAAACCAGTGACTATCAACAAGTCGGTGCCGATGACAAAGCTTGTAACAGTTACAAAGCCCGTGCCAGTTGCGAAGCCGGTGACGGTCAGCAGGCCCATCGTGGTCAGTAAGCCAGTGACGGTCAGCAGGCCCATTGCCATCAGCAGACACACGCCACCTTGCAAGGTGGTGCTGCTGACCAAGTCTGAGAACAAAGCTCCTCGGGCTGCAGGGAGGAGCAGCGGTAAGAAAAGGTATGGGGGCTCCTGCCAGGTTGGGACTGGGTGTCCCCAGGGCAGTCCAGGGGTAACAGGGCCCAGAGCGGGCCCTCCTGTCTTTACTCCCTGCTCCCTGCAGGACTGCAGATGGCCTGGACGCCTGCCCCATCCCGCCCAAGCATGCGAGGCCAGAGAACGGAGAGTACGGCCCGGCCACTCCGGAGCAGAGCTCGGCCTTCCAGCTGAGCACAGACCCCAGCAGCAGCCCCCTTTCTCTGGGCAGGCCCTCAGGGGGCAAGGAGGTGCCGAGGGCTCCAGGCCCCGGGTCCCCGCCTGAGGAGGGTGCAGAGCGCGTAAAGCACAGTAAGATGGGATTGGGAGGCAGCGGCCAGGGTGAGGCCAGTAGTGAGCTGGCCTGAGCTTACCAATGGTTATTTAACCAGAGCCTTGGCCTCTGTTTTCTCTCTCCTGAGCCAGGAAGGAAACAGAAAACACCCAAGAAGTTTACGGGTGAGCAGCCGTCCATCTCAGGGACTTTTGGACTCAAAGGTGAGGCCTAGACTAGCCAGGCACCCTCGGGGCCGGACACATGCTGTGGCCACACCCTCAGGTGATACCTAGCTTCCCTGCCTGTGCGCACAGGACTGGCCAAGGCAGAAGACAAAGCCCGCATCCATCGGGCCAAGAAGCAGGAGGGCCCAGGCCCTGAAGACACGCGGAAAAAGGGGCCAGCCCCCACCAGCGCTGTCAGCAAGGAGGTGCCAGCTCCTATGACCCACCCAGCCCCAGGTAGGGGCTGCTGAGTGGCGAGGCACAGGCCAAGTCTTGACGATGGGGGCAGTCCTGAACCATGGGGACGGGGACAGAGTGTGGGCTTTGGGTTCTGTGCTTGGTGTTAAGGTCATCTGGGAGCTCCTGCCCCTCAACCGAGGCCCTGGCCTTGCCCTGCAGGTGGCCCCGAGGAGCAGTGGCAACGGGCCATCCACGAACGGGGGGAGGCTGTCTGCCCCACCTGCAATGTGGTCACCCGCAAGACCCTCGTGGGGCTTAAGAAGCACATGGAAGTGTGTCAGAAGGTAGGGCTGCCCCCGGCTCGGGAGGGGAGGCACCCCAGGACCGACCTCTCACCAACATGCCCGTCTGCAGCTGCAGGATGCACTGAAGTGTCAGCACTGCCGGAAGCAGTTCAAGTCCAAGGCCGGCCTCAACTACCACACCATGGCTGAGCACAGCACCAAGGTATTCTCCCGGGCCCAGCTGCCGTCCTTACTGCGCACTGGCTGCGGGTCTCCTTCCCCCCACCTGCCCGGCTCTGACCACTGGCCTCACTAGCACAGCTTAGTGGCTCCCGTGCCTGACTAGGGACATCCGTGGCCCCGGGCAGGGGCGGGCCCCGTGGTGGCAGGGGCACTGAGGCTGGCCTGCCCCTCAGCCCTCTGATGCCGAGGCCTCGGAGGGGAGTGAGCAGGAGGAGCGGGAGCGGCTGCGAAAGGTGCTGAAGCAGATGGGCCGATTGCGCTGCCCGCAAGAGGTGAGTGGGCCTGCAGGTGTGGACGCCAGGTGGATGTGGCCTGGCTGCTCGCTACACTCACCTGCCCCTCGGACCCCCAGGGCTGCGGGGCCGCCTTCTCTAGTCTCATGGGCTACCAGTACCATCAGCGACGCTGTGGAAAGCCGCCCTGCGAAGTGGAGACCCCGTCCTTCCCCTGCACCCACTGTGGCAAGCCCTACCGCTCCAAAGCAGGCCATGACTACCACGTGCGCTCAGAGCACACAGCCCCGGTGAGTGGCCACAGCCTGGGCTCTCGTTCCTCAGGTACCTGCCCTGTGGGCTCCTTCTTCCCTCCTGGGGGACTAGTGTGTCGGGGGAATGAACCTGTGATGGACGTCTGTGTCTCCAGCCTGCTTTCTCCTGTGTTCTCTGTGTGGCACATGCCATGTGACTCACCAGCTCACCCAGCCTCCCCCTCCACAGCCCCCTGAGGAGCCCTCCGACAAGGCCCCTGAGGCTGAGGACCCACTGGGTGTGGAGCGGACTCCCAGCGGCCGTATCCGCCGCACGTCGGCCCAGGTCGCTGTGTTCCACCTGCAGGAGATCGCAGAGGACGAGCTGGCCCGAGACTGGACCAAGCGGCGGATGAAGGATGACCTGGTGCCTGAGACTGCACGGGTGAGCCCTCCTCCCTGTCTCTGAGCGTAAGGCCCCCGGGAGGAACCTGGGCAGTCCGCCCACCTCCTGGGTGCAGACCTCCCATCCATGGAGGGGAATGTCTGGGTCACCTCCAGCTCACCCTGTCAACTGCTGTGTCTGTAGCTCAACTACACGCGGCCAGGCCTTCCCGTGCTGAACCCCGAGCTGCTGGAGGCATGGAAGAATGAGGTCAAGGAGAAAGGCCACGTCAACTGCCCCAATGATGTGAGCTGGGCAGGCTGGGCAGGCGTGGGAGCTCTGGGACTCAGGACAGAGGGCCCAGGGCTGGCCTTGGGGGAGACTTCTGTGTGGCCCGAGTTTCCTAGGCAGAGAGGCCTTGACCTCAGCCCTAGCAGCTCAGCCTGCCACACCCTCTCACTTCTGGGATCACACCCACCCACCTGCCTCAGATGGGCCCCAGGTCCCCTGGGCTGGGCAAGGGGTGCACGGTGGTCAGTGGGCTCAGGCTGGAGAGCCCGCCCCCACAGTCACCTCCCACCCCCAGTGCTGTGAAGCCATCTACTCCAGCGTGTCCGGCCTCAAGGCCCACCTGGCCAGCTGCAGCAAGGTCAGTGCCCAGGCCCTCCCCTCAGCCGTGTGCTTGGTGCTCCCAGCTGCTCCCCAGGGTCCCATACATCCTGTGTGTCCCCCTGACCCTTTGGGGTCCAGGGCCAGCGCAGCCCAGGACACTCTCCCCCCAGCCTCAGCCCAGCCGTAAGTCAGTCAGTCGTGGTTGGTCCTGTTTATGGGCTCTTCATCTGTGCCGATACAGGTGGGTGGTCAACCCAGGGTTGGGGCTGACACCCTCGGCGATGGGGTGTGACCCTTCCCTGGAGCACCTGCCTCTTGCCACCCTCGCTGTGCTCTCCTGCAGCCAGGGCACCTTGGTGGTCCTGTCACCGCAGCCTCGTAGGCCTGTGAAGCCCGCCCAGTGGGCGCCCATCCAGACAAACCTCACAAATGTGGGGGCCCCGGCTGCATCTGGGAACTTCTGGTCCTCCAAGGGCCAGGGTGGGGGCCAACCTCTGGGGGTTGGACTGCCATGTGCCTTACAGGGGGATCACCTAGTGGGGAAGTACTGCTGTCTGCTGTGTCCCAAGGAATTCAGCTCCGAGAGCGGCGTCAAGTACCACATCCTCAAGACCCATGCGGAGGTGCGGCTGGATGGACTGGCCCTGTGGAGGGGCAGAGGAGGGGGTCGGGATGACAGCTCTTGTTGCCTTTGCTTGAGCAAGTTGCCACTGTTGAGGAAGCTTCTGGTTTCTCTTCAGAGTGGCTTCCCTGGAATCTTGGGTGCCTGAGACCCTAGGGCCCCTCTGTTCTGCCTTCCAGCATCCCAGACCCCAGGGTCTCCACTGCTGCTTCTTTCCTCAGAACTGGTTCCGCACTTCGGCAGACCCGCCTCCCAGACACAAGGGCGTGGACTCCCCTGTGCCCAGGAAAGAGAAGAGTCCAGCCAGTGGGAAGAAGCGGGGCCGCAAGCCCAAAGAGCGGCCCTCCGAGGAGCCGGCCCCCGGGACGCCTCCCCGCCAAGACGACTGGCCCCCAGCAGGCAGAGACAAGGGGGCCCGGGGCTCCACTGGCCGGAAGGTGGGAGCCGGCAAGGCACCTGAGAAGTGAGCTTGGAGCCTGGCAGGTGGGTGGGGCCCGGCCCCCACACTGGCCCGGCCCCTGTGTCTGGGGTGGGGCACCAAAGCCTCCTGCCCTCCAGGTCTCCACCCCTACCCCACCTGTTTGTCTGTCCAGCAGCGGTGGGCAGTCCTCTCCTCCCTGAAGGTAGCCCCTTCCCATGCAGGCTGCCGCAGGATGCTCTGGGCTGGGGCTCCCAGGAGGGCCAGGCAGCTGGGGAGTGCAATAGTCTGGAGGGACCATCACAGGCAGTGGGGGAAGGGCTACAGCCTGGGCTTCAGGTGTGGGTACTGCAGAGCAGGCATATGGCCTTCTGGCCCTTGGCACATGAGCTCTATGCCCCATCTGCTTTGAGTCCAAGGCTCAGGGGGTCCCTGGGTAGCCTGTTGTTCTGGGCTGATGAGGATACCTGAGCAGCCTCGCCTCTTGACCCAACACTGGAACCCCAGCACCCCCAGCTACCTCCCAGGACAGACCCCAAGTCTGACAACTACCGTGCTGACCTGATGGCCCACCCCACCCATGCCCCGCTGCCTTCTGGTTCCTGCACTTCTGCGCTCTACCTCTCTAGGCCCACCCTCCCTTGCTGTGCAACCCCTGCTGTGCTCAGGCCCCTGCCCCACTGGCCTGTGTCCATCGTGATGGGGGAAACTGTCTTGCTCCACAGTCTCCAGTAGTGCTCCCTGCTTGAGGCCAGCAGAGGCTCGTCTGCCATCGCAGAACTGCTGAGCAGGGCTGAAGGGCTGCGTGAAGTGAGCTCTGGCCTCAGCCTCCAGCTTTGCTAATGCCACTGGCCTAGATCACATAGCCCAATGGATTTAGGGAGGGCCAGTCTGGGTTCCAGGGTCACCTGGGGCCCATAGGCCTGTGGAGTGGGGACCTGGGGCCTGGCTTAAGTAGTGACCACTGTGGGAAGCAGCCTCAGTCTGCTGGCCTGGGTTGACCCATGGCCAAGCTCCCGTGGAAGCCTCCTTCCTCCTTTTTTACCTGCTCTTTCATTTCTGGTTGTGTGGCCTTTTGATGTGAGAGCCGAAGGCCAGGGTGGGAACTTGGCTGAGGTCACATAAGTTGGTGGCAGCACCAGGGCTCTGTCTTGGCTCCCTTCGGTGCCCTGAGGACAGCGAGGTCTGTAGGTTGGGTCAAGTGGAGTCCAGGGCACTGAGGATGCAGCCACATTTCAGAGCTGTAGGTTTGGACGGAGGCTGTTTTCTACTGGGGGGTGGGGGTGGGCTGAGGGCTTGGCCTTGCCGATCCTGGATGATGTGAATTTTGATATTTGCTTGTGTGCGTGTGTCTCCTGGGTGTAGTGGATGCCAGTCTCGTTGCTGTGACAAGTAACAAACCTTTTTTTTAATTCTGTTTTTTATACAAAAACTCACCACAATCTAACATTTTGGTGCTAAGGGTTTCCTGGTGCCGACGGTGGATCTGGGGGCTGGGCTGGGGTCCCTCCCCTGCTCAGGGAGGCAGTGCTAACTGGGCATGCCTGCCCCCAGGCTCCTGTCCCTATCCCACCCCTGGAGAGGAGGGTCCAGTGTGGGCTCAGTTCTCCTCACCTTGCACCAGGGAGAAGGCTGCCAGGAGGCTTGGGAGCCGAGGCGCTATACTGCCTGTTTCTAGCTTCTTCGCTTGACCGGAGTGCTCTGACCCTGGGCGGTCTTGGCTTGTGTGCTAGGGAGGGGATGTGGAAATGTGGACTCCCCCAACTCACACACACCTGATCTGATCGTCAGGTAGAGGCCTGGGCAGGGGCAGGAAATCCAGCATCAAATATTGAGGCAGGCAGTACAGCTTCAGGCAGGAGGGCTTTCCTTCCTGTATTCCTGGGTGTCGCTGGTGTATGGCTGGTGGAGGTAGAGGTGGGTGGGCAGCCACCGGAGGGGCAGCTGTGGGAAGGTGCCGGGGAATAGGCGCTGGTGGGGCCCCACCTGCACTTTGTCCTTGTCATCGATGGTGGGAAGAGGTTGGACCTCAGCACCTCGGCAGGGGATGGCCGCCTGGCCGGCCTCTCAGGTACTTGGCCCTTGGGGAGTGGGGGCTGGTTTTGGTTGGGGGATTACTTTCACTGTCACCCCTGCCATCCACATGCGATCTCTGATGTGGGAACCTCACCGGACGTGTGGGAAGAAGTGGGGTCCTGGGTAACTTGATGTTTAGCACTTTAACCCCCTTCGTTGTCTTTAAGGTGTGGGGACTGCTGGGTGGGGGCCCCTTTCTCCTCTTCCCCTCCCTGCTCATCCATGCTCTGGCTGGTGGGTGGCAGTGATAAGCTGGTCTGTTTAGCCCTCCTCCCATGGCAGTGGAGCCCTTGGTGGCTTGGTGGAATCTGTCTACATCCCATTCTAATGGGAATGCAGCCAGGTAGTCACCTAGCCTTGATTGACACCTTCAGTGAGAGGGACCCAGTGGCAGACAACCCCCTCCGTGTGGTGGGCATGGACCCTGCCTGAGACCCCAGGCCCAGGGCACAATGCCAGGTCCCTTTCTAAAGATCTACCTCTGGCCCAGCCCACCCCCCTTGCTCTGAGAACAGGAAAGGGTTGACTCAAGGGACCGAAACTTCACACAAAATAGGATGCACTTTTTTTTGCTCATGCAAGGGCAGATGAGTGTCCCCTGGTGTGACTGATGGCCCTCCTGGCCATAGCCCCCTCCTGTCCCTCTGGTTTGGAAGGGAAAGAATGGGTGCACCCTGACCCACAGAAGGGAGGGCTGTCCCTGTATGTTGTCCTCCGTGGGCTCCAGGCAGCTGTCCTGAAGGCCTGGGGTTCTGGGGGAGCCAGCACCTCCTGCCTGTACTTTGGGTTTCTTGGTTTGGGTTTTTTAATGCCAGTTCTCCGTATTAAGTGCATTTTGAAAGAGAGGTTCCAGCTATCACTTGTAACCATATATATACATATATATTCTATCTACAAAGTGTTTATTTGCAAGATGTTTTTGACGGTGAGCTCGGGCCCTGCCCGCCTTGTGACCATCTGTCCCTGGTCCTCGTCCCCGCCCCGGTCCCGGGAGTGGCTCGGGGCGGGCCATCAACTGTATGTATTAAAAATAACTGTATCAAATAAATGTTTATTGATTTTTTTTCAGCGGTTTTGTGTAGCCGAGTTTGTGGTAAAGCGTGGGCTGGGGTCCTTAACCTGCACACCCGCCGCAAGGCCTCGTGAGGCTTGTAGTTTGCGGGGCGCGCGCGGCCTGGTGGGACTTGTAGTCCGCGGAGCGCGCTGCAGGGCGCGCGGCGCCAGGCCCTGAACCATAGCTCCCGACAGCCTGAGCGGCCGTCCCCCAAGCCCCGCCCCACCCCGCCCGCGGAGAGGCCCCCGAGCTCATGGCTGCGCCCCCGGCCTCGGCCGATGCCCCCCGACCGGCGCCGCCGCCCCTCGCGGCTGGAGACGGGCCAGACCCGCCGGAGGGGAAGAGCGAGACCACGTGCGAGGACCGGTAGGCGCGGCGCGCCCCTCGTGTTCCGTGGGAGGAGCGGCCCAGGGATCCGGGCCTGGACCAGCCAACGTTCCCCGTGGCCGGTCCCCGTGGCCTGGCGGGGGAGGGCCCTCATGGACTGCCGCGGGCAGGGCCCGTATGGGGGCTCGGTCTGTCCCGAGCCGACGCGGCGCCGGGCCTACGAGCACTGGGCTGGACTGTTAGCCTGCCGGATGCTCCCAGGTGGTCAGTTCGTTCCAGGATCCATACAGACTCGGCTTCCCAGCTGAGGCCAGAGGTCGTGATGCTGGGTGGTGCGGGGCACGGTGTCTTCCAGTTCCCGCCTAGGCACCCGGACAGTCGCGGCTCTGGGGACTTTGCAGGAGGGGACATTGTGGCGGAGAGGCGGAGTTCTGTCCCCTGGCTGGGGAGGCAACTCCCGCTCACAGCCTCTGGGGCCCGGACCCAGGAGGCAGAGCAGCGCTCAGGGGAGGGCTGGCTCTTCACTTCCGGGTCTGAACACCGCCCCACCCCCCCACCCCCCGCCTGACCCAGCGCTGGCCACAGGCTGGGTCCAAAGAAAAACTTTTCAGCCTGGCGGTGTGTCTGGAAAGTGCCAAAGTGCCATGGCTTGGACTGCTCAGGACTTGGAGCTGCCAGCAGAGCTGCTGGGCAAGCAGGGAGAGGGTCTCAGACCCCCTGCGCCTGAAGGAGCCTCTGGTGTCCCTCCAGGCTCACGGCCTCCTGGTGAGAGTGACTGAGATCCTGGCTCGGATGACAGGGTGGGAGAGGAGGGACCTGAATCTGTGACACTTGTTAGTTCCAGAGAATCTGATGTGTCGGAGACCAGATAAACTCTTGAGAAGAGCGCCCTCTGCAGATATCGGTTGGCAGCGGCTGGCGGCCCTGCCTGGTGCACAGATGGAGTAGTGGACCTAGGTGCCCCTGGCAGGGCCAGGGTGACAGTGGTCTTCCTCCTAAAAGCGTGGTCCCCAGGGGACAGGAGGGGAGCCAGGGCCTGTGGGCAGTAAGCACAGACCAGCACATTCTCCCACAGAGCCTCATGGAGTGGCCCTGGAGCTTCTGGACATCTCAGGGAATTTCTCATTACACCCTGCCTTTTCTTCTCTGGGATATTCCTCAAGCATGTGCTCCCCTCCCCCCGCAGTTCCTGCACAGCCCTACACGCCTCTCCGCTCGGACGCAGTCCCTGCACACCCCGCTGCCCCCCAGCCCCATGGTGAAGGTACCAGAGCTGCCTCCCTTCCTTGTCTGGGTGTCTGTGCAGGTGCCTCCGCACTGAGGCTCTCGCCTGACCTTTGCCTTCTGTGGTCTGCATGAAGGCTTCTTGTGCGCCTGGCCTTCCGGAAGGGACCGACTTTCCCTTTGCACTGGAGGTGCTGGTAGACTAGTGAGCACCCTTTGGGCTGTCTCTGGTGGGGTCCAGGTGGACACAGGTCTGGGGGCTGCCACTGGGCTAGTGGAAGGAAGCTGGCCTACTTGCTCAAAGCAACGGGAAGGAGGGGGTCCCGTAGGGGGATTCGCAGTGGGTGGGGTGGTGACTGCAAGTCCCTGGAGCTTACTGTACCCCTTCAGGACTGCAGCCCCCCAGCCCCAGTTCTGTCTGCCCAGATTTCTGTTCCTGAGCTTGTCTGGGCCACCTACCCCCAGACCAGGCCCTAGTGGGCCAGCTGCTCTCTCCTCCTCTGACTTCTTTTACTCACTCGCCCAGGAAACTCTCCTAAAGCAGGATGGGGCTCAGGGCCCCCTCGGCAGCCCTGAGACTGAGCAGGGCAGGTAGGGTGGGGGCGGGAGGGAGCAGCTCCTGGTGGGTGGGGGCAGACCTGTTACCCCAAGGTGGTGCCCAGAAGGGGCTTCCTCTGAGCCCTGAAGCAGAGTAGAAAAGCTGGTGTATGGACTGCATTAAATCACAGGGAGGAGGCTGGGGACCTGGGATGTGAGTGAATACTGCGGCCACACACCAGAGGGCCTGCTTTTCCTCCTACTGCTGGCCTGGGGCGTGGCTGTGACCCTAGTTAAGCACTGAGCACTGATGGTGGCCTTGAGGGATGTGCTGGAGCCTTCCTGGGGGAGGGGGCAGTTATTCTTGGAGGAGGCCTCAGCGGGGTAGAGTTTCAGGTTGTTTATGCTTTCAGGAGGCACCTGGGGCAGGGGTGGGGCGCTTAGCTCGGCTCTGTGCTGATAGCTCAGCCTAAAGACACCTTTGCTTTCCCTGTCTTGGGGTTGGGGGCCCTGCGCCCTGCGGCCCCTGGGAGGTGGGGTCTGGGACTTTCTCCAGGGTGTTCCGGATGGGGATCCTCGGCCAGCCGTGGCCGGGCAGCATGCCAGCCTGAGCGCAGGAGGGGCAGCTCACCCCGCTGCTGGCCTGAGTCTGCCTGGCTGTTCTCCTCAGCAGGGTTAGTGCTATTAATATCAGGCCAGTGCACAGCCCCAAGCTGGTGATCCTCTTATGCCTGTGGCCTCGGCCCCTGAGGCTGGCGGTGAGTGTTGTTGCTTCTCTTGGGGCCTCTCACCCGTTGGCCCCCCGACTCCCAGTGGGCAGCCTCTGCCAGTCAGGGCTCGGGCCTCACTGCAGCTCCGCACTGGTTGTGTTGCCCACCCATGTAGGGGCAGCTCAGGGGACTCCTGAGCTGTCCTGAGGGACTGCTGGGAGCCTAAGAGGCAGCGCAGGGACACCCCTGCACACACCTGGGGTCATCCTGCCATCCCGGTCTCCCTCGTGTCCTGGCCATGAGCAGCCCCCCAGCTTACCCTGGCATCCGAGTGTCAGGGTGCTGGACCCTCGGAGCAGAAGGCAGGTGAGTGGTAGGCCTGCCGTCTTCTGGTGAGGATTCCTTTCTTCACTGTGTCTCGGCTACCCCCAGCCCCGTGCACTGTCTGGTGGACACCAGGGCAAACAGGCCAGGCAGGCCTGCCACCTGCAGATGTCAGCTTTGCTTGGGGCTCTCAGTTATCGGCTGACTTGTGTCCGTTATGGTTTGTAATCCCTTGGGTTGACATTGCCTTTAGTCCTTGCGGATGGCAGCACCCTGACATCTGAGAGCAGGCAGGTGAGGCCTTGCATGACTTTCCAAATCAGAGGTTGTTTTCTTGCCAAAGTGGGGAGAGGCCTGCTCTGGAGGGTGCAGTGAACGGAGAGCCTGGCACTTGGGGAGGTGGTGGGGCCTGACTTGGCTGCGGGCTGGATGCTATTCAGACCCATTGCCAGCCCTCGGTGGGCGGCTTTCTGGCAAGGTCACCCCTGCTTACCTTCAGCTCTTCCCTGAGAAGGCATCCCTCCCAGGCTGTCAGTACCGCAGGCCTCAGGAGCAGTGGTGGTGGTGATCATCGTCACCTCAGTGGGATGAGGGTCAGTCACCGAGAGGGGTGATGCTCCTGCTGGGGCCCCAGCTTGGAGGGAAAAGTGGGGGGACGGTAGTAGCACTCGCCCAGGCCTCCTGTCCCACGCCGGTCCCGCAAGGCGGCCTGTCTGTCCCAGAGCCTGCTTGGCACGATGTCTGGTCTGTTGGCAGAGCCTCTCTGCCCCTCTGCAAACCCAGGTTTCTGTGTTGGCGTTTCCTTTTCGAGTAGAAGGCACAGACTGGACTTTTTTTCCTCTGGGGGCATGTGGAGCTCCTCTCCCCAGCTACGGGCCATAGGTCACCTCCAGGGCCTGGGGGTTGCTCGCAGGTTGGGGGCAGCTATATTTGAGCCCTGAGGCCCTGTGCTCACTGCTGGGGGCCAAGCGCAGCTAGCAGAATGGCCAGCGGTGCCCTCTAACCAGGGTCTGGAGACATCCAGCTTGGAGGAGTGTGACACCGGGCAAGCCAGCCCTGCCCCGTCACCTGGGTGTCCTGCTGTGTGCTCTGTGCTCAGCTCCACAGACGCGTCGTAATTGCTTCCTCAGAGCCGCAGAGGTGACACTGGGGGCAGAGGCCAGGGAACCTGGGCTTGCTCCCCACCCACGCCATCCAGATGACAGAGCACCAAGGCAGCCCGGGCGCTCTGTGTCCCCTGGGACAATGCTGCACCTCCTGTCACATCCAGCTGACGGTTCTCAGCTGCTTCAGTTGTGCTGACAGGGTCCTCTGTGCCCTGGAAGCCGCTGGTGTGACTTATCACGTGTTAGCCCTGAGCTAATTCCTCTCCCCGCCTCCCCCTCCATATACACGTGGGCACGGACGTTGTCCTCCTGCCTCTTGGCAACACTGGGTGCACTGGGAGCCACACAGCTGGGAATGCCAGGGGAATGCTAGGTTATCCTGAAGTGAGCCAGCCGGCCCTGCACTCCTGGGGACATCTCCCCGAGGCCAGTTTCGCAGCGCCCTGTACCTGGCCACGTCCTGCCCACGATGGCAGGCCATAGCAGTGATGGTGAGCTTCAGGGACAGACCAAGGGTTGGTTTGGTTTTTGTTCATGAAGGGGCATGTGCTTGTAAAACACACACACCTGAAGTCCTTGCCCCTGACCTTGGTGTCTGAGGCCAGAGCTTACTGTCTGTGCTTCCACCGGACAGGCGTGTGCTGGCCTTTACAGCTCGTGGCACTCTGCCTTCTCACCTGATGGCACGTTGAGGACGTCTTCAGTGTGTGACTCCTTCTCAGGCTTTGACCCGTATCTGAGCAACATCCATCACTGGGCTCTGGCTGCAGGTGGACATGTCCTACCCGGGTTGTCCAGAGTGCCCTGGTTCCTTGCCTGGATTGTCAGCCTGTTTTCGGCGTCTCTGGGGCAGGTCTGCAAGCTGACGCTGTGAGCAGTCCATTTGCTCTCTAAGGCAGTGACTTGAAGCGCCTTCTCCCTAAGCTGGTCCTGTGCCTAGGGCCACCTTCACACGGGCCTCTGTGTCCAAGTCTCTGTCTCCCGTCTGATCGCTCGGCCAGGCTGACAACCTGAGCCTCCCCTGTTGTCCCCTCAGGCCTTGGGGCCTTGAGCCAACCATCATGTCCATGCCCCTTTGGGGTATAAATCTGCCAAGAAGTCAGCACAGCTCTGCTCATTGGAAAAAGCCCCAGTGGGGTCTGCCTCCCTCCCCCAGGTCGGGTTTCCACCCCACCTCAAGTGCAGCCTTTCCACCCTCTTCCCTGTACTTGGCACGGTGCCCTGGGTCTCCCTCCTGCTCCATCCTCTCTCTCTGGAGTCCTTCCCTCTGTGCCCAGAAGGATGGCAGGGACTGGGTCTCACAAAAGGAGAGGGCTGCCCCGAGTGTGTCAGGGGAAGGAACACAGTCCTTGATGGGTCTTGACTGTCCTTGGCGTGACCACCTCCCATCTCCCTGATGCCCAGTCCACGTGGGAGGAAGAGCTGGGCCAGGACCGTGCTCCCCTGGTGTCCCCCGCTGTCCCCTGGATGGATGGGCTGCAGCCGGGTGTGCTGTGCCCCTACACAAGTCTGTTCACTTTCACCATGCCTATGTGCATGCATAGGGGCACCACATGGACTAGTCACACTAGGCCTGATGTAGGGTGGCTGGGGGCTGATGGCCCTGGGCCAAGACGACCGTGTCCCCCTTCCCCACAGCAGCAACGCGGAGTCCCTGGACAGGCTGCTTCCACCTGTGGGCGCGGGGCGCTCGCCGAGGAAGCGTACCACCAGCCAGTGCAAGTCTGAGCCGCCCCTCCTGCGCACGAGCAAGCGCACCATCTACACGGCAGGGCGGCCGCCATGGTACAATGAGCATGGCACCCAGTCCAAGGAGGCCTTTGCCATTGGTGAGCATGGCTGTGGCGGGAAGGGTGGGCCAAAGCTACCGTCTGGTGGGACCCCCGAGTAGAGGGGTGGGGCCCGCCTCAATGTCCAGCGCCTGCACTGGTGTCTTGTGACTAGCACTGCTTGGGCCCCTCGGTCCAGGTCAGAAGAGGCTGTGTGGGAGTGGCGGGCACCACTGGGACTCATCTGTGAGCTGGGCTGGGCCACTGTGCTCAAGGTCTCCACCCCACCCACAGGTCTGGGAGGTGGCAGTGCCTCTGGGAAGACCACCGTGGCCAGAATGATCATTGAGGCCCTGGATGTGCCCTGGGTGGTCTTGCTGTCCATGGACTCCTTCTATAAGGTGCGGGTGCCCTGTGGTGCAGGCTGCCTCTGGGAGGCTCATGGCCCCCGCCTTGGCCTGGGGCCTGAGCCTGCAGCTGCCCCCAGCTCCTCCCTTCCCCTCCACCGCAGGTGCTCACCAGGCAGCAGCAGGAGCAGGCTGCCCACAACAACTTCAACTTTGACCACCCAGATGCCTTTGACTTCGACCTCATCATCTCCACGCTCAAGAAGCTCAAGCAGGGCAAGAGTGTCAAGGTGCCCATCTATGACTTCACCACCCACAGCCGGAAGAAGGACTGGGTAGGCCGTGGGCTCGGCTGCACTGGGCTGGCGCAGGGGCCCCAGGCTGCTTTGCTTTGACACACACGGTTCCTTTGCAGAAAACTCTGTACGGTGCAAATGTCATCATCTTCGAGGGAATCATGGCCTTTGCCGACAAGACGCTGCTGGAGGTGAGAATAGGCTCCAGGTGGACGACCCGGGTCCTCCTGCAGGACTGGCCTTAAGCATGCTTCCATCCCAGTTCCCGTCCTGTGCTGAGGCCCAGGGTTGGGTGAGCTGCCTTGTCTCCTGAATCTCACACAGCCCCTTTGCGTCACGTGGCTGCCAAGGTCAGAGCCACATTTGTGTGGGGTAGGTTCACATGTGTGTGTGTGCACATGTGTGTTCTTACCTGGGAGGGAACTAGCCTCCCATGTGGGCGCTGTCCGCAAGGGCTTCCTGTTCTCTGGGCAGCTGCCCCGCATGTGACACCCTCCAGCCAGGCTGTGGATGGCTCCTTCCCTGCTCTGAGCGAGGTCTTTGCACATTTGGCTCTGCCCTAGGCCTTGCTGCTTGTGCTGGTCCCGAGTGTGAGTTTGCTCAGGCCCTGGGAACCCCACTGCCTGCTGTGCATACACACACACTCCACGCATGATGCACACCAGACACACATTCAGCCACACCACACCCTCCCCACCTCAGAGGAGCCCTGAGGGGCTTGTCCACTCCTGGGCCCACACCCAAGCCAGGGTCTCTGCCAGAGGCCATCCCCTGTGGCCTGTGCTGCCCTGCCAGTGTTGGCCCTCAGCTGCTCACTGCACCTACCCCCCATAGCTCCTGGACATGAAGATCTTTGTGGACACGGACTCTGACATACGCCTCGTGCGGCGACTGCGCCGTGACATCAGCGAGCGGGGCCGGGACATCGAGGGTGTCATCAAGCAGTACAATAAGTTTGTGAAGCCCGCCTTCGACCAGTATATCCAGCCCACCATGCGTGTGGCAGACATCGTGGTGCCCCGGGGTCAGCCTGCAGGCCCATCTGGCAGGGAGGCGGGGATGGGGAGCACAGCCAGACATTATCCTCCCTCCTACTCCCCCGAAGAGTAGGGACCAGACCTCACCCTCCTCCTTCACCCCTAGGGAGCGGGAACACAGTGGCCATCGACCTGATTGTGCAGCACGTGCACAGCCAGCTGGAGGAGGTGAGCCACAGCTGGCCCCGCTCCCACACCCCGCAGCCCCACCAGCCGGCCCCCACTGCCACTGCCCAGGGCTACCTGTCCAAGCAGCCCCATATTTACTGGCCAGGGGCAGCTGGGCTCCTTGAGGGAGTGTGGGCCTTGCAGGGACAGGTACAGCCTATCCCGTCCAGCCCTTCTGGGTGACTGGGGTTTTGGCACCGGGTCCCTTGTCCCCAAAATCCTAGAAGGTCACACACCACAGGCTGGCCATGGGGGCCACCCATCCCTGGGGTTGGCTTCACAGTGGGGTGCTTGAGGCCTGCGAACAGAGCTCCAGGGGTCCTGGCTCTGACATCCCGCCCAGAGGTAACCATGTCGGACCACAGGAAGCTGACCCTCTCCCATGGCAGGCAGCCCCTAGGACCCTCCCCTCTGGGGCTATGGTGTGTCTGCTCTTGGGTGGGGGTGGCCCGGCTGGCTGAGGCACACGGTGGCGACAGGCCATGCCATCCCATGACTTTGAGGTGAGCGGTGCTGCCGTCTCTGACACCCACCCCATTCCCTTGTGTCTCCTTGTCGCTGCCGCAGCGTGAGCTCAGTGTCAGGTAAGAGTTTCCACACCTGTCTGCGCAGATGGAGGCATTTCCAACATCCACAGGGAGCTCGGAGTCTGGGCTGTCCCCTCCCACCATGCCCACCCTCTGTGGTGGCCCTGCCCCAGGCACAGAAGGGGTGGTGTGGTGGCCCCCACACTGCTTCTACCTGCCCTTGCCAGGTAATTCAGGCCCAGAGAGGTCAAAGGACCTGCCTAACGTCACATAGTACCCTGACCTCTCTGGAGGCTTTTATCTGACTTGGGGCTGGTTGTATATGGTCTGACTCCAGGGCACAGCTATCCTGAGCCAGCACTCCTGGGCCCCAGGGCAGTGCCACCAGCCTGTCCTGCAGCTGAGGGCCTGGGTCTGCCCCTTCTCTGCTTGAGCCAAGAAGCCAGTCTACTCCCCTAAGCGGTGGTGAGGCACCTCCCCCCTTCTCGTTCCGCGCCCCCGCCCCGTGGGATGCTGGCCCACCCTGGGGCTGGAGGCAAGGCGCAGAGAGCCAGGTGGAGCCCTCAGGAGTTCTGGGCTGAGTGCCCTTTCCGCCCACAAGGCGGAAGGTAGTGCCCCATCCCTATGCAGCAATCTCGGAGCCCGGAAGCACCAGACCGAGCCCCGAGCTCCAGCTGCGTTGGAAATGCCTCCAGGCCGGTCGCCGGCCTCCAGCTTCCTGCCCACGCATCAGTCTCCGCTTGCCTCTCACCCAGCCCAGGGCTCCAGCGGAAGCCTTGGTTCAGAGACATAAAAGTTTCCAGGAAGCGTGGCTGCCTTGGGTGGAAAGGACCTGCAGGGCCGCCTGCTGTGGACTTGCGGGTGCTCGCAGGCCCAGGGGTGCGAGCTGCAGGGTCTTCCTGCCACCGCCCCGCCTCCCTCCTCCCCCAGCCTCCTGCTCTTCCCCAGTCCAGCTGGTGGCTGCGGGGACCACGGTGCTGCCGCTAAGTGGTCTTCTCTCTTTCTTCTTTTCCTCTTTGTAAACCCTGGGGTTTCCTGCCTTGTTCCCTCCCTGACCTACTCTTCGCCTCTTCACCTGGCGGGCAGAGGAAGCTGCGCTGGGATCTGTGAGGACAGAGTGCTCTGGCCGTGGTGCTGCCCGCGAGCTGTGTGCCGGCGCCCGCAGGCCCCGCCCCGCCCCGCAGGCCCCGCCCCTCTCCGCTCCAGGCCGGGGCAGCAGGGGCTGCGAAGCCAGCTCTGCCCCTCTCCCGAGGGGGTTGCGCATCACCTTGGGGAAACTTAGGCGGGGCTTGGCCTCAAAGCTCGGCTGTTTCCCCTGGAAGAGGGGTCCTGAGGTTGGGGACCAGGTGCCCAGCTTGGGGGCAGAGATTCGTCTGCCAGGACCTGGACCGGGAGGGCACCTGGAGCGGGGAGGGAGGCTCGCCCGAAACCCCTGCTTCCAGCCTAACGGTCAGCTGCTCTGCCTTCCACCGTGTCCTTTAACCCTTGCCTGGCTGTTTGGGGGAGGGCATCCGGGAATAGAGGCCTTCCTCCAGATCAACTACTGGGAGGATAGCCCCCACCCGGCACACTGCTGTGAGCACCACCACTGCCCCCCGACCCCCAGCCTGCAGCGGGAGGGTAGGGCTCTGGGGGAAATGCCCTCCTTGAGTTCCCAATCGGTTTGTGTCCTCAGAGCTGCTCTGGCCTCTGCGCACCAGTGCCACCCCCTGCCCAGGACGCTTAGTGTCCTCAAGAGCACGCCGCAGGTGCGGGGCATGCACACCATCATCAGGTGAGCCCTCCCCCCTCCCCTCAGGGCACAGCGGGCAGGCGAGCTGCCCTTCCCTAACCTGGCGAATAACCGCCACCCACAGAGACCGGGAAACCAGCCGCGATGAGTTCATCTTCTACTCTAAGAGGCTGATGCGGCTGCTTATCGAGCACGCCCTCTCCTTCCTGCCTTTCCAGGTCTGAGGACGGGGCTGGGGGAGGCTGGGTAGCAGGGAGGGGGAGAAGAGGCTCCTCACCCTCATGTCCCCATCCCGCCCTGCACAGGACTGCGTGGTGCAGACTCCACAGGGTCAGGACTATGCCGGCAAGTGCTATGCGGGGAAGCAGGTAACCAGGGGCCTGGCCTGCAGTGGGAGATAGGTGGAAACTGGGGAGGCAGGGTCTGACCAGCTCAACCTCATCCCCCAGATCACCGGCGTGTCCATCCTGCGGGCCGGCGAGACCATGGAGCCTGCACTGCGGGCTGTATGCAAGGACGTACGCATTGGCACCATCCTCATCCAAACCAACCAACTCACTGGGGAGCCCGAGGTGAGGGGTCCCTGGGAGTGAGGGAGTGGAACCTCGGGGAGGGCGGGGTACGAGTGGAGCCAGAGGAGGGGGTGGCGGTGGAGTCCCCGAGAGCCCTGGTGCGGCCTTCTGGGACCTCCTGACCCTGGGGTGTCCTGCAGCTCCACTACCTGCGGCTCCCCAAGGACATCAGTGACGACCACGTGATCCTGATGGACTGCACAGTGTCCACGGGCGCGGCAGCCATGATGGCTGTGCGGGTGCTGCTGGTGAGTGGGGGGGAGGCGAGGGGTGGGTGTGTGGTGGGGCCGGGGCGGGTCCAGGGCCGCAGCTCAGCCACTCACCCCACAGGACCACGACGTGCCTGAGGACAAGATCTTCCTTCTGTCACTGCTCATGGCGGAGATGGGCGTCCACTCGGTGGCCTATGCCTTCCCCCGCGTTAGAATCATCACCACAGCAGTAGACAAACGCGTCAATGACCTCTTCCGCATCATCCCTGGCATCGGTGAAGCTGCCTGGCCTCCTCGGGGCTCGGGGGTGGGGTGGGGTGCGAGGGGGTGGGCAGGTGGGCCTGCCTGAGGCCCCACCACAAGGACCTGCTTTTTCCCCCAGGGAACTTCGGTGACCGCTACTTTGGGACTGACGCCGTCCCTGACGGGAGCGACGATGAAGAAGGGGGCTCCACTGGGTAGCCACCCACCTGCCCCAACTCCCCACGCCTCCCTGTCTCCCTTGAAGCTCAGAGTAGAGATGTTAATTTATTTTAATTAAAAAAAGTGTTACCCATGTAACTTGTCTAAACATTTTATAAAATAAAGCTTTAGGGAGAGGAAGCCGCAGCCGGTGAGCGGGGTCCAGGACTGTTGTCCCACCTGGACCTGGCTTGGGGAGCGGGCCCCAGGGCTGCCCCAGTCCTCAAGTTCTGAGGCCCCCATGCAACTGGAGGACTGAGGGAGCCTGCCCTCCACTGGGTTCTGGCCAGGGCCCTGCCTCCTCCCGCCCCCAGCCCCTGCAGGACAAGGGGTCCTGGTCTTGTACTTAACTTTCCTCATGTCCAGGCTCGGCCACATTTAGGAGAGGGCAGAGCTGGACCTGCAGCTCCTGGACCTGCTAGACAGGCCCTTGGTGGCCACCTGGCCTGGACCTAGGGCTCTGGGTCTTACAAGGTGTCAGCAGCCTCTACAACCACTACCCTTGCCACCCCCGCACCCCACATGTTTGTACCACGGCAGGGCGAGCGGGTGGGGGGAGGAGACTGGTGTGCGGGTGGCTAAAGGAAGCAGTGAGGAGTTAGTGCTGGCCACAGGGGCCCCACTTGCAGGGGAGACGCCGGTGCCTCAGCGAGCCGGCCACATTGTCAGGGCCAGAAACCACGTCCGGCCCTGCCTTCACAGTTTTTGGGCAAGGGCACCCACTAGGGTGCAGACCTGCCTGGCTCACAAACCTGAGGCAGATTCCCAGCTGCAGTAGGTGGGCTGTCAGAAGCCCCCACACAGATGTCCCCTCCACCTCACGGCCTGGTCTCACTCTTTCCTGCCCTCCTGGTCTCTCTTGGTTCCCCGCCCCCCTCACAAAGGCCATGTCATGGAAAAGCTAGTTGTGGGGCGGGGACAGGAAGTCTCTGGGTGGGGGCCAGGCGAAGGGCAGCAGATAAAGGCGGGAGTTTGGTCCAGAGGTGGTCAGGCGCAGGGCAAGAGGAGCGACACAGCCCTAAGGTCGGCAGAAGGGACCTCTCCCCCACAACCTGGTAAGTGGACAGCTCCCCGCTCCAGCGCCAAATTTATCCATTCATTCATCCTGTGCTCTAGTGCCTGGAGCCTGCAGCAGGCCTGGCCCTGCTCAAGTGCTGACAGGCAAGGAAGCAGAGATGCCCTTCTGTCCGGCCAGCTCTTCCCAGATGAGAAATGAGGCAGACAGTTGATGAGCTGGGCAGGAACTAGGTCATCCCAGGAGGGGCCCCCGAGTCCAGCTAGAGGCTAACCAGCTCCCAGAGAGGATATCAAAGCCACACCTGCTCATGCGTGTACAAAGAGCACATGGCCCCATACACACACATGTGTGATGCAGCTCAGGGCTCTCACCCTACTCAGCCACCAGCCTGTGGGTGGGACAGCTTCCTCCCACTTCTCCAGAGTCAGTGGTGGCCTAGGACCAAGCCCTACCCCCTCAAGCTGAGGGTCCCTCACCAGAGACATCTCCCGGAGACAAGGTCACAGCTTAGGGGGGTTCTTGGGCCACGTCCTGCCAGGACCCTGAGGGGTGGCAGAAGTGGTCACCTTCCAAACAGACCTGATGAATGGGTCTTTGGGGTGCCACTGGAGAAAGGGGCAATTCCTCCAGCCTCAGGGAGCCTCCCAGTCCCAGAAACAGCACCAGGGTTCAAGGTCCAGGACTGGAGCCACTGGGGACTTCCAGCATGAGGAGAAGCTGGGTGGTGCTGGTGGGGCCAGAGAAGCCCATCCCCAGGCAAACCGCTCAGGCTGTGTGCCAGCTGGGACTGATGAGTGGCCCCTTGTGTTGCTCTCTGGGCACCTGGGCTGCTGTGGCCCCAGCAGAGGCCAGGGGGTGGGGGACGAACCTGAGGAGTAGCTGAGGGTGGGCCTGCAGCCTGGAGAGACCCTCAGAGCCTGGGCCAGGACAGACCCCGAGCCCCTCCCTCACTTGTCCAGAGGCTCCTGGGACACGGGGTGAGGAACCCCAAAGAATAATGAGCCTGCGGAAGCCCCATCAGCCGCCTGGGCGGTGCCTTCAGGACTGTCCAACCTGAGAATGGTGAGCATCCAGGGACAATCTCAGGTTTGTCAGCCCGCAAGGTGCCGTCCCCTCCCCAGCAGCAGCGAGGGGCACATGGACTCCAGCAGAAGGGTGTGTACTGTCTGGGTAAGGATTCCACCCATCAGAGTGTCTCAGTTCTCCGCTGGGACACCAGGAGTCAAGAAGAAACCGCCAGATGCCAGTGTCCTGCGTTTGGCTTGATACAGCCTGAAGTGCTCCAGGGTGAGTCCCAGGAAAAGTTGTTTGTACATGTTTCAGGGCTGAGCCCCTGTACGAGGCAGCCAGAGACGCTGCACGACAGGCTGCATGGTGCTGGGAGACTTCCAGACCCTCCAAGGTCAAGCTGAGAGCTGGGGCGGGCGCAGGAAGGGAGGGGGCCGTGGATTCACATTTGAAGGAACAGGGCAGGGGGCAGCAGGTGGGTTTTAGCTGTGCTTAGAAGGGTGAGAAAAGGGCAACTAGCAACGGGGTTCGCGGGGACCCAGGTGTGTGACCCCGAGGAGGGCCCTGGTTGGGAGCCCTGGAGAGCAGAGCGAGGATACATCCGCTGGGGCGGCGGACAGGTGGGTGGGCCTAGTTCCCTGGCGAGGCCCTGGGCGCGGGAGCTCACCGGCTGTCTTCTAACTGGGGGCGGAGAACCGCCCCGGCGTCACGCGTCTGGGGGTGGGACTGGCGCTGGCTTGGACCCTCCCCAACAGCCACCACGCCCCCTAGTCCCAGCGCGAGCCGAGTATCCCGGCCCGGGCCTGCTGGGGGCCGCGCTCCCGGACGGAAAGAGAGCGGACAGGACTGGAAGGAGCCGCGGTCCAGAGCGCCGCGGGTGCTGCCTCGGGGCCCCCCGAAGTTCTGGGGAGTCTGAGAAGGGGGCCTCCCTGAGGCCGAGGAAGCCCAGTTCTCAGGACTTGGAGAGGAGGGTGACCGGTCGCGCCAGGGACAGGGGTTACCGCATAGCGATGGGATCTTCCCGCTGGGACGGGCCGCGCGGGGTCCTCGGGGCCCCGAGCCCGACCGACACCGGAGACGCTACTCCAAGAGGGCAGGTGACTGCGGGCGCATCCGGCCCCCCGCGCCCACGTGGCCCGCGCTCCCCTCCGGGCCGCGTCTTGCCAAGTTGTTGCCGGGTTTCCTTGAACCAGGAGAACTCCCGGGACCGCTGGCCCGTCGCGGGGCCTTAGTCTGCAGCTGCCGCTTGGGTTCCTGGAATAAAGCTCATCACGCGGTGACGTCGAAGGCAACGTAGGCGGGGGAGGGGGCGGGCTGCCTCAGAGCCAGCGCAGGGGAGCCCACGCGATACGGCCCCGCGCTCAACCTACTTGGACGCAGATTACCTGCGCCAGGTCTGCCGGGAGGGGGTGGGGAGACGTGAGCCGCTGTCACCAACCACATCCCCATGGCGGACCCGCCCCTCCTCGTGGCCAGGCCCCACACGCCGAACACGTGCTGGGTGGGGCTGCCTCTCGGTACTTCCCGGGGGTGTGGGAGGTAGGACAGGGAAGGGAAGCGGGAGGTGTACCTAAGACCGTACCCACACGCTGCGACCACGACTTCTGCTAAGAGCCCAGGGTCCTAAGACTGGGCAGAGAAGAACAAAGGGCACTGGGGGGACTTCATCCATGCCCGGGGCCCTCAGTCCTCCTAAACAAGGGCCAGGAGGGGCGGAGGTCCCGTTGCCCACCACTCTGCATCCCCATCATTAAACATTGGTTTCGTGTTGTCACGTCCTATTTCTGTCAGTATCTCAGGTAGAAAATACTGAAAATGAGGAAAAACGTCTGAGGATGCTCAGGCTGGCAGGGAGATAGGAAGGGGCCTTCCTCTCTGAATGTGCAGGGCATTTGGGGCCACCAATCACAGGGAGGTCTCCAGAGCCTGCCCAGTGGTAGTCCCTGGCCAGGGTAGCACAGCTCTGCTTCATCAGCCAGGAAATAAAACCACCTGTGTCCTCAAGTGACAAGACCACCAACCACTTGTGGTTGATTCATATGATATATGCAGTACAGAAATTAAAATAACCAGATGTAGCCACATGGATAAAAAAAAACAACCCTACATTGAATGAACTCTCAGTGATTTAGTGCTGTACAATTTATGTAAATCTTAGAAATCAGTGGTACATTTCAGCTGATACTGGTTGTTGTTCAGTAAGTAGCTAAGTCGTGGCTGACTCTGCAACCACATGAACTGCAACATCACTTCTCTGTCCATCACTGTCTCCCTGAGTTTGCCCAAACTCATGTCTATTGAGTCAGTGATGCCATCCAACCATCTCATCCTCTGTCACTCCCTTCTCCTCTTGCCCTCAGTTGTCCCCAGCATCAGGGTCTTTTCCAGAGTCAGTTCTTTATATCAGGTGGCCAAAGTGTTGGAACGTCAGCTACCCTGACACTGGTAGGCAGTGTTTAAAACCATAAACAGAAGTGGGCTGAAGTGCCTAGTGGCCACCTCTGATACCCGGGAGAGAGGTACAAAGGGGTCTTTATTATGTTTTCCCTTTAGTTTTTGGCTGTTCTGGATCTCCCTTGCTTTGCACAGGCTCTCTCTAGTGGTGGTGGGTGGGGGCTGCTCTTTATTGAGGTACACGGGCTTCTCATTGCAGTGGCTTCTAGTGTGGAGCACAGGCTCTAGGCACACAGGTTTCAGTACTTGCAGCACTCAGGCTCAGTAGTTTTGGTGTGCAGGTTCCAGGGTGTGCGGGCTTCAGGAGTTGTGGCACACAGGCTTAGTAGCTCCATGGCATGTGGAATCTCCCTGGGCCAGGGATTGAACCCATGTCCTCTACATTGGCAGGTGGATTCTTATCCACTGTGCCACCAAGGAAATCCTCTTTTTGGGGAAAAAAAAAAAAAAAAAAAAAATCCACTGGCCCACCAGGGAAGTCCCTGTCATATCTTTTTGTGGAAAATCTAAACTAAATTACTTCATGTTTGTTATGTCCAAATAGTGCTTCCAGGTGTTTGTTATATTATTTTTATGCTTTAATTTTTTTTCAAATCATTTCTGCCTTGCTCTTCACTAAGACCAAAGACACAGAAGGAAGATCAACACCCCCACCTAAGGAGCACAGCTAAGAGGGGCCAATCCCCCCTGCGACGTGCAAGGTGACACCTGCAGCCGAGACTGGTGCTTCTGGAGGCAGCTGCTCCCTACCGTCTTGTGGCGCCAGGGAGTCAGACCCAGGGGCCATGTGGGTTAGGGTGGCCTCTGCCACCTAATGCCAGGGTCCCCAGGGTCTGAGCCATCCTGATGTGAGAAGGCACACATGGTGGACATGAACGCCCAGACATGGACACCACGGGGCAGAGACGGAGCCTCCTGCAAGAGCCCAAGACTGGATGCTTGTCTTGGGGGTGAGGAGACAGGTACAAAGGCGGCTGCCTGTACTGTGTCCAGGGGTGCCCAATGGGGCACAGGATGTCACCTGCCCCTCTCTCCCTACCATCAACCTCAGGAGGGCCAAGGAGGTTAGCTGCCCCCAGAGTGTAAGACTCCCCCCAAAATAGGATTATGCAGGGATCATTAAATAAGACATACACCTGGTCTGCAGTGAAAACATTTATTTTTTACAAGTAATCTTTATTATAGGTCAACATTCAGACATAGAGACCATCACCATGGGAAACTTCCGTGACCCCCCAGCCTAGCCCCAGGTGTGTGCACGGGCTCAGGACAGAGGTCGGACCCCCAGCAGCAGGACAAACCAGCACATGGACGACCATGGTCCATGCACCCGCATTTAGCTTCTAACCACAACGTATACAGGTTTCAGTGTAAACTGCTTCCCCTGCCCACCCGAAACACCATCCCATTTCCAAGGAGATAAAACCGACCAGAAGTTGCTGAGCACAGGACCCACGCCCAGCCTCTTCCCTGAGGTGAGGTAGGAGAATAATGTCCAAGCTGGAGCCCATCTATCTCCTACCTCACAGGGACCCTCTGGGTGGGTCTGGGGTCAGGAGAGAGACCCCTTGGAATGCGGCTTTGTCACTGGTTGTATCTGATGCCTAGAAAATGGGTTTTAATGTTTCAAAGGAGGGAGGGGTTGAGACACTCACCTCAGGGGTCAGGTGAGTCCCCAGGGATAGGGAGGCAGTCCTGCCCCCCACCCCCAGAGGCTGACACCTGGCCTGCCACCCACACCTATCCCAGGACACAGCAGGGTCGGGGTTTCCTTCTGTGCGCAGCAGGCCAGCTTGCCCAGACCCCTGCTCCTGCCCACTGATCAAGAAACCAGAGGCAGTTTTGGAGCCAACGTTTATTGTACTGTCGCTTTGCCCTGGACGGCAGCAGTCACGCTGCTGGGTGATATATACATATACACATATGTACACACACTGCCCACACCTACAGCAGAGACGACGCCAACCGTGCTTGAAAGGACAGTAAAAATGTAGCTTTTGCCAATTCCACAGGAGGAGTCACAACCAAAAAAGCAGAACAGGAATCCTGTGTCACATGGGTTCACAGCTCAGAATACTGGGAAAGGAATGAGATCAGTCACTTTTCACACCCTCTCACCACACCCCACAAGCAAGCTGTGTCCCTGGTGGGGCATGCTGAGAGCCAGGGAAGGGCGGACAGGGCCCCCAGGCTCTGGGCACCCACTCACTCACTGGAGGTCTCACACCAGGTGCCAGGGAGGCTGCCCATCTGCCCTGGAACAGGTCCTCCGCCCCACCCGGAGCAGAAGCGCCATGTCCATGTTCCCTAATGGGTTCCTCGTGGTGCTGGCTGCTCGACTGATCAGAGAAGCAGGAAGGCTCACGCACGAGCGGTAACGTCTGAAGCAGTTTGAAAACAGAATAACACCCAAGGAAGACAAGAGACCACGTCACCAAGCAGAAACAGAAATCTACAGGCCACCAGCCTCTGACCACCCCTCAGCCACTCCCATGCCCCTGCAGCACCACAGGGCACCCCAGCACTAGCCACAGCACTTCTCCTTTCCCGCCACAGCAGGGAGAGGGTCGTCCCCTCTGAACACACGAACAGGGGATGCTGCAGACACAACACCCTGCTCACCAGGGAAACACGGGCCACATAAAACAGGGAAACACAGCCAGGGGCCTAGGTCTCCAGTCAGGGTGAGTGCCTGAAGGTTCCCAGACTTTTTCTGCTTCCAGATCAACAAAGTGGACACGCAGGACACACAGGGTCTGAGTCAGGGTCAGGTGAAGGGGCGTGGTCTAGACCCAGCAGGTGCTGGCTCCTTGGGGACCTGGGCCTCCTGCAATCATTACCATCACCAGGAGAATTGTTGTCATTGTCATCATGATTTACTAGATTTTTGCAATTCTGTGGGAGAGTGGGTTCAACAAACTTGCAGACCTGCCCCTTTTCCACGGTACCCTGGTCTCCAGGGGATCGTCACGATTCTAGCAGATGAGCAGTAAGATTCTGGAACTGAGACACACCTGGCAAGGGACTCACCCTGACATGTGGGGGGGTGGGTCTTGGAGTCTTCCACCCACAAAGCAACACACCCACCCACTGTAGAAGGGGCAGCTGCCTGCCTGCTAGAGTCCAAGCTTTGAACTTGTTTTTTGGCCATTCTGGGGAAAAACAACTCATTTCCTAAGCTATTTCCAGAAACAGGATGGTTGACTAGGGCCTGCTCTCAGGCTGAATTCTTGATGTCTGCCTGGGGCTGGCACCAAAGACCAGCCTCCTCCCTGGTCCTGGACAGGTCAAATAACCAATTCCGTGTTCTTTTAAGAAGTCTGATTTTAGCAGGTTATTTCTAATTTAATACCAGTGCATTTATCTCACCTCTCACTGAATGTCTTCATGATCATTTTCACAGGCAAAAACCCCAAATAAAACAATACCATTAAGTGCCTCTGGACCTGGTGATTGCAGAGCACAGTACAGCGCGTGAGCTGGGGCCATGGGTGGGAGGTGGGGTGGCGGACAGTGGCTCTGGGAGGGTGTCCTGGTGCGTCTGACCTCCTCACGTGCAGCCCCTGCCCACAACCTCCCCCACTGGACACTGAGGAGGAGTCCAGTGGTCACTAGGTTCATTCTGCAGAAACCAGGCAGACCTGCTTGGGCCACACAGGTCTCGAGGTGCAGGTGTGGCACAGGCCCAGCACAAGCATGTCTCCAAGTTCTCACAGTGGTGGACTACCCCAGGGCTAGACGCAGACAAGACAGACTGGCTTCCGACAGTCCACAGGTGGTGGTGCTGAGACAGAGGTGAGAAAGCTTCTGTGGTCTGGCTGCAGGTGAATGAGCCAAGGGCACTGAGGCCTCCTGGGGACTGACCCTCTCCCCAGAGTGTGCCTTTGGTCCAGCTGGTCCTTCCTCCATGAGCTCGATGTCTCTAACTTCCCAAACCATCCACAATGGCCAAAGGGAGCAGGTGGAGGAAAGTGGATTGGAGGTGGGTTGGAGGTGGGGTGGGGGCGGGAAGCAAGAGGGCTATGCAGCCCACTCGCCACCGGCAGCCTGGATTCAGCCCCTCTGACCACCACTAATTGGGCCGCTGATACCATCTGTGGTTCTTGGAGGTCCAAGAAAGGATTACAAAGAGGCCAGGTGGGCCTGAAGGAATGTGGAGGGCAGTGCAGGGAAGGGGAGCATGGAGGCCGCAGGGACGTCCCAGCAGGGGAGGGAGCACACTTGAAGCACAGGGGCCTCAGGTCAGATACGGGAATACCTGCCATGAGGTGAAGCAGATGAGGTGAGCTTGAGTACCACAGGGCAACACCCCGGGACTGGGAGCCAGGCCCAGCTCCTTCCTGTCAAGTGAGTCCAGAGGCCCTGTCTGTGGCTGCAAGGTAGGCAGACAGGGCAGGGAGCAGACCCCACAGCTTCCATCAGGCAGCACCTGCCTCAGGCCCCCATGAAAACAGGAAACAGAGTGCCTATCCCGCCTGAGCCCACCTGGCGGTGAGGGACCACAAGGGCCATCCACCCGCCACGCCAACCTGCCTGAGAGTCCTGAGGCAGCCCCACGTCCGGTGAATGCAGTCTGGCTGCAACACGCCCACAACACAGACAGACATGGACATAACCCATACATGCTATTAAAAAAGGAAACAACAGAAGATGAAGAAGACCGTAGCTAAACTGCTTTAAATACTGCATGCTACGCACTTCATGTGTTGGGGGTGGATGGGCGGGCACAGAGGCGGGTCGGCGCGGCCCTCCTGGGGCCAGGGCGGCTCCCACGCCATCTCTGTGACTACAGTTCATGATTCTAAGGTTGAGTGGCCGGGTGCTGACTGATCCTGGATTTAGTTGAACCCGTCGGTGTGGTAGCTGGGGTGGGAGTCAGCCGTGAGCTGGGTGGTCTCCGTGGCAGAGGCCGGCTGGATGACGATCGGCGTGTCTGCGGCCTCTGCAAGCAAGCGACGCACATGGAGTGAGGTCAGGCCAGTGAGCTTCACGGCCCCCGACACTGTGTGACACACTCAGCCGCCTGGTGGCTCGACTGGGGTCAGAGGTCTAGGACAAGCACTCGGAAGGGTGATGCTGCCTGGACCTCTGCCCCACACGGCCTTCCTCAGCGGCCTCGGCCCTCGGCCCTCCCCGCCTACTCGGCCGCCACAGTCTGCGGCGGGGACAGCCCTCCGAGCCTGCTTTACCTCCAGCGTCCACGTTCACACCTCAACCGTCCCGCTGCCACCACAAACACTCCCGCACAGTGTCAGTGCCCTCCTGTTTGACGAGACAGGGCGACACGTTCAGGGCCCGCTTCAGGCCCGCCCCTCGCGCACCACCCGGGCGGTGGGCGCACTCACCCCTCTCGTCGGACTGCAGCTGCGCCTCCAGGTCCTCGGGGGACACATAGAACTCGGTCTCCTCCCCCTCCGGCGCCTTGGGCTTGCACTTGCCACAGCAGCAGTTGAAGCAGCAGCAGAGGCAGCAGCAGCAGTAGCAGCAGGTGAGGAGCCCACAGAAGATGAACAGGGCCTGGGGGGAGGGGGACAGGGCTGTGTGAGGAAGCTGGGGCCTGGCCCTCACCCCCGCCCACCCCAGCTACAGAGGGGTCCTCAACCAACAGTGGATTCTTTCCCAGATCAAGAAGAATAAAGAACATTAAGACAGGAAGACAGGAAAGGGAGAAGAAAAGACCAGCTGCATAAGAAGAGTAAATTCTGAAGGGGGGCAGGGGGGAAGGGGAACTGGCAGCCGCCGGACTGGCTTCCAACAGCACAGTGCCCAGCAGTGAGCCACACGCTCAGGCCTTACATGGCATATGCTTTGGATAAAATCAGGAAATCAAGTAATGTTAACATATAAAACAATACTAACTTTTCAAGTTTCTCAAGGTAGACATTTCAAACACATCTTCTCAATCACAAAAACAAATCTCTCCACACTGTGATGACAAAAGTGTGTTTCCTGTTTCTATCAGAGTGACACATAAAAGAAAATGCTGTGGATGCCACCCCTCAGCACAGGCCCCACTCTGTGCATCCAGGTCAGTTGCAGGCAGGCCCCAGGCCAGCGAAAGCTGCTGGGACTGGACCTTTGCTGTATCCACAGGGATGAAGAGCCTGCCACATGCCCAGACCCACCCGCCAGGATGTGAGTGTGGGAGTCGCAGCCTCACCTTGGCCCACCAGCTGGAGAGCACAAAGTAGGTGTTCACGTTCTCCTCCCCGAACTGCTCGGCCACGTAGAGCCCCAGTGAGCCGTACTTGTCGTAGATGTTTCTTTTCGTGGCGTCCGTCAAGATGGCGTGGGCGTTGTTGATCTCCTTAAACTTGTCTGCAGCCTCCGGGTTATCAGGGTTCTTGTCAGGGTGGTATTTCAAGGCCAGCTTCCTGCAAACCAAAACCATCTGCTGGTCGTGCATTTTGTATTCACCCACTGGATGGAGGGCTAGCAGAGACACATTTACCCGTCACCAGCTCCCCTGCTAACTTTCCACAGAACTCAAGAACGCCAGGGTCAACAGAAATTTCTGCAATCGTCCAGAGCCATCCACAGAGGAGCAGGTGCCCTGTGAGAGCTGACCTGCAAGCAGCCTGCTCTGATCTCCCCCAGGAGCTGCCAACCCTACTGCTGCCCTCTAGTGTCCCGGACGTTCATTGAACATTTGTCGAATGGAGGCAAGGGCAGGGACTGGGCAGCAAAGGCTTTTTAAATTTGTCTGATAAGGAGATAAGGGAGACCATAAAGGACTGTGTCAGGTGGTTGCATCAATGACAGTGTCTTAGAGACACTGCATGGGGTGGGGGTGGGGCAAGCTCAGAGGGAAGGCCGCCCCAGGGTGTGGAGACTAACCCACAGTCACAGCTCAGCACACTCAGACCTGCCCCCCAGGCCTCTGCTCCAGGGCAGGGAGTTCAAATGACGCGCAAGGAGCTGTTTAGTTTAGTTTTTTAAGATTTATTTATGTAAGGACTGTGTGTTTTTTTTTTAATTTATTTATACAAGGGACTGTTTTCTGTTGCCCAGAAAACATTAAGGTAACAATCATGAGATACAATAGAACTGCTACTGTGACCCTGCAAGTAGGCCAGGGAAACAGGGAGATATAAGACAGCCATGCAGGAGCTGCTGGGGTGGAGGCTTCTTACCGGTAGGACTTCTTAATGTCATCCGAGGTTGCGTTCTTATCCAGCCCCAGTACATGGTACAGGGACTCCCCAGAGGTAGAGAGTGAGCGCTGTCTCTGGTCTGCCATGGCACGCTAGTCTACAACGAGAACACAGAGAAAATATCAGAAAGTACAGATTAAAACTCCCAGCCCAGAGCAGACAGACTTGATTCTATTTGAGGCAAAAAATTACAGCACTTTGTGGGGGTCACAACACACACAAATACAACACATTCATCTGCAGCAGAAAGGAGTGAGGAGTGGTCCCATGTTAAGATAAGGGGCAGTTTCTGAATGCTACAATATTGTCACCCTACTGCTGCTGCTAAGTCACTTCAGTCGTGTCCGACTCTGTGCGACCCCACAGACGGCAGCCCACCAGGCTCCCCCGTCCCTGGGATTCTCCAGGCAAGAACACTGGAGTGGGTTGCCATTTCCTTCTCCAATGCATGAAAGTGAAAAGTGAAAGTGAAGTCGCTCAGTTGTGTCTGACTCTTCGCGACCCCATGGACTGCAGCCTACCAGGCTCCTCCATCCATGGGATTTTCCAGGCAAGAGTACTGGAGTGGGGTGCCATTGCCTTCTCCGATTGTCACCCTAAGTAGGCTATAAAAATTTAAGTATGTTTACCACAATCCCTTGAGCAACCTCTAAGTAAAAACATAAGGGGGCCTAGCTAGAAAGCTGAAAGAAAAATGAGAAGGAAACTCTACAGATGAAAAGCTCCAGTGAAACCAAGACACTGTCAAATGGATAAAAATGCAAGAGACACACTTTAAAAACAGGGTCTCAAAGTACATAAAAAAGTTTTGACAAATAAGGGGAGAAGCAGACAATTCCACAGTCACAAAAATCTTAACACCCCTCTCTCAGAAACTGACAGAACAGAAACACACACAAAGTTAGGGAAAATGCCAACAATCTGAAGAACACTATCAACCAACATTACCCAATTACTTGTGTGACACCCACCTCCACAGAACTTACACTTTTACATGATGGGCCTTAAAACAAGCTTCCAAAAATCTAAATGGACAGAGGGCTTCCCTGGTGGCTCAGCAGTAAAGAATCTGCCTGCTCATGTAGGGGACACGGCTCAATCCCTGGTCCGGGAGGATTTCACATGCTGTGGAGCAACGAAGACCGTGCGCCACAACGGCTGAGCTGCAGCTTAGAGCTTGTGCTCTGCTACAAGAGAAGCCACTGCAATAAGCCTGTGTACCACAACCAGAGCTGCCTGTGTGCAGCGACGAGGACCCACACAGCCGAGATTAAAAAAAATTAAATGGGCTGAACTCGTATACAGTATGTCCCCAACACGAACAGATTAGAGACCCAAAAGGAAAGTATCTAGGAAAACCTCAGTGTTTACTATGAAAACAATACACTTCGAAACAGCATGCAGTTCAAAGAAGAGACATCATTTCTAAATTCATTACTAATGTAACCATCTGTGTGTGATTATAAGCTACTACTTAAAAATAAGTTGGTATATATATATATATCATAGTTGCCAAAACTCAGAAGCAACCAGGATGTCCTTCAGCAGGTGATGGATAAAAAACTGTGGTACATCCAGACAGTGGAGTGTTACTTAGCACTGACTGAAATGAACTACCAAACCATGAAAAGACACAGAGCAGCCTAAATGCATTTAACTCAGTGAAGGAAGCCGATTAGAAAGAGCTACATACACACTGCAGGATTCTACCACTCTGACACTCTGGAGAAGACAAACCTATGAAAACACTAGAAAGACCGGTGTTTGCCAGGGGCTGGGGGCAGAGAGGATGAACAGGCAGAGCACAGAGGGTTTTTACCGCAGTGAAACTATTCTGATACCACAATGCTACATACACATCATCATTACATTTGTCAGAATCAGAAGAATGTGCAACACCAAGAGTGAGCCCTGATGTAAACTGTGGACTTGAGTTAATCTGTATCAATGTTAGACCATCACTCTAAACAATGTACCACTCAATGCCAAAAAACTGGGACTGGGGGCAGAGGCAGGAAGTACAAGGCAACTCGCTGAACAGTGTACTCAATTTTTGTGTAAACCCAAAACTGCCCCAAACAGTTCTACTATCCTCAGAGACTGAAATTACAGCAAGCTATGACCACAAGGAGCACAGAAAGACAATGCAGGCTCCAGAAATCACCATCTGAGCAGGGAAGCTGTCAACAAAGCAGAGGGCATAACTGCCTGTAACGGCTAGAGGCCAGAGAACAGAGGAGGCATGATTCAAGGAGCATCGGAAGGGAACCAGCATATGCAAAGTAGAAAACGAGAAGCTCCATCTAGTGGGAATTTGAAAGGCAGAGAATACGGCCAACTGAGAAAAAAACAGTCAACCAAAAACAAAATCAGTGCTGACAGAAAACACAAGTGTGCAAACTGCAGCCCCGCCGAGCAGAGCAGCAAGGTCAAACATCCATGTCCTGGGCGCTGAGAAGTTCCCCAAACAAAACATGCTTCCAGCTCTAAGAAGAAAGGAGTTTCGTCCTAAGAGTCCATCAATGCAGGAGTTCGGGAAAAGCACAGCTTGCGTATCCTGAACAAACCAACGATCTGGACAGCATTTCAGCAAAATGAGGAAGGAAATCAAGAAACAGGAAAAGCAGAACATGTGGTAAGAAGAGTGGCGGCAACCGCTTCAGAGGAGGGTCACTTCTGATCACAACCAGGACACAAGCACGTGAACTCCCTCCAGACTGGGTTCCTCAGGGGCCAGGCTCCCCCAGGCACAACGACAACTGTCACAGGCACAGACAGAAGCACAGAGAGGTGCGGTCAGGATCCAAGCCAAACCAGAGGGCATAAAGAACGTTGCGACGCTGGTGTGTCACTGTCGAGCCTCACTGCCATCTCAGAGCTGATGGGCTCTGGAACCAGGGTAAGCCCAGTTCTAATAGCTTCCAGCTGTCGGCATGGCCAGGTCACTGCCGCACTCGGCGTTTATCTCCTCATCTGGATTAGAAACAAGGACATACCTCCTCACTACCAGGGCAGGGCCTGCAGGGAGCTCAGAACCCTCAATGATGTTAATGACAGCATACTCTCATTAAGTCTCCATTACTAAGAATTTACTCTACAGCAGAAGTAACATGACTGTGTCAAGTTTATTTACTACTTGCTAAGTAATTTTTTTGGTCCTGAGAACTGTTCTAGAAAATACAACTTTGACAAATTACTTTTTATTCTCAGCTACTCAGTTCCTATTGAATAACCCCTTTACAGCCCACCCACAGAAAAATACCAATAACTAATACTTTCGTATCTGCTCCACAGAAGTTAACTACATCATCAACTGTGTTGTTGTTCAGTCATTAAATCATGTCCAACTCTGTGACCCCATGGACTGCAGCACACCAGGCTTCCCTGTCCTTCACCATCTCCCGGAGTTTGCTAAAACTCATGTTCATTGTATTGGTGATGCCACCCGACCATCTCATCTTCAGTCACCCCGTTCTCCTCCTGCCCTTGATCTTTCCCAGCATCAGGGTCTTTTCCAATGAGTTGGCTGTTCACATCAGGTGGCCAAAGTATCGAAGCTTCAGTTTCAGCATCAGTCTTCCCAATGAATATTCAGGGTTGATTTTCTTTAGGATTGACTGGTTTGATCTCCCTGCTGTCCAAGGGACTCTCAAAAGTCTTCTTCAGCACCGCAATTGGAAAGCGTCAATTCTTCAGTGCTCAGCCTTCTTTATGGTCCAATTCTCATATCCATACATGACTACTAGAAAAACCGTAGCTTTGACTAGACGGACCTTTGCTGGCAAAGTGATGTCTTTGCTTTTGAATATGCCATCTAGGTTTGTCACGGGTTTTCTTCCAAGCAAGCATCTTTTAATTTCATGGTTGCAGTCACCATTCACGGTGATTTGGGAGCCCAAGAAAATAGAAGTCTGTCACTGTTTTCATTTTTTGCCCATTTATTTGCCATGAAGTGATGGGACCAGATGCCATGATAGTTTTTTGAGTGTTGAGTTTTAAGAGGTGCCAGCTACTTAATGTGACTGACGAGAATGCCCTGTGAAACTTTAGCATCTAAGTCAAGACTCCCCAGCACCACATGCCTGAGACCTCCATGCTCCTGCACCAAGTGGCAGAATTTCCTGGTCTACGACAAAACCACCCCAAGGAAACACAACACACAAGTGGATGAGTCAGGGTGAGCCAGTCTCTGTGGTTCACACCTGCCTCTTCACGCACAGACAGACCACTGACTAGTAAAACCTTAAAGTTAGATTTCTTAACTTCAGTGAACTGCCAGCAACTATATCCAAATTTTAAGGCCAATATTTGTTTAATAATAAATATACCTCTTGCTGCTGCTACATCTAAGTCACTTCAGTCGTGTCCGACTCTGTGCGACCCCATAGACGGCAGCCCACCAGGCTCCGCCGTCCCTGGGATTCTCCAGGCAGGAACACTGGAGTGGGTTGCCATTTCCTTCTCCAATGCATGAAAGTGAACAGTGAAAGTGAAGTCGCTCAGTCGTGTCCGACCCTCAGCGACCCCATGGACGGCAGCCTACCAGGTTCTTCCGTCCATGGGATTTTCCAGGCAAGAGTACTGGAGTGGGTTGCCATATACCTCTTGAAACCCAGCCAAATAAATAAGTAAATAAAAATATTATAAAAAAAATAAGCACATCTCTTCAAACCCAGGGATTAAAAACCAGGTTCCACGTTCTGAGTCCCTGGTACCCACAGCTGCCCCTCCCCAACCGGGAGCTGGAGCCCCTGTGACGCTCGGCACCAGAGTGTGGTGGGGCAGGACAGGACCTTCGGAGTAGACACTGGCACCACCAGGCAGGTTCTCCCCACAGAAGAGCAGGCTCATGCTCACACAGATCAAGACTGTTGGGAACCAAGAGCTTCCAAAAAAACGAGGTGGTGATAAAATCCAGCCAGTTAAGACGGGAAGCCAGGGTGACAGGTCTGCAGTCAAGTGACAAATGCACAGAAATGCAAGAACCCAACTGAGGAGCAGCAAGAGGCCTACTGTGAACCTCCTGGACCACATGGTGGGGGTGACGATACAGTGGGGCAAGCCCCATGGTTGCCCCTGGGTAAAGGTGAGGGAGCAGCAATTTCATTGGTATCACCTCCATCTCGTTTGCCAAATTCAAGGAAAACTGGAACAAACGCTTTTACTTAAAAGACAATGTGAATATCTTCAGATTGTGTCTGGTGATCTGGTTGTTTCTGAAAAGCACCAGGGAGTAGAGGTTAAATTTTTCTTCTTGGACTTTCCCGGGGCGTATAGTGTATGGGAATCCACCTGCCAATGCAGGGGACACAGGGTCAATCCCTGATTCCAGGAAGATTCCACATATTGTGGAGCAACTAAACTGGTGAGCCGCAACTACTGAGCCTTCGCCCTAGAGACCAAGAGCCACAACTACTGAAGCCTGTGTGTCTAGAGCCTGTGCTCTGATAAGAAGAGTAGCCCTTGCGCACCACAACTAGAGAAAGCCCATGCACAGCCATGAAGACCCAGCATAGCCAAAAATAAAAAGTAAATAAATAATTAAAAAAATAAAAGACTTCGTTGTCTACCACTATTCCCATACTATTGTTTTTTTTAAATCATGGTCTTCTGTAGGCTTTTCTGCACTGCATGAACTTGAGGCACCTGTCATGACTCACGTCCAGGACACACAACTTCCGCATGCCGGGCTGTTGCTTTCACTGAGCACTCAGCCTTCTTGGTCCTCAGGGCCTTCAGCCCTAGGGGTGTGGACCTGTCTCCATGTGCTAACAATAAGCAAGGCTCCAACAGTCCCTACAGTGCCCTTTCTCATTAGCGCTCAAGAGCAAGCTGTCCATCCGGGGATGTGTTTTTGGCTGTGAGCCAATCAAAGGGCCGTAAATGAAGGATCCTGACAACCAGGGTCCAGTCAACTGCAAACCCTCCTAAGAACCCAAGAACATCCTTGCATGGACTCCCCCAAGCCAATTTTGTATCATTAGAGTTGGCATCACAAACACTAAGAGTAAGGGACTAAATAACCTTGTATTTGAATAAAATCACTGACAGCACAGCAATCAGTCTGGACAGCTCAAGCCTAATTTAATTGTCTCAGCAAGCTGGGTACAGTAAAAGTCAGAACAGACTTGAACGTCAAGGCTTGCTCAGTGCTATTTGTCAAAGGATTATCATCACTCTAGAGTTGGCATGCGAGCTTTTTTGTAAAGGGCAAGACAGTAAATACTTGTCTTATGGGCCTGAAATCTACAGTCTCCACCACCACGTTGCAAGTTTCTGCCTCTGAGGCATGAAAACACCCTGTGTCTAAGAGAACGGGTACAAGTGTGCACCCAGATACCAGATCTAAGGACGGCAACCGGCATACCCTTGCCCCAGGGGTCAAATCATGGCTCTCTTGTGACTCATTTTAGGGAAGTTGGGTTTTGTGAATGGGCTTACGTTTGTGTGCTGTGAGCAAGTGTAGGCGTAGTCACTGTGACTCTTTTTTAGTCCTCAAAGTTAACTTGGCATAAATGTAAAACGAAGACGTGGGCAAGAAACATTATGAATATGCATTTCCAATCGAGACGGTAAAACTCAAAGAAATTCGTCACAACACGAAGCAATTAGGCCAGACAGCAGCAAGAGCATTGCATCCCCACCCCTACTACCACAAAAAAATTGCTGGAAAAGCTGTGGACTAGGTGACAGCATTTTTTTCAGAAACCATCCAGAGTGCTCACTGTCATCCTGTCTGCTTACTTCCAATCATGGTTTACGCACTGTCAGCTCTGGCAACTTGCCCGGAAAGCCGCCAGCCGGCAAGTGGGAAAATTCAAACCAACAAGACAAATCCAATGCCACTGTCACCGTGCAGTCCCAGGACTCCCAGGGGGCACAGCACCCCAGCTGGGACTCCCAAGCTCCAGACACCACTCGCTCAGCATGCTCAGGGCACCAGGCATTTGGACGGGCAGAGGACGAGCATGTCAAAACAACCACAGTTCAGCACCACACACCTGCCCCCAATCACCAGCTGCAGCGTCTATCAAAGGACAGGGAAGTGAGACCCCTCCTTTGCAAGCTTCTGCCCTGAGATGAAGTACAAACTGGCCCCGAGGAAGAAGTCCCTTCCATCACCTTGGTGGGTATGGACTCTGGCACAGCAACAGTGCAGCCCTATGCCCAATCAACAAAGACCAATTCCAATGCGCTCTGCTTGGGTGCCAATGACGGGGACTCTGCTCACAGGACACACATCTGTCTCAAAGGGCAAAGGGTATTTACCCTTCTTCAGGATCACAGGGTTCAAAAGTATTCACATGCACACTGGGGGCTGGGCAGGAGACTCCACCCCAAGGTCAGGGAGCGGTGGCTGAGGCAGATGAGCTCAGATGCCTTGGAGCAGTGTGAGGGGAACAGGCAACACAAGCCCACTGTAAGATCCCCTGGCTGCAGAGCACAGATGAATATGGAGAGAACAAGCCAAGACCCACCAGCCACATTGCTGAAAACCAGAGCTCAAGAGCAAACAGACATGTTACAGAGCAGTGGGCCATGATCTCAACTCTCCTCACCGAGGTCAGTGGGCCATGATCTCAACTCTCCTCACCGAGGTCACAGGAACCAGAAAGCAGTGGCACCCAAAGTGAAGGTGCAGAGATAAAACACCTGTCAGGCCAGAATTGTTTCCAGCAAAAACATCACTCAGAAACAAAGGCTGAAGTGAAAACATTTTCCAGCAGAGACTAAGAGAACCCATGACAAAACCCATAACAAAACCTAAAATACAAGACACCAGCAAGAGCTACCTGGATGGAGGGCAAACAACACCAGAGAGAAACCAGTATCTTTAGAAGGAACAAAGGCCACAGGCTTCCCATTATGGGAAGCATGTAGGTAATAGATGATTTTTTTTTCTTTTTGTTAAAAAAACACCACCACCACAGGATTGTTGGGAGCAGAATTCTAGGTCTTGGCTTGTGGGGTTTATGTGGCCCTTTGCACAGAGGAGCAGTGGGGTGGGGCGGAGCAGATGTCTTGTGTGAAGTGGACAACATCAGCTCTAAGAAAAGTAAACCATACACATGCTCATCAACAGGGGAACTGATCATTTCTGGTCTAATCTATACAGAACACTACTCATCAATAAAAAAGAAGGACATACTGACACAAGCAATAAAATCTCAAACACAATGTGTTACACAAACAAGCTAAATACAAAATGACTCCATTTATACAAAAATTAAGAACAGGAAAAACAATCTAGCACCTGCTGTAAGTAAGGTGACTCAACATAAATTAGACAGCAGCATAAAACCAAATGAAACATCAAAGTCTGCAATCTGCCAGAGCAGGTGCTTGTTTTCACAACTTTCATGGAGACACAGAAAAACATCCATGTGCCTGTCATTCCATTCTGTGGCTACTCTCAGCAGAGACTGTCACCAGAAAGCTAAAAATACTGTCTGGCCCTTTAAGAAAAAAACAGCTGCTATGAACATGATTTGAACAGATGTTTTCATGGAATAAATGCTGTCCAAGCATAAAAACTATTAAATGTAAATTTCTCACCATTTTCACACACGTTTCAAAAGTTAGCCTTCTGGTTAGTCCAAGCTCGTCAACCCCAAGTGCCAGGGTCTGGTAAGGATTCTGGAGGATACAGCCAGTCCTCCCAGGCTAGCACCAGGATGGTGTGTGAAGCATGGCTCTGCTCCTGTTACATCCCACTCAGGTCCTCCCCACCAGCTCAGTGGCTGCAGTGTCAGAGCCCAGCCCCTGGCCTATCCCACAAGGCCCTTCTGGACACAGGCCCAGCCTGACACCAGCCTCTTCCTGCCACTGCACCCACTGGGCCTTATGGCCTGACAACACGCTCTGCTAACCCTGAGCACCCGGAGTCCTCTAATGCCCTGCCCCCTCCTACATGGAGCCTCTCCTTAGATTCCCAACCCTGCAGTGACACCCAGGTCCCGGAAGCCTGTCCTGGCACCCGCACGATGTGCAGCGGAGCCCACTGAGTCCTCTGGAGCTGTCCTGGGTCTTGAGCAAATGTTTGTGTTGTTCGTTTGTTCAACAAATGTTTATGAAGCACCTGTTCTCAAACCTGGGGAGGTAGCAGTGAACAAAACAAATGAACAGACAAAAAGCCCATCCTCACAGCCACAACCAAGCTCAGGGAAGACATAAACATCTTCAAGGGAGAGGGGCGTGCACTCCTGATCCCCACGTGTGATCTCAGCAAGTGCTGACTGTTCATGAGGTGTCGTTATTGAATTCAACCTACTACTGGAGGAAAAAGCAATACTTCGAAAGAACAGATGTGAAAACATCTTCTGTTTTAGATGTTTTATGATACACAGAAAGGAAGATATGCCACATGGAAGTCATGATGCATTGTGAGGAAAAAAAAAAACAAAAAAATCACCACCATCCCACCCTTCAATTTAAAACCTAGAAAATTACCAGTAACTGTGAAACGTCCTGCATTCTTCCCATATACCTGAAGCAATGTCATTACAATCTCTTGCTTAAAGAAACTTACCTCATATAATTTCTCCCTAAAAACTATTTAGTTTTAATTCTTTGAGCTTTAAAAAATGGTCGATACAGTATATGCAGCCTTCTGTGATTTGTTTTTGTTAGATGTATTCCTAGTTGTATGTTAGATGTATGTTAGTTGTATGTTACATGTATTCCTTGTTAGATATATTCCTAGGAATTCATGCACTCCTAGTACTGAACAAATCCCATTTGGGGGCAAATCATAACTTATCAATCCATTCCTCTACTGGAGGATGCCTGGCCATTCCCAGGTCTTGCTACTACTGGATCCTCAACCTGCTGAACAATTCCTGCTGGCAGGTCTCCCTAGGGCAGCACCAGGCACAGGGTGATGCCCTGCTGGCTCAGGTCACGACAGCAAGACTCCCCAACTGTCAGAACAGCACCAGGTATCTACAGGAGGAGACACCCTCTCTATCCATTCGGGAAATGCAACTTAAAACTACAATAAGGTACCATCACACACCTATCAGGGCTTCCTAGGTGGTGTTAGCGGTAAAAAATCCACCTGTCAATGCAGGAGACATAAGAGACGTGGGCTGGATCCCTGGGTCAGGAAGATCCCCTGAAGGAGGGCATGGCAGCCCACTCCAGTAATCTTGCCTGGAGAATCCCAACAGAGGAATCTGAAAGGCTACAGTCCACAGGGTTGCAAAGAGTCAGACACAAGTGAAGTGACTTAGTCACTTCACACACACACATTTACACACACATGTATCAAGAGAGATTAAAAATAACCCAGCAATACCAAGTGCTGGTGAGGGTGACAGAGGCTAGACTCGAACACTCTGGCAGCACAGGAAATGGGGCAGCCACTCTAGAAGAGAGTTTGCAAGTTTCCTATAAAGATAAAAATAGGCTTTCACATGACCCAGCAATCCCACTCCTAAGCATTAATTTAAGAGAAACGGGAACTGATGTTCACACAGAAAACGTGTACATGAATATTTATAGTAACTAAACCCAGGAACAACACATACATCCCTGTGAAAGGGTAACAAACTGGAAGATGAACACCACGGACATCCCTGAAAAGGAATGCAGCGCCTGCCATACAACGAGGAGCGTTCTCGGTGACACTGTACTCTCTGCGATGCCACCAACATGATGGTCTCGAAAAGACAAGGCTACATCTACAGAGAGAACAATGGACGCCGGGGAGGCTACAGATGAGTATGGTCCACACCCTGAGTAGAGTGATGGTCACAAAAATTTCTATGGATCAAAACTCCCTCGTGGCTCAGTGATTAAGGGTCCACCTGCCACTGCAGGAGACACGGGTTTGATCCCTGATCTGGGAAGATCCCACATGGCATGGAGCAACTGGGTCTGTGCACCATGACCGGAGAAGCCACCGCAATTAGAAGCCTGCACACTGCAGCTACAGAACAGCCCTGATCACCACAACGAGAGAAAGCCTGTGCAACAACAAGGACCCCGCACAACCAAAAATAAATAAACCATCAAAAATAAAGTAAAACTCAAGACAACCGTACATCAAGAAAAGGTCCATTTTACTGTGTGTTTATTTTAAAAAATTTAAAAAAAAAATCTGGACTTGTGTTTCTTATTTGGTTTGCAACTTATTCCTCTAGCTGGTCATTTTTGTTGTAGTTCACAAAAGTATCAGCCTGTAACACACTGGAAATTACAAAAAATATAATCTGGTCCTTCACCAAAAACAGGTAAGGAAGAACTATTGTAGGATGTGTACCTACAAGTGGGACTTTAGAGTCTGAGAGAAGGGCCGACCACACCCCACAACGGTGGGCACTCCAGGGTTCCCAATTCCCACCCCTCTCTTTTTATTTATCATGAATTCAAGTTTACACATTTATCAATTGTGGTAAAAGCTGTTAAGACTGACCACCTTACCCATTCCTACACGAACCACTCAGTAATGTTATCTATTTGCCCATTACCCTGTAGCACATCTCTCACTCTTTATTTTTCGGCCAAGGCATGCAGGATCGTGGCTCCCCGACCAAGGACCAAAACCTCACCCCCGGCAGGGAAGGTGTGGAGCCCTAACCAGAGGACCACCAGGAAATGCCCTCTTAATCTTTATGTAACTGAATATATCAAATCTTTGTAAATGTATCAATCTATTTTCCCCCATTTTTGTTCAATAAATCCTTCTCTATCCCCTAATCCACAGTGACTTCTCCCACACTGCACTCTAAAGCTCTGTTGCCTTGTCCACAGGTAACCTCTCCACCTGGAGTTAACCTGGGCGAGCGTGAGAGACAGACCAGCTCCGCTCATCCAAGTGATGCCAGCCAGTCCCAGAAGCCCTGAAGAGCGGCCCGTCTCTCCCTGGGCCCAGCAGGTGCACTAGCATTTCGCTCTGAGAGGTCTTGGGAGGAGGAGTGGGGAGGCTCTCTATTAGGTTTCATTCCAAGGATACTGTATTCAAAAACCTTCAAAATTACCTAAGGTAGTCTCAAAAATTCCTACAAGAGCTACAAACTCTTTGTTACTTCTACACATACCATTACATAATAATTAAAACAATCATGTTTTAACACAAGCCATCTACTATGAAAACAAGGTAGATTTAAAAGCCTTGATAATATCTTTCCTGGTGGCTCTAAAAAATTGTCTTTAAAAAAGAGCAGGGCCAGGCTTCCCTGGTAGCTCAGTGGTAAAGAATCCACTATCAATGCAGGAGACACAGGTTGGATTCCTGATCTGGGAAAAGCCCACATACTTCGGAGCAACTAAGCCTGTGCACCACAACTACTGAAGCCCTAGAGCCTGTGCTCCACAACAAGAAAAGCCACTACAGCAAGAAGTCCATGCATGAGAGTAGCCTTCACTAGCTATAACCAGCGAAAAGCCTGCACAGCAACAAAGACCCAGCACAGCCAAAAATTTAAAAAAAAAAGCCCTGAGCAGGTAATCCCCAGAGTAACACCTCCCGGTGTGCAGACAGGCGTGCTCTGTGATCCTCCAGGGGCAAGCAGTGGGGCAAGGCCATAGGGGAGGCAGTAGGGCAAGGCCATAGCGGGCCACTCACTGTCTCTGCTCCCCTGAGATGCAGTTTCTAGGGCTGCCGTGGGCACTGCAGCCTCCCCACCTCTGGTCATCCCAGAAGTGTGGCTGGACAGGCAGCCTGGAAAGCCACTGTGTTGCCAGGGGCAGGAGGACGGAGTGCCCAGAGGCAAGTTCCAGGCCACAAAAATAACACATCATATCATGGGCAGTCTGAACACAGAGGAGCTAAGAAACAGGCTAATAGTGTAAGAATGGCTGTTAGGAATCTGGGGAGAGAGAGGCACTACTCTGGGAGGAAACCTCATCAGGGTAGGGATCAGGCTCTGTTTAAACAATGTTTCCACAAGTGGGAATAACTTATGGATTTTCAACAGTAAACTTACAGACCAACGTAAACATATGCCTTGACAGCATAAAGGTAAAAGGACAAAGAAAAGTCAGAGGGAGGAGGAGGGAATAGAGGCCAATGCCCTTCAGGTTGTAAGATGACAGTGCAGGACAGTCTGTCACACAGGGACAGGAGCACACTACACTGGGCAGGACAAGGACGCTGCAGCTTCAGTCAGGACAGCAGGAGCAAGGGCCTGTCAGGTGACGACAGGGACCACCAGCCAGCACTTCAGGGACAGCTGCTTTGGTGCGCACCCCCCGCCCCCCCCAGGGCCCGACCCTCAGAAAAAAAACTTCACTGAAAACAAAAATACTAAAGATGAGACACAACTGGTGTCCCAAAGACAGCTGACCCCTCTTCTTTGAAGGGATCTTCCTTTACAATCCATGATGAACCTGGAAAAAAGGACCTGGGACACCTCCTCAGGCAGGGGAGGGCCAGCTTTCCCCAGAGCAGGGACAGATACACAGGAACACCCATGGTCTGCACGTGTAACCCTGAGCTCATCATCTATTCCAGCAGGAAAACGTTAGTACACTGCAGAGCAGGAGAAATGGCCACTGATGACCACAGGTGCATCTGAAGAAATGCACCTGATTATAAGCAGAATCAGCCAACATGGGAGATGTGGAAGGGATGCTGCCGAGTATCATGGTCATCTGCTACCTTTGCTCCTAACTTAAAATGAATGTCAAATGTACAGAATTTCTACATTGGCTAGGAAAACAGAGCAACTTCTAAAGATGACACCTTTCTTCCTTAATTCTAAGAATAATAAAAAGCGACAGTGATGTGAGCCTTAGAATAGAGAGAGACAATTAAGTGAGTAAAACAGGTTCCTCTTTAAGAAGGACTCACTGCCATCATCAGTGTCCAAGGGAGGACCAACCCATGAGAGAGCAGCAGCTAAGCCACGCTTGCTCACTGAGTGCGTGTGCTCCTGTACTGAAGACAGTGGACATCTGCCCCACAGAGGGAGCAACAGGCTGACCGGCACGGGCTCAGCAACACCCCCGGGGGAAACGGAAAGGCCCCAGCAGGGTCACATTCAAAGCCTTTCTGAGGAATAAACCGAGTGCTGCCTCAGTCCTGGCAGAGTGGTCAGTGTGTCTGTGGAATTAATTTTATTGGTTGTGACTTATGTCCAGAAACCAAATGATTTTCTTTCATAACCTAATGCTTTCAGTCAGAAGGAAAAAGTCAGAAGTTGATCAAAGTAACTTACATGTTTGAATACAAGGAGAGTCGAACATTCTCAAAAGCCTATGACTCCAAGAGGAGGCTGTCGACGGCCCAGCGTGGATGGCAGTGCCTCACTTCCACCCTGGCCCTCCTGGTCAGCGTCCCTGAGGCGCAAACAGCAGGGCGACACTGCCTCAGTGTAAAGGGGCCTAAAGCGAGCTAGAACCCTCACACCCAGAGCATGACCGACAGACACAGAGACATACCCGCCATCTCAGCACTGGAGCTAACAGGTGCTCACCTATGCGCAAGGCTGCAGCAAGAGATTCTGGGCGGACCATGCTATGACCAAACATTTCCAGAAAACCTTAACGTATTCCCAAAGCTGAATATGAAACTAGACAGTGGAAGGCAAAAGTGTTTCTTATAAAAGCAATGGGCAGCGGAGCTTTCTGGGTACTGGTGTTCTACACTCAGAACGCCGACAATCTCAGAGGGCTGAAGTCACAGGCCCCTTCCACCCAGGGAGCCATCCGCTGCCCCTGGCTTTCAGTGGACAGGCTGTGCGTCAGCAGGCAGACTGGAGAAGAGGAGGGACGTGTTCTATGACAGAAAAGGCAGACAGGCTCAGGGACAAGGCCACTCTCGTGAATGACCACCAGGAAGAATCCTCACAACATTCAAATCCTCAACTATGAACATCACATGAAAATGCCTGTGACCGAAATCAGTCACTCAGAAGTGTGCAGGCTGAGAGACCTACTTATGGCTTCAAGAGAGCCCGGGCGCTGAGCAGTGCAGGATATGACACTGACAACCCAATGACCCATCACCCTGGGGGCAGCGCCACCCCTAGCAAGTGGACTGGACTCTCCAACTCCAGAATGAATGGAAGCTTAAGACACACACAGTGGGTGAAAGTCCATAAAACGTGGCAGATGCAGCCACGATGCCTTCTGTGTCTCACCAGCCAGGGCCGCCCCCTGGGGCTGGCCAGCCCAGGGTTCCCACTGTGGGCTGACTGTCTCTGATGAAGCAGTGGGCCAGCTTCCTGAAGCCAGAACCAAAACCAACCATTCTGTCAAATCCAGCACGAAACCAAGTATGAGCTGCACCAACCACCCGGTGACAAGCCATCTGTAAAGAGATGTCTGATGTCAGAGGTGAGCGTCAAGACACACACATCTGCTGTTGCAGTTATACTGGTGACAGGCCTCGTGATTATCACAGAAATTTCACCAACACAGCAGTTACAGCCTAGGCATGCTCACCATGTACAGGCATTTGGGGCACACGTGCTCTAGACCAAGAGGTCTGTGGGGCAGGTACCTAGTCCAGGAGGGGTGGGAGGGCAGCTCTCAGGTCACTTGCCTGGGCTGAAGCCCGGTTCTGCCACTTATGGGCTCAGGGACCCGAGCAGTTACTCAACACCTGCACCTCCTTTTCATCCAGTAGGGCTGGAGCTGGCCTGGCATGGAGTGTCTGGGAGCAGGCTCCTGCAAATTGAGGAAAGCAATGCTGGGTACATGATAAACATGAGCGATTACTACTTTGGCCTCCAATTTACAGATGAGAAGACTACACAGACAGACAAAGTTCATAATGGTGAATTAAAGTTGGGAAGGTTATATTCAAACTCTCAACTTGAACACTATTGTTGCATACATTTTTTTGTTGTTGCTACATATATTTTTGATATAAAATCCAAAGTTCACTAATTTGCCTTCTTGTCATCTGCCTTTTAAAAATATAAGAAAACACCTGCCTTCAAGGCTTTAGGGGGCTAGCATGTGACCAGGTAAGGCTGTATCGAGCTGCTGCTCACTGAAACACACTCTACCCCTGTGATCACCACAAAGAGGCATGCTGTTCATCAGCTGGATGGTCATTCTGGGGTAGGGACAGGACAAAGACCGCTGCCCACTCCAGAGAGCAGCACAGGGGTCTGATGAAATGACAGGTTTACCTCATGACAGTGCAATACTGTGAGCAGTTTAAGGAATGCTACAAGTAAAAGGCAGATCATAAGAACTTCACTGGTAGTCAAGTGGTTAAGACTCTGTGCTCCCAATGCAGGGGGCAAGGGTTTGACCCCTGGTCAGGGAACTAAGATCCCACAGGCTGCACAGTCCAGCCTTGAAAAAAAAAAAAGGAAAAAGGTAGATCACAGATGCTTATGAAGGTTTGCATAGCACCCCCAGAGGCCAGTAGGTCCAAGAGTGCCCCTAACACCTTTGTGCACTGCAATCAGCCAGCCTGAGTGAGGATGAGATGGCTGGACAGCTGGCCTACTCGGCCGCCAGGACAGCCCCCTCAGTTATCCTCAGTCATGGATCAATTTTTAATAAAAGAAAGGGCAGGGGCAGATGAAACAAGTGTGGGCGTCACACTGGTACACACACCAGGGAGTAGGATGCTGCTGGTAACAGTCAGCTAGAATCACCCAACCAGGTAGAATGATGCAAGAGAAAATGGCACCAACAGAAACAGCATTTTAAGAAGGAAATCCCGTGCTGTCATGGCAAGCTGGGTGACAACAGTGACTGTGCTTAACCCCCAATACCAAGCTCGTCACTGTGCCTCCTTATCTATACAATTGGATAACAGCTACCCATGCAAGCTGTCCAAAGGATTAAGGCGGATGCACAGTAAGGAGCCTGGCTGCCTCTCAAGCGGATCGCTTCAGAGGGCTTGCAGCTGGGGGGGTGGGGTGGGGGGGAAGCCTCCTCCACATGAACTGTAGAGGAGAACAAACTGCTTCACACTGAAGACAACTACAACTAGACAGTTAAAAAACACTTCAAAGATAATCTTTAAAGTACAGACATTCTAGTTTCATCTTAAAATGAAACTGAGTCATTAAACTGCACTAAAAATTTTAACTTTACATGTGATGAGCCTTGTGATTCAAAAGTAAATACAGTCCAGTAAATGGCTTCCCTGGTGGGTTGGTGGTAAAGACTCTGCCTGCCAATGTAGGAGACACGGGTTCGATCCCTGGTCCAGGAAGATCCCACAAGACTTGGAGCAACTAAGCCCGTGTGCCATAGCTACCAAATCCTGTGCTCCTAGAGCCCATGCTCTGCAACAAGAGAAGCCACTGCAATGAGAAGCCCGTGCACTGCAACTAGAGAGTGTCTCCCGCTCACCACAACTAGAGAAAAGCCTGTGCAGCAACAAATATCCAGCAGAGCCCAAAATAAATAAATAAATAATTTGAAAAAAAAAAAAAAACAGCCCAGTAAACATTGTTATCTGGAATACAATTTCTTTTTTCAGTTAAAAACAAAACAAGAAAACAGATGCGTCCTGGTTTCAGGCATCAGAAAAAGTCTATCACGAAACCTATCACTCTTTTCTATTTAAAAATCTTAATTTAAAGGACACAGCAAAATTTATTACAACTGGTCAAAAAGACCCTCACATTTTACTATCAAACCCTAGATCAGTACCTAAGTGAGCAGCAAAATGTAAAATATTAAAAGTGTTAAAATCCTTTGTACCTGCCAGAGGGTATACAAATCTGGTAATATGTGGCAAAAACAATAAAGTTTGTATTCTCTGACCCAGAATTTTCCATTTTTCTTAGAGATACCCTCTCATGATGAAAGACACTACTTAATAAAGAAAAATTCAATGGGACCGCCTAGCTAAAAATCAAACATTTGCTATGCTGCTAATCCCTTCCAATAATAGAAGGGAAACTAAAAGCCAAGCAGGTGGCACTCGCTCCCTGCGCAGAGCCCAGTCTAGCTGAGTTGAGGCTGTGTCAGGGGCCCAAGATCTTGGCCCCCAGCCCTCAATTCATTACCTCTGAGGCACCATAGGCCAGGACAGGACAGGTGAGTTCAGTCTAGCACATTTCCACTCCACCCGCCCAGAGAACAGAGGCACAGGGCCCTAGGGAGAGCTCTCTAAGAAATAAGCTGGTCATCCCAGAGATAGCCAGGGCGGGGAACAGCCCATAGGGGTAGCAAGTCAGCATTCCAATCCTCTGACTCTCAGGACTGCAACTTTGTAACCAACTGGCATAGCTCAGTCCTGTGGGACTCTTTGAGACCTAGTAGACTGTAGCCTACCAGGCTCTTCCCTCCATGGGATTCTCCAGGCAAGAATACTGGAGTGGGTTGCCATTTCCTTCTCCAACAGAATTCCTTAGAACACAGCAGTGGAGACTGTGCATTCCACTTTGTAAACCACCATGTTTTCCAGTGCTCTGTGTTCAGTCTAGAAAAATTAAAAGGACAATAAAATTGTAACTAACTCATAATGAATAAGGCTTATTTATACTCATACAGTCAAGGAATATTCACTGATCACTCATAAGGTATCACCCAATTTAAAAATATTACTTGGGTAGCTGGGTTTAATGTGTCATGAATAAAGGACTATGGTTTCTGTCACAGAACCAAGTTTTAAAAACCAGTCACATGGACACACCTACAAAGGTGAAAGATTAGTGAGTAAAGTGGAGCTCTGAAGTACATAGACAACCCCTGAAAAGGAAACATGAGGGCATTTTCGTGACATCCACTGAATGCATGGTCTCACCAATGTGAATTACCAATATGTCTGCAAAGCTCTTGGAATTGCAAACAATTCTTACCTAATAAAGACAAAATCTATTAAATGTCTGCCAGTGCCAAGAACTAAGGCAGAACGTATTATTTCACCAATATAACATCCTCAAACAAAATTGATGCAAAGGTGACAAAAGACAAAATTGAAACTAAAGGCTGTTTTGGTAATTGAATCCTTAAATCTTCTGGGTTGAATTTCGACTGACCAGTAACAGACCGCTATTAATCCTATTCAGGTGATGTCACTATCTGAGCGTGGCCCTGCCGTCAGGACAGGAGGCCTAGCAGTTCCCTCTTTTCTTTTTTGGCCACCCCTTTTGACATACAGGATCTTAGTTCTCCGACCAGGGATGGAACCCATGCCCTCTGCACTGGAAGCGTGGAGTCTTAACCACAGACTGCCAAGGAGGTCCCAACAGTTCCTTCATTCCCTCTCTTAAATAAGGGGTAGCATCTTGATAAAATATGGATATTCTCATTTTTTAGCATCTTTGTCACTTGTATTTAGGAAGCAGTTGAGGACACAGCTTCCTACTTATATCTCCTGTACTCCCCAACAGGCAGTAAGGGCAGGTTCCACAACCCTCATCTCAGTGGTCAAGCACTTGAGCCTGAGTCTTGTCCTCTTTCAGGAAGGAAATTCAAGCACAGGCCCTGCCAACACAGATAGGGAAGGACTGTGACGGAGCAAGAGGCAGTCTGCAGTTCAATAATGCTCCACTCTGCCCAGCCAACAAGAACATAAAAGGGAGCTCCATTGGGAAGCACTGCATTCTTAACTGCTGTGTGGGGAGCACCGGGAGACCCACAAGGGCGCCATCAAGAGCTAAGAGTCTCCTCCACACTGCCTGTGCAAGAGCTGGTTGTCATGTGCCACACCTGTCCCCTGAAGACACAGGAATTTGTCTCCTTCCTGGAAAACTGGTTGACCTCATTGGCTGAGATATGGTTCACCTACAGCACTCTATACTCCAAACCTTGTACAAAGTACTTTTAAAAGGAGTTAGGGAATTTTTTTCAAGGGTGATTATATCTGTGTCTATCACGATCATTTGCAGACTTCCCTAGGGGTCTAGTGGTTGCGACTCTGCTGTAGGGAATGTGGGTTCAGTACCTGTTCGGGTAACTAAGATCCCATGTACCCTGTGGTGTGCCCCCCCCAAAAAAATCATTTGTAAAATCAATTACACCCCAATAAACTTTTTGAACAAATCATGCTCATTTTAGTCCCTGAATTTAGAAGCAAACTCTCACCTTGTATAAAACTCCACTTTGTTCCGTTAACCCCCGCACAGCTGCTGTACAGCATTTTAGTCATTCATTCGACACCCACTGAGCATCGACTACAGCCCATGACCAAGGCAAGCACGTCATGCCTAGGCTCTGAGATGCGCCATCAGCAGCTTGCCAGGGATTCTGCCTGGTGGTGGCAGTGGCAGGGAAGTTAGCACAGGAACTAGCACAGAGGCCGGACTCTAAGTACAGGACTGAGACGGAACAAAACACTAGTCCTTAGGGTAGCTCAGCCTGGAGCACACAGCACCCACCCTCTGAGAGCAAGGGGGCTCAAGAACACAAAGGGCCAAGAGACGCGTGGTATCTGTGTTACCGGTACCACGGTAACACAGTGAATGAAAACCAAGAACATAAACTCACTGAGTGAAGGTTCTGGAAATGACTTGAGTCCTTCCATCACATAGGAGGATTCAGAGCACACCTGAGGGACAGCTCATTTTCATGTGGTTTTAATGGGTTACTCCACCTCACTCATTTTATCAACAAATGTCACTGAGTATCTGAGGCTAATGTGTGGGATTTACTTTTTGGGAAGTTAACTGAAGACAAGAGCTGACAAAAACCTTTTTATTTTGGACTAACTATAGACTAAAAGTTGCATAAAGGTTTACAAGGAGGTCCAAAGACCTTTCTGACCTACCGCTAACTGGTTATGCTTTCCCAAAGGGGAGGTAACTTGCCAGACCTCCCTCAGCAGCCAGCACCTCAAGGACTCCACACTCACCACAGTGACTTCCTAGAGACGCGGGCTGCTGCTAAGCTCGTCACCTCCACTTTCTCTGTCAGTATTTCCCAGGCATGCAGCACGTGCCAGCCCCTGTTCTCTGCACAAACAGGCTCCCTGTGGACTTTACCTCACAGTGAAAGATTAAGTTATAATAAATATATTAAGTAGGACATTAGAAGAATGAAGTGCAGTGGGAAAACTAAGCAGGGAAGGAAAACAGGGAACAGGAGGTGGTGAGTTGCTTTTGAACTGTGGTGCTGGAGAAGACTCTTGAAGAGTCCCTTGGACTGCAAGGAGATCAAACCACTCAATCCTATAGGAAATCAGTCCTGAATATTCATTGGAAAGACTAATGCTGAAGCTCCGATACTTTGGCCACCTGATGCAAAGAACTGACTCAGTGGAAAAGACCCTGATGCTGAGAAAGACTGAAGGCAGGAGGAGAAGGGGACAACAGAGAATGATGGTTGGATGGCATCACCGACTTGATGGACATGAGTTTGAGCAAGCTCCGGGAGTTGGTGATGGACAGAGAGGCCTGGTGTGCTGCAGTTCACCAGGATGCAAAGAGTTGGACATGACTGAGCAACTGAAGTGAACTGAGTTGAAACAGCAGGCAGGCAGTTGGGGAAGGGCTGCCTGCCCTGAGGCTAAAGGTAACGATGCCAGTGATCTAGGCAGAGCCAGGAAGGAGCAAGGAAGTCTGTTAAGAAACAGGCTGAGAAGCCACTGTGGCAGGAGTCAGAATGAGACAGGGGCCAGAGGGAGGAGACCGGCTACAGAGGCTGGGAGTGGACTGACAGGCATCTCTGCCCACAAGGGTCCCCATCCCAGGCCACAGTGGTTCCACAGCTGAGGCCCCCTCAGCAAAGCTGAGTCTCCTCCATGCGCCTCCCAAGTGTCTGCTCATCAGCTAACCCCCTGGATGCTCTGCCTTCACCACGTTTAAGAGGTCCAGGCAATGGGCTCCAGCAGCATGTGTGCCCCTCACAGCCCCGTGCTGCTGGAAGTAACAGCCACCCAGCCCCTGGCTTGGCCACATGCCATCGGAAGTCCCATCCGAGGCAACCCAAGTTCTGCAACCTTGACACAGGTGGAAGGAGAACTGTGCAGCTCTCAGGCAGGAAGTTTTTCAAAGCCTGTGAGTCCTGCCTCATAATTTCATCCCTCAAAGTTTGACAGGTGCCTTGATCCTGAAACTCAGCACCACGTTTAACAAGACAGAAGCAAATGAACATAAAATCTCAAGAGCTTTGGCTGAAGTTCCGCCTTGAGGCAACCAGATTACAGATGGGGCAGTAACCTAACTAACTGTTAGGTTAGCAGATAGTTTTTAAACAGACAACTAGTAAGGACAAAGGTATCCAGCAGAGCCACCTCTCAAGTTATGACCCCTATTAAGCCTAAACCTGGAAACCAAAAAAAACCCGGAAACTTTCGCTTCCTTTCCCTGCATAGCACAACCGAGCAAATAATGAGAACTCGTCTCTCAGGCACAAGAAAAGGCGAATCCTTAATCCAGCCCCTCAACGCAAACAAGTTCGAACCCGCAAGGATGAGATCCTGACCCTCTCTTGTATGACTGCAACACAGGCACCACTTCAAATGATGTCCCGCCGAGGCAGAAAAAGCGTTTTTTTCTTACAAACTGGATGATTTTCACCCGCGAGATTAATTTACACAGCGTCAAGGAATCAAGCTCAATTCCGTGAGCTATAAACATAATGACCCAGACATAGGTTACGTGGCTCCAGGACCGGTGGCGCTCCCCCTCTCGCCCGCAGGACAGGAAAGACCCTCCCTGAGGCGGGGACGCCCTGCACAGACCCCAGTCCCGGAGCGCGAGCTGCCCCGGGGGGAGGGCCCGGCGGCCGCATGTCAGGTCTTTGGCCGCCCCCAGTGAGGGCCCGGCGGCCCGACCGCGGCGCACGGCCTAGGCCTTCCCGCCGCTTCTGAGGCCGTACCGCCGACCCCGGCCCGCCCCGAGGGCTAGAAAGGGGAAGAGGGGGTCGCCGCCATTTCCGGCTGCGGGCGCGCGGCCCGACGCCCTGCGCCGCGCCACCCCGCACCCCCTCACCCGGCCCCGCGTCACCCTCACCTCGCGCCCCGCCCCCGCTCGCCTATCCCGTCCCCGTCACCCAGACCCCCGCCCGCCTGCCCGGCTGCCCGGCCTGACGCGAGGCCGCCGGCCCGCCGCGAGCTCACCTGTCCGCACGCCCGCCCGCCCGCCGACTCCGCGGCTCCGCTCTTCCCTGCGCGGCGCTCCTGGGTAGCCGGCCGACGCGCTCTTCAGCCGGGGCTGCGCTTCGGGACCCGGCGGCGGCGACGGCGGCGGGGGTAGCGGCAGAGGGCGCGGGAGCAGCACCGGCAGAAGCGGCGGGGGCGCGCACGCTCACGCACGCACCCGCACCGGCGCGCGCGCTCCCGGGAGGACGTGGGCGCCGGCGGATAGGAGCCGCGGGCTGGGCAGGCAGCGCGTGCGCCCAGAGCGCTGGACGGAGGCTCCGCCCATGGGGCGGAGCCCCGAGTGACAGGAGTGGATCGAGGCTCCCGAGCGCACAGCGGACAGCCCATGGGCGGGGCCCCAGGACCTATGGGCGGAGCTCGTTAGCCGAGTCGGAAGTTTCCACAGCCCCGCAGGGGCGGGGCCGAGCGGCGGGGGTGGGGCCTGCTCGCCGGAGCTTCAGGTGCTGTCCCGTGCGCCCGCAGGTACTGAGGCCAGATTCGCCAAAACAGGACGTGGGGGGACTTGTCCCGCAGTTGAGTTTGCCCCGTGCTTTACGTAAGACTGAGAAATCGTAATTGATCTCGTCAAAGAACTGGAGAGGGAGCTGGTGGGAGATGACCCGGAGGCCGACGGCCGCTGAGCCACTGTTAGGGACTGACGTTTGCTCATCCCTGCGGCGCAGAGATGCGACTTCCTGCCTGCCTGCCCAATCACGGAAGTGCCACCGCCATTGTCCAGCCCCTCCCAGAACCACAGGCAAACAATGACTCAAAAGGGCAGTTGAACCAACTTCCACTCACTCCCCTGCCACCCAAGGTTCGACCACTGCTCATCTCACTGACCCCTTGAGGGACGGGAGACCTGCTCTCTACCCTTCCCTATCGCTATGTCAGAAAGTTCTACCATTTATTGAGTGCCTGCTCTGTACGTGGTACACTGGTATGTGTACCAGTTTCCATCCTAGAAGCCATCCAACAGACTTCTCTGGTCAGTACTCCTCTGTCTCCTCACTCCCACACTTTCCCATTGGCCATTTTCCACTCAGAAGAGTCATATTCTTAACACAGAAATTTTGATATCCAAGGCTCCCTGTGACACATTGTGTGTTAGCTGCTCAGTCGTGTCCGACTTTTGTGACCCCATGAACTGTAGCCCACCAGGCTCCTCTGATGATACATTGAGTAAAATCCAGACTTAGAGCCAACAAGCTCCAGCCTCCTCTACCTCTGTCCTCTTACATCTCTGCCATCTTGCCGGCTTTAAACTGCCCAGTCTGTCCCAGGTTTGGGGCCTGTAAGTGGCAGAGAGCTCAGGAAGTCGCCTGGCAGTTGTTGAATTGTGCAACATCAAACAGGCAGAAAGAAGCAGCCTATGAAAACCGAGAAGCAGAAGGGCCAGATTCATATCTATGTCCTTGAATTCAAGAGGATGAAAGATTCCAAGCAGAATCAAAGGTGCAATGAGAGAATCAAATTGACCCAGTACCAATTTCAGAGTGAAGTTTCTTGGGCACTGAAAGAATGAATGAAGCAATAGACCTGGTACCAATTTCAGAGCAAAGCTGAGTTGGGCACTGCACAAATGAATGAAGCAGGCCTTAGTGAATCTTTCCTTGACCTACTAGTTCTATTTAGGTATATTCTAAGAAAATATTCCCAAATACAGAAAAAAGTATATCACTAAGCTGTTCTTATAATAGTAAAAATGGAAACCTAAAAGACATTCAAATGAAACAATATAATTATAAAATGTATACAAAGTTACTTAATAGCATTGAAAATCCTTTTAAGAGCTCCTGAAAGTAAAATGAGCAAAATGCATATGTTAAAAGTACATTATTACAAGTATGTTTATAAAATAAGTCAACCTGTTTGGAGATAAGAAGACAGGAATACTGTCAACTGTGGACAGTGGCTGCAGTCCAGTACTGCCCTTCACAGGCCCTTTAGTGAGATCAGGTGGGCACCCTTATCCTCACCTTGAGAGGAAACTGGGACTTTATGGAAGCAACTTGCACAGCTGCCCTCCAACGCCAGCCCCACCACTTGCTACAACCCTTCAAGCTCTCAAAGCTCATCTCATGGGTCAATTACTTAGGGGAGCCACCTGAGGGCTAGGTCCATGTCAGGGTCGTCCTTGTCCCCCACAAGGCCTAGCAAACTCTTATCCACAAGACATTTAAATACTAAATAAAATGAAGACCACTTGGAACCCATTTCATCATCAGAGAGGGTAAATGCTGACCACAGGCAATGGAGGAAGGTGCTTTCTCCACTTGGCGCAGCTTCACACCTCACACCTCATGCTGTGTGGTGTGGACTGCCGGGCTGTCACATACAATTCACATACAATTTGAAGTCATTCACTTTCCCTGCCTTTGCATCTGGGGCAAGTCATGCTCTCTGACCCAAGGGAGGTCCAGTGCTCTCAGTAAAAGGATTTCCCACTGGGCACATCCAAGACAAAGGGGGCATTGCACGGTGCACTAAGGCAGTGGGACGGAGGCTCTCCCAGAAGTTTTGGGGAGGTGCAGCCAGCACTCCAGGGCACAGCATTAAGAAGGAAAAGCAGAGCACAGGAAGTATTAAGAATGGCAAGAGAATGAGAATACACATTCACATGTGCTTGTTTCTGCATGAAGAAAGCACTAGGACGGTGAAGAGTTATTGGAAGATGGGTGGGGTCTGGGCAGGGAACGGGTTTGAGCCGGCCTGGTATCCAACCTGTCGAGGATGCATGTGCCCTTCCTGAAACACCACGGCGGTTACAGCTGCAAGTGGACAACCTCAGGAGTTCAGGCCCGAGCCCTTCAGTGTGTGAATGCTGGCTGGCCTGCCACCCTCTTGCTGCAGTGCCCACCTGCATGACTCTGGAAGCTTGGCATGGACTCACTGTAGCTTGGCTGGCTCCTCCCCATCCTCCATACCCCTTCCCCAGAGACTCCCCAGCTTTGTCAACACACTCTCTCATGGCACTGAAGATATGAAATTTGCATTTGAGACCCTCTGTCTCCTGCGTGCCTCTCCCCAAAGTGCAGGCTCCTGACAACAGGGATCTGGTTGGTTACCTGGCCACTCTTTCGCCACCTTCAAGTAAGAAACATCACATGAGCTGAAGTCCGTTTTCCCCCAAAGAAATGCTTTATTGACAAATCACCATTATTTACTTTATGGAAAAGAGAAACCCAGGATGCAATCATTATCCCTGCATCCTGCCTTCTCAACACACCCCATCTGAGACTCCAACACCAGGGAAAGAGCATGGAGCAGCATTCCTCCCAAGGCACAGCGTGGACTGCAGCTCCCCTGCCCCCCAAGTGTCTGAAGTGACCAGCACATGCAGATACCAGGCAGCACATCACAGTCCAGCAGAGAGGACACTAAGCTGATGGCTCCTCCCCCTCGAAAGCACACACAGGCGGTCGAGGTCTCTGCCCACCAAGAGCCTGTAAGGCACAGAGCTGCCCCTCCAGATGCACCAGACATGGGGCCAGGGGTGAGGCTGCTGGGCTGTGGCAGCATCAGAGGAGAAAAAGATCTTTGTAGCTCCTGAGAAAAGGCAACAGCAGAGTCCCAGCTGACCCGAAGCCCCAGCCCTGACCTACCTGCAGGGTCTGCCTGCTGCTTGCCGGCCCCAGCATGTGGTATACCCACAGGCTGCAGCCGCTGACCTGGGAGGAGCCAGCCAAGGCTGGTTTGAGCAAGGGCAACGCCGGCCCTCCACGGAGGGGCTGGTCTTTCTCCTGCCTCCATCCCCACTGGCCAGCAGATGCTGCTGTGGTCACCAAGAGGAGAGAAGACAGTTTCTACACAGGGATGGAGTGCACTCACGAAATAAAACACAGCACTGGCACAGCCGTGCTGCCCCTTGGCTGGATGCAGGGTTTTACATAATGCTCAAAACCCACTGAAGAATCCTTGTTTGTATATAAAAACATTATAAACAAAGCATAAGGCGATGTAAGGCGTGCATTTCAGCTTGAGTCCAAAGAAATACTTTCTAACTATGAGGCTAAAGCTGCTTCGCTTAGTTTTACTTTTTGAAAAACCCATTGCATTTATAGAAAATAAAGAATTTGCTTTTGTTAAAGCTAGATTGTTAGTGTAACAATTAGGCGGCAGCTGATCATCAGCTTCTTTCTAGGTCTCAGAAAATGGATAGTTTTCCTGTTTAGCATTTTGAAATTAAACTGCAGATCAGGCAGGGCTTTCTGGATGACTCGTCCTTCTGTGACTTACGGAAAGACTTTGGAAAACAGAGCATTTTACACTTACCACATCCCCCCCTTTAAACATGCTGACCAACTAAGAGATTTCCAACAGAAGCCTGGCTTTGGCTCAGTCACCCTGGTACCATCACCCTGCCCACTCCCTGCCCTAAGGCAGGATGGCGAAATGATCTGCTGATCTGACAGAGGGGGAGGCATCTGTGGACAAGGCGTGTTCTCTGACCCATGCGACCACGTCTCCATGGGGATGGCATAATTGTCCTCCACACACACCACTCGAAGTTGCAGTTGTGGCGATGAGGGTGTGCTTATTCCGTGGCCAGGCAAAGTCGCTACAGTCTTAGAAAGGTATGTGATCGGGCAACGGTCTGTCACCACTCCCTGTTGGAGAGGGAAGGTTGTCACCACCATTCTCTCTGCCACCGACAACTTTAGACTACAGATAGGGAAAGACCAAGAGAGACAAGCATGAGACAGGGCACATACATGACAGATCCTACCTATGTCCCTCCTAAGAGTTCAAAGAGTCAATCTCTATGGGAATGTATGTAATTCATACATATGATTCCTCTGATACATGAGGAATCAGAGTAGAAAGAGCCAGGCCCCAAAGTCTGCACACTGATGCACACAGTCATGTACTGTATGACTTTCTCAAGACGACAGAAATGGAGAGCAGATTAGGGGTTGCCCAGAGTAGGGCGGGGGAAGGCAGGCTGTGGTCTCCATGGGGATGAACTGTGCTCTGTCATGACTGCAACAGCGTTCTCTCCTGGTTGTGACACTGCTGGATGTCACCACGGGAGACCGCACAGGGTACAAGGGCTCTCAGTATCAGTTCCTGTGACTGCACGTGAACCCACGTGACTAGTGATAGGCCCTGAGCCAGCATACTGGGTAGCCCAGGTCCAGGCCAGTTACCTTGATGGTCCCAACTCGGTCCTCAAATGACTTGAAGGTAGCAGAATTCCTTTAAAGAGAGAAAAAGATGTCAGTACTGTAAGGAACATGTGGTTGTGTGCCCTCCTAAATGTGAAGGGCCTTGGGGTTTGGGTCATCCTTTGGAAAGACCCTAGAGAGATCCCTAGGTCTCACTGTAAAAATATGACAAGCCAAAAGAAGGAGAGGGGGCACACACGTTCCAGAGGCTCCCCTAGGACAGAACTGAGATCAGCCACACCCACCAACTGCAGGACAGAGGATCTGCATGCCAGCAGCTGGTGAGATCCAGACTTCACGTGGGCGAACCACAGAACCCTTGACCGGACAGAGGAGGATGCTGGGCACGTGATTCCACTGCACCCTAAATGCACACATCCTGGGGTTACTGAAAGTCCCATGTGTTCTTCACACAGATCTCTCACAGAAGTTGAGCAAGAGGAAAACTAAGGCCCATTCTAAGAGCAGAGAGCGATGAGGAGGCAGAGAAGAAAGCAGGCCAGGCCCAGGTTCCCCACCCTAACCCTTCCCTGTGCCCAGGCCACCAGAGGCAGCCTGTTAGTGACCCCCAGGCATGCTCAAGGAGGGGAGGTAGCAGCTGGAGCAGATTCTTCTGGGACGACGACAGCTCTGTGGGGACTCAGGCTGCACTACAGAGAGGAGAGAGCAGAGGTGGGGGCTTCAAGCAGGAACAGGCCATGGCTCTGGCTGTTCTCAAGATAAACAGTCTCTGTAAAAAGCTTGGAGACCCCTGGCAGCCTCATGGGTGCTGGTGTGTGCAAGCCTCCCTGCCCCTTCCAGCCCAACCTGAGGGCAGCCCTGGAGAATCCTAGGTAGAGCCCAGTTTGGGCCTCACCCCCACCAGCTCTGCAGCCTAGAAGGGGTGTCTCCCAAATCTGAGCCAGAGACTGATAGGGGAAGGTGGTTCCTGGTCGGGGGTGTGGGGAATGTGCAATGAACCAGCCAGAGCCACCCCCTCCCACCGGCCTCCCAGTAGGGTCCCAGCAGGCTCAGGCAGCTATGGGGCACAGGAGCACATTACCTCATGGCCGGCATACTTATGGAGTGGCGGATGGAGTGGCTGCTGCTTGGAAGCATGGGAGGAGCAGAGAAGGAAGAGTTAAGGCAACGATAGGACCAGCTCCCCATGCAGGAAGCTGAGCCCCACCCCATGTACCAGGGAAGAACAGAGAAGCCTCACAAGCGCCCCCCTCCAACCAGGAAAACTGACCCTGGTGCCCCTTGCATGGCCCCAGAAGTGTGGCACTGTAGGGGGAAGGCACCAGGACAGGGTTATTAAGATGCCCTCAGCCTAGGCATTAAAAACATTTCTGGTGCAAAGAGCCACCAAGCATCCCATTTGATTTCATAGCAAGTCCCAGAAAAACAAGCAGGACAAGTATGAATATCAAAAGTCACGACTGTTCTGGAGTTCCTGGCCTCCAAGGAGGAGGAGCGGTTTGATCAACATGAGCTAAAGGACACTCAGGAGGCTGTCTGACCAGGGCCCAGGCACCTGAGCGCGGAAAGGAGACCAGCTCCCTGTCAAAGGCAGGACCACTCCTAGGGGGAGAGAACACGGGGACACAATGGCTCAAGGGCCAGCGTAGCCTCTCCCAGGAAGAGTCAGGGTGGGCCAATGGCTACTCTGTGAGGCCAAGTTAGAGCGGGCAGCAACAGTGCCCAGCCAGCCACACAACCAGGGGAGGAGCCCTGTACCCGTCTCGCCACTGGTGACCGCCTTGCTGTGCTGCCCCTACCATCCACACAGCCCCCTAGGGCCGGCCAGAGCCTCCCAGCCCTGAAGCGTAGATAGCCCGGCCCGGTGCATCCAGTGTCAGTCTTACCTAAAGGAGTGTGAGAAGGGCCGAGCCCTGAGGGGCAGCAGCAGGAAGAGAGAAGAGAGGCAGCATTAGGAGGGGCATCCGGTCCCACCCCAGCCCTGTGTTCGAGACTACCCCGCCGGGGGAGGACATGTGTCCCTGTCCGGCCTCTGCCCCACTCTCCCTCACACAGTTACATGAGAGACCTTTGAGTCTGACTCCACCACAGGCTGGAGAGAAGGAACCCTGAGAAACAAGCAGAGCAAGGGCGTGAGGCGCTTCTCTGCCCCCAGGGTCCGTACCTGACCCAGGACCCAGGACCCCATCAGCCTACACTCCAGCTGGGCCAGTGTGCCCCCCGCACCTCGACAGGGCCTGCAACACCCCCAAGCACTTCACGCTTTGGCTCCATCACCACGGATAACAGAAGATGACCAAAAAACCAGAACATATCCAAGGGCATCTGCTGGGGTTGGGGAGGAAGGGGCCACGGCTTCCCCCCCCTCCCTTGGTGGCCACCCCAACATGAAGATCGTTTCAGAAGTGACAGTCACATGGCCTGAGGCATCCGTTGTGCTCTGCTGGGCGGCAGGACCTACTCTGCTCGGCAGGAGAACAAGCCTCATAGTGAGAAGAGGTGCGTCTCCTATCAAAGGTCACCCAGCCAGATGGAGGCCCGACCTCACTCTTAACTGGGCCTCTGACGCTAATCCATTTCCCTGCCCCTGGAGATGCAACAAGCCCCTCGACTGGGCTGCTCCTGGACGGGCCCCTCTAGACACCCGGGGGACTGCTGTCCTGAAGGACAGAGCAGCACCTGGCCCTCAACTTGCGAAGGAAACCCCCTGGGCCTGGTTCTCTGTGTCAAGAAGTGGAGAACTTTGTCAGCTTCAAGCTCCAAACCACAGAGTTTAATGGGCCTCGACCTCAAGCCACCCAAGACTACGTGGTGAGACAACAGGGACACACGGATAGGCCCCTCAGACTCAGTTTGCATCAGCACTGGGATTCAAGAGCAAAGGCAGCAGCAGGCACATGGGGCCTCAGGATGAGACGCCAGCCAACAGGAACCGTGACCAGGGGCTGGTTCCTCCACTAGCAGGGCTCACATACGGCGGGCACAGCACCAGCCACCACATGGCCACCCTGGGTCCTGAGCAGAATGGGGCACACTGAGCTCTGTCCTCCCAGAACGAAGCCACGTGTGTGAGAACTGCCCAGCTGGCTCGCCTGCACGAGCGGTTCTACCCTCTCGCCTGACTTCCACCTAGGATGCTCTGAACACGTGTGACAGTGTGAATACTGAACGCAAAGGCATGACACCGAAAGTCAGAGAACGTTCCTAGAAAAGCACGAAGCAGACCTGTGACCTGCTTCAGGTGCTCTATCATCAGCCTGGCCCCCCTGGGAACAAAGCCAGGCCATGAGGGGCATGTGACCAGCTCACTGCCAGGCATTCCTCCGCCCAGCTCAGGTGGCCACAACGGGCATCCCACCCACCACCAAATGAGACTCGTCCAGGAGGACATGTTGAGCAGTGCAAAGCCTAGGGGAGTGATGGCCACAGGCCCTCCTGGCCGCTGTGCAGAGCCCTGCTTGGAGGTCCCCTCTTGTGTCCGAGTCACAGTCACCATGGGCCAAACTTGCATCTGAGGGCAGTCTGCAAGGACCCCTCGTGCAGGGGGAGCACCCCTGAGGCATGGACTGCCTACTGACTGTTCAGCTTCTCCAAAGGTTTAAATTTTTTCAAAATAAAGAGCTGGGGGTGAGGGAGTGAAAAGGTATGATATCAAACAATTAGGAACAAAAGGTAATCATGGCTCTGGGCACCAGCTGTCCTCTGCACAACTGGGTGGGTCCCGGGCTGGTGAGTGCCTGTGGCCCAGTGGCCAGGGCAGGGCTCCCACCTTGAGGCCCAGGAGGCAACCTCAGGCCATGAGGTGGGGAAATGCCTACTCTAAGCAGGCAGGAAGGGTGAGAAGTGAAGGGTCAGGACTGGGTGGACCCTCAACACCAAGTTCAGCAGGCCAGGCCCACAGCAACCCCAGGCCAGGCCCACAGCAACCCCATAGGATTATCAGCTATGAGGGGACAGGGCAGGGCTGGCAGCAGAACCCAGGGCCAAGTCCAGGGTTCTGGCGAGGGGGCTGACCCATGATGCCCGCTGCTCTCACTGATTCACCCCAACAACCCAGAGGAAGGCCTGAGGGGCAGCAGCAGAGCCCAGAGCAGGAAACTCAGGGTGGAGTCTGGTGTGGGAGTGTCATGGCCATCAGGCTGGGGCAGGCACTGCTGCGTGCTGGCCCCCAGTTGCCCTGGCCTGCTTCAGAGGCATTCAGGCAGCCCCCCCATGGTCTTATCCAATTCCAAGACAGACTGCTTGGTTGGGGGCCCTAGTGTGCAGCCACACGCTCTCAAGAGCAAGCCAGGCAAACACACCACACTTGTCCATGATTTGTCCAGGCTGCCACTGCCCCCAGGCCAGAATCATCTGTCCTCCATGGAACGTCAACAAGAACCACAGCCTTCACCAACCCCAAGTACAGTCACCCATGGGCACAGGGACCTCCCACACCTCACCACGAGAAAAAGGAATAGCAAAGAGGCAACCAGTAGAGGCAGGTTTGTGAACCAACCGGTCTGGGGCTGGTATGGCCACACCTGTGGGTGCTGAGAAGCACCTGAGGTAAGGGCATCTGCCCACTCTGGCAGGCTTCCTGCAGACCAGACCCTCCAATGGATCTAAACACCCTAAAACCCCACCTGCTCGGCCCAGGTCTCAGGGCAGAGGTGTCGGATCAGGGAGTCTCACCTCATGTCCCCAAGCTTCCGGCTGATGGCAGAGCCCATGGTGGACAGGGCCGCCGAGGTCTTCTGTCCCGCCTGAGACAGGGTTTCCTGGGTTTTCTTGTAGCTGGAGGGAGAAACAGTGGTTAAATGAACCAAACAGAAGGTGCAGCCACAGCCCATATGCCAGGGACAAGGCGATCAGAGAAGAGAGGGGGCGGTTGGGCCAGTAACCCGGGCCCCCAGGGAGGGGACTTGCATACAGACAGAGCAGCACTGCCAGGTCATGACTGCCCCCACCCTGCAATAACCCTGTCTTCTGTTCTTCCTATAACGCAGGCTTTCCTCCTCCCCCTGTGGAAACTCATTTCCCCACCTCCCCGACTTCCATAGCAAACAAGCCCACAGAGCCCAGGCACACAAGCCCCTAGGGGCCTCACATGGCTTCTCTTTTCTCTTCTTATCCAAGGCAGTCCTCTGAGGACATAACAGCTCGACTGCACCCACAGGGTTTGAGCCTGGCAGCTCAAACGGGCAGTGCCCAGCTGGCCTTCAGACCCCGAGCAGCCCCTCCAGCCCTCCTGTTCTATGTCTACCGTGTCCTATCTCCACTTCATGCCACTGTTCTGGCTCAAGGAGGTGGTCTTGGCACCCCGTGGAGATCTCCTGCCCCACCCACCCACAAGATGGCTTGTGACCTCAATAGCAATGGGACAGGCACCGGTGAGGTACCTGGGCCACAGGGACGGCATGGACACCCCTGGGCCAACTCTGAGCCGCCAGCCCCCACCACAAACAGAAGACACAGCAGCCTAAACCCAGAGGCTCCTGCCGAGCCAACTTGGCACCCCAAGGAAAAGAGAGCTCAACATGGCAGAGGTGCCCACCATCTCCAGCCCTCCTGGCATCCCAGGTCACAGGGGTGGGCTTGGATGGCACTGGCTGGGGGCTCTTGGCCCCCTTCCGCATCTACCCCAAACCATTGCCTGCAAGAGCCCCTGTATGAGCACCTGCTGCTCACATCCCTCAGGCCGGCCTTGTGCCTCAACCCCTGCACTCCCCATCCTGTGGGATGGCCTGGTCCAAGCACCCTGGAGGGCCTCCTCTGGGCAGTGGCCCCTCACAGCACAGCGGGGCCTGGGCCTCAAAGCATGAGCTGCTTCCCAGCAAGTCTGGAAATACCTTGAAGTCACTAAGGTGTAGAGTTTATCTTAATTTCCAGGAAGATCAGTAATTCTTGAACATACTGTTAACAGGGGGTAGAAAACAATTTCCAAAATCCTTGCTAAAGACTGTGCTTCTGGGTTTTTTTAATTCAATAATAATAAAATGTCTAATTCTCACTCTAGGCCTTAAAAAATCTGACACCCCAAAATTCCTCCCCCAGTGACAGTCTGACACAATCTCAGAATTAAAATGAACAGGAACTCAACATCCAACCAACCTGCCCAGTGACCCAAGGATCTGGACAACTGGGCCCTGGACAAGCTCCCCTCAGTGGAGGAACAGGTCTGTTCTAGGCTGCAACTGATTCACACTAAAACCCACAGTCCACACCCTCCTCTCAGAGGGTTTCCAGATGGACTGTCCTGCAGTTCCCTCCAGTGCCCCAACCCAGTGGTGCCTCCACCCAGAGCTGCCCCCTAAACCGTGGCCTGTCTTGGCGTCTCGCAAGACATGGCAACAGAAGTGGAGCGTCCAGAGGGCGACTCAGAAGGGTGCTCAGGCACTAGGGCCACTCCGGGCTACTCTGCGGGGCAGCACCCCGCTGGGACGGATGTGGTGCAGAGGCCAGGATGCGTCTGCGTTCAATAACTCAGCCCAACCTATGCTTGAGAGCACCAGGCTATACCATGCTGCTTGACTGTCGGTGAGAGGGAGGTGCCAGCGGGATGCTCCTTCTCCAGGATCCTCCCTTGGTGGGGGTCTGTCCCCACCTCCCACTAGTGGGGGCACGTGATCCCAGACTGGCCGGAGGTGAGCTCCCTGACCCCAGTGAAAGCCCAATGACTCCCATACTGGGATACCTTGTTGTTGGGCTACAAGGATGGGAAGATACAGTCCTGCCTCACTAGGCCCCCTTGACCACAGAGGAGCTGCTTGAGAACAAATTCCTGTGGGGAGGGTAGAAGGGTGACACAGGCTAGGAGTGCTGGTCAGAGCCCCAGGCGGGCAGCCTAGAGTGGCGGTTTCTCACCAGATGAGGCCTACCCCTCCTAAGCTGACACTGTCTTTAGCCGTACCTTCTGTCACCTGCAACCAAATAGGTTAATATGCCAATGAGTGACTGCAATTCATTGATTTTCACTCTAAGCACGATTTTAATTTGAACTACCTAAGAAAGGATCCCATGAGGTGATGGTTTCATGACCAATAAAGCATGGCTGCTGAATCAACAGCTGGGTTGAAACCCCAAGTGGCATCAACCTACTCACTACTGCATTGCTGTACCAAAGCCGAGCACTCAGGCTACAGACACCTCACTTCCTCCCTTCCTGGCCACGCTCCATTCACTGAAAGGGATCCACAACCACAAGAATTAGGGAAGACAGGGTGCTGGCTCCAGCCACACCATCCCCTCCAGAGGCTGTGGGCAAGGAACCCTGGTAATGGCCTCCTGCAGCCACAGGCCAGGCACCTCGAGACTGCAGAACAGCTGTCTCATGCTGTCCACCTCCTGTGCTGTCACTGCAGGGACTTCTCCAGGCCTGACAACTCTCCCAACAGATCTGGGGCTGAGGCCTCACTGCCTGATAAAGCACGTGAAAAGAGCCAATCTTGCCGGGCACACTTACAGGCCCAGAGCCATGGAGTCCCTTCAGAGGAGTCAGAACTGTGATCTGAGGAAGCAGCTCCCCAGCAGCTGGCTTTCCAGAACAGCACCAAGACCTCCCAAAACGATTCTCAGCCTCGGTCAGCACCATGAGCCTGCCTCCAGCCAGGGGCCACCCTACCAAGCCACGGCACAGGAACTCCAACTGCCAGACCCACCTGGTGCCCGGCTGCCCTCACGAGCCTAGGCTGCAAAGGCTCCATGGGGAGCCAGCCAACCTGGGCTTCTAGGCACCTCCAAGACAAGCTGGGTTGCAACTGTTTCCTTTCAGCCCAATGCAGAAGGGCTTTCTGCCCATGCCTTCTGGCAACCACAGTTCTTCCTTCTAAGCAAGACATCCCAGAAAACGATTTTAAAACACTGCACCACCCAGTTCAAAGGATATAATCAGACTAGAGTACAAATGAAGTGCCATTATCTATTTCACGAATCTCAAGTAAAATGCCAGGAGTCCTTTTGAGCCTAAGCTCTGACAGACAGAGCCACCATGAAGGTTCCATGCCCTGCTTCTTTGTGCTTCTGTGCTTGCCTCTCAGGCCAAAGGAGCTACTTAAAGATCTGACTCGCACAGCCCATGCTGTGCTGACTCCAGAGCCACCCCTCAGTGCAGGTGAAGCCCCAGAGTACCATAGCTGGAGCCAGGTCTGCAGGAGGGGAGCACCACCAGTCCGTCACCAGACTGACCCCCGCTCTGGGCTCTTATCCGAGGGACACATGTCAGGAGGGGGTTCCCAGTGCCATCTGGGAGCTGAGTGAACTTGCTTCTGCGCCTGCACTTTTCTCCAGTAGAGTTTAAAAGGGTATTTTATGTTTGAGAAGAATAAAATTATATGAAAAATAAAACAGCCAAGACACACCACAGCTAGTAAGCTGAACTGAGTGTGCTCGGCCTTCCTATCCCTGAAAGCCGTGTCAGGAGGGGAGGAGGCACTCACAGGTCTGACTGGGTCACTTTCTCATTCCACTCTCCGAGTTTCTCAGAAGTTTTCATGTAGCTAAAAACAGAAAGTCTGTGGTAAATTATTTAGAAAAACTACTTCAACGCAGGCTTCAAACTGCAGATGAAATTCCAAGGAAAACAGAAGGACCAGGGGGCAGGAAGACTGGCTCTCCAGCCTGATTCTGCTCAGGACCTGGTCAGCGGGCCAGGTGAGGCCTGGGAGGCATGGACAGGCCTGGCTAGCTCTCCTCAGGCTGAAGGCAGGCCTGCCCACTCAGCAGAAGTTGTCTCTCGGGGAACAGCTGTGAGGAGCATGAAGGGCACTGCCATGGCCCCAAACACAACTCTTGACAGCCACCTTTTGGGTTTAAAGCCTACAAGTTTCTAAGACAGAGAACTGGGTTTTTCATAAGTGAGATTTATGAAATTTGATTTGGTCTTTCAGTGGGACACCGCTTCTCAGACAATGTGAAACATTTCCCACCCACCCCACCCCGCCTCCTTGGAGAATATGTTTCAGAGGAGCCACACATCTGCACTCCCCAAATCCAGAGCTGGGTCAGAGGTTCTGGGGCCGTGGTCAAGGCACGCTCACAAGAAGGACTCATGCCCACTTCAGCAGACACTGACCTATGGGGACCACTGGAAAGCCAGTCTCATTAAGCACCTAATTGGTATTCTCTCCAATTTAGACCCTGAAACATACTCTTGTCAATTTCTGCTGGGACAACTAGCATGTTCACCACCTTTTAAAACCATACGTGCAGACTCTAAACTCTTGAGTAAACCAAATTCAGATTTGTTTGCTGCCAAGGATTCAGGGCCCCGAGAGGGCAGGTTCCAGGGGGCACACCTTATCCCCAGGACTCAAGGCCCCCTCAAGCAGGCAGACACTCACGCATTGGAGACCTGCATGTCATGCCAACTCCTGGACAGGTTTTGCTTCAGGCCCTCCAAGGTGGAAAGGCCCAGCTTCCTCTTCAGCTCACCACAGTGCCTCTCCTTGGCTGCCAGCACCTGGCGCAGAGTGACAATTTCCTCTTCCACCTGCAAAAGCACGCAGTTACCAGGCTTCAACCAGCACTAGGGCAGGAAGTGACTGACATCCTTATACATACTACAAAGAGGGTTTCTCAGAATCACATGAGAATTCTCCATTTACAGAAACATAACTTGACTTAGGAATAGTCTACAGCGGCCATCGCTTCTGTTTGTATTTGGTACCAGCACCTCAACTTTCTCTGGAGAATTGTCCTGCTCCCCTCAGCTGAATGTCTACCCACAGATGGAAAGCCAGGCCTGTCAGAGTTCTGGACTGGGTGTGTAAACACAGCAGCCCCTTTCTGTCTGGGCTCCAGGTCTGGACATAGGTAACAAAAGGTGGAAAGGTGGGCAGGCAAGCCGCATCTGCACCCAGGGGGAATTCCATACACAGAGGGAAGGAAGCAGAGCTGACAGACAGATAGATGGCCAGAGACCCACATGACAAAGAAACAACCCTTAGGACATCTGTGTTCCCAAGGTCAGCTGCAAGCCTTGGCAAAAGCCACTTACACAAGTCCAAAGAAAATTCTTTTTTGCTTAGTGTAGTATGAGTTAGACAACAGGAAAAATCTTGACAAAAAAGACAAGAACTTTCTCATGTCTTAAAGAGTGGATGACAAAAAGAAGCCTTTAGAGCCATTCTGCTTCAGATCCTCAATAGTTTCAGCTTCTACATGAACAGCTACTCTAAAAAACCATCCTTTCTTTAAAAAGTGACTGTTTGGATTAAGGCATTAACAGCCGCTTAGAGCCCTATCTGGCTAATCACTCGATTTTGCTTTAGAAAATACTGAAGAAAGAAACAATTCAAAGTCAAGGATCACCCAAGGCCAAACTATTACCAGTCACTCCAGCAGTGACACTTGGTGACATTAACTTCCCGTTTATGGTGTCATGGGCACATGGGTTTAACAGCCTGTGGACACGCAGGCTGACATTTTAACATGAGAGCGTCTCCACTTTACAATTCACCTCTGAAAAAGACATTGTGGTTTTATTCTCTAAACCAGTATGTCCTGAAATAAAGGGCAAAACACAGGCTTCCTGGGACTTCTTGCTGTTTCTCCTTTAACCTCTGCTCAATTCAGAAAGGATGGCTTCCTCTGCATTCTAAAACCTGGTCCTGGAGCCAGGTTCATTCACAAGACCAGTTCTGCTCAGACCCAAGCCTGGACCCAGGATGTTATCAGGATTGGCTTGTCTCCCAAGATGAAGCAGAGAACTGCGATAAGTGTGCTCCAGCCCCCGCCTGACTGATGCTGACAAGTGTACTTCCCCAGATTCTGGAATCTCAAGTGAATCACTATCAGGCTCTGTTATCACATCATAAAAACAAACACTCTTGGCAGTTGGTTTGAATAAAAATTATATGCAGAGACTTTTATTCTTAATTCCTATTTCTTCTTAAATAACTCTCACTTTGAAAAGATCACATGAAAAAAGAAGGAAAATGAAGATCCAGGGGCAGATACATCTGTGGGATCTTGAAAATGTCATGTTTATTCCAAAAGGGAAACCCACAGCAGATGGAGTGCTCAGAGCAGCCGCCCATGTGGATACTCCCCTCACAGAGAGCCTGCAAAGTGCCAGACACACACAAGCCAAGGCTGCAGCGGACAGATTCTGTGGGGTTCCCAGGGCAATTCCCCTGGAGCACAGTCAGCACTCCAGCGCATTTTTAGGCAGAGAGGACCGCACAGCACCCCCAGGCATACAGCCAAGACACAGCACCTTTGCAAGCTCCACCCTGAGCTCCTCGGCCTCGGTCTCCGTCAGACCCTCGACAGCAGGAGCCTGGGCAGCCACCGCTGTGTCCACAGGGACATCCGTCATAGAGTCGGAGAGCAGACCTTTGTTAGGAGAATTCAGGTTGATATCTGCCAGAGACAAAATGTGGTCAGAGTGCATCAAGTAAGAAGTCATAGACGAATAAAGTGGGCAGAGATTCCGCCTCCCCCTGGGGAGGGGGACAAGACAGGATTTGGAGAAAATGCCTTTTCTCTGAAAGGTTCTACAATGATGGTTGTGGCCACCAAACAAAAAGCAGCCACATCTCAGGCCATGTAAGTTGCTTCTTCAGGTTCCAGAAATGCTGGCACAAGGCAGCCATTCCCTAAATCTGGCTCCTCCTGTAGAGTACTCTCTTCACGGGCAGAAAATCTTTGCTACTAACAAAGCAGCTGGAGCCAACAGATCTTCCTTTTTTTTTTTTTTAAAGGAGCAGGAACTTAATACAGCTGTAAATACAGTCAGCATCATTTTCTAATCAGCTGCTCTGCCAGGGCACAGGCTGACACACAGGAACACAGTCATCCAGGCCCTGTGGGGAGTCACCAAAACAAAACCAGTTTAATTCATCCTCAACCCGCATCTCGCAGCACAGAGGCTGCAGCAAGGCACAGGCGGAACACTACCTCACATACCTTGCTACATCCAGATCAGGTTCAATCCCTGTATCAAATGTTTTTTTTCATATTAAATGCATTTTCCTGCATGAACTAGAGGTTTACAAGAACAATAGGTCTATATCAGTTCTCAATTCAAACACATGACCACCGTTTAGTATGTTGTACAGTCAACACTGAAAACATCTTCCTTTTTGATCAGCACGTTCTGTGAACAAACAAGCTCTGTATGGTATTTGGCACACTTAAAAGTAAACTAAAGGGAATTCTCTGGTGGTCTAGTGGTTAGGACTCCGCTTTCACTGCAGAGGGCCTGGGTTCAGTCCCTAGTTGGCGAACTAAGATACAAGTCAATTGGCTTGGCCACGTAAATATATAAATAAAAAAGCATAAAGGTTGCAAAGAAATAAAATTGTCTTAAATTGCAGATATGACTATCTACTTTAGAAATCCTAGAGTCTGCTAAAAATAAAATGCACTTAAAAGCAAAGAAGCTCTATTTAGCTGGCTGTGTCATTCCCTTCACATGTCCACACAGCTGGAGTCAGGCACTTCTATGGTGCTCTAGCGATGCTCACTAAATTAGGCGTGTTTTGTTTTCTTTTAAATCAATTGACCCAAATTTTTAACTCAGATCAACCAATATGGTTTTACTTACATCACTTGTATCTGCTATGTTGAACCTACTTAACTCTTAAATTCATTAAATAAAGTCTTTACAACTTTTCTATTTTTAAAAACCAACGCTCACAGACAGGTAGTGTCTACCTATAAATCTAAAACTGGATCCCACGGATCACCCCCAGATGAAACTATACACTCACCAATCATGCTGGGCACTGCCCAGTCACTGGGGAAGACCCCCTGACTTACAGAAGACCAAGGCAGGAAAGTGTCCTACCAAAGGAACTACAGAGAACAAGCACTGACTGGTGCAGTAGGCAACACTGGGGGCTAGCCCCTCACCTGGGTGAGTCGCAGTTCAGCCTGTATAATCATCTGCAAAACGGGGGTAATACAAGGACCAATCTAAACAGGTTATTCTGAAATGGAAAAAGATCTCGGAAACAGACTTGGTATGGTGTCTGGCACATAGCAGGTGTTCAGTAAGTGTTTTCTGTCGTTCTTATGACCAGAACCCAGTGCATGTAACGAATTCTAACGTTTAATTAGTATGCCCATACAGGTCAAACAGTAGAAGAACATCCTGAAATTATCCAGTAAAGTTACATCAATGTAGTTTTAATCACCACACCCTCTAGAGCTCCAGGATGGAAGACTGACTTGTATCACGTCCTCAAAATCTCAAGCTTCTGGGCCCGCTCCACACCCGCCGCGTCCACCTCAAACTGGTCTGGGATGTCTGTTCCGGAAAGAGGCCTGGTATGCTGGGTGTGCCCCTGACTCACTGCACCCGTCCTCCTCGAGACAACTCAGAGGTAGGCTGGGCTCCGAGCAGTGTTGCCACCCAAGGGGCGCTGCGCCCAACGAGAGGGCGGCGTTGCCTCCCCTCCCCCTCCCCCCGCCCCGGCGCCGCTCGGCACCTCGGCCAGCGTCCAGGACCGGATGGAGTGTCCCCAAGGGCCATGCGCAGGATCTGAGGGCGGCCCGCCGGGCAAGCGTTGGGCGGGGGTGTAGTGACGAAACCCAAGACTCAGGGGCGACGCAAGGGCGCCGGGTAACCAGTGCTCGGAGCAGTCCCAGCCGGGGGCGGAACGCCTGCCTGCAGCAGCTTCTAGGCCAGGCGCCTGGGAGCTGAAGAGGGACAGCGGGGTACGAAGGCGCAGGCGGAGAGGCCCAGAGCCCACCAGGCGAGGCGAGGCCCACACGTACCTTGGCCGGCGGAGTCCATGTTTAGATGGCTACCCGGCTGCAGCTGGCGTTGAGACCCGGTTCGCGGGCGCAGTGGGAGCCAAATGGGCCGCACCAGGTGTAACTCGCCGCGTACACAGCAGCCAGCGGAACCTCCTCAGCAGCCGCGGGTTACGAAATCAACAGCGCGACGACCCACTTCCGCTTTGACGTGCGCTCCGCCCTCGCCCCGCCCCCTACGAGCAGTGTCCAACGAGAGAGTGTTTTGGCCCCGTCCCGCTTCAACCTGATTGGCCGAGGCTGCGGATGATGTCGGAAACAGAGGTCGATCCACCAGCGAGACATACAGGTAGAACGGTCTTGAGGAGCTCGAGGAAGGTGGGAAGTGGGAGGACCGTGCTTCATCGGGCTATGAGAGTCTGGAGCTGGGCATGTTGGAGGTCCCCAGCCTGTTTGCCACTGCCAGCTCACTTACTTTGGCGGGTCAGACTGAGGCCGCTCTGAGACCTGACCCCCTGACTTTGGGATTCTTTTTCGAGTCCTTCCTTTCTGTAGAGATTTTTAAGCATATGGGGATTGCGCGTGGAAAAAGGCATGACCACCTGTTCCCTCTCCGGGCTGGAAGCGCCCACCCTCGGCACTGTGTTCTCTTACTTCCTTTTGACAGCGACCCGGTGAGCCAGGTGGGGCCCTCACCCTTACAGATGAGGAAACTGAGGCCAGAGTTACTTGCCATCACTCAGCTAGTTGAGTTGCTTCCAGATGACTCTGGAGAAGAGTTTCCTAGATTTGTCAAAGGAGAGGTATATAGCCATTAGGCAACCCGGTCCCACTAAAACAAGTCCCACAACTACCCTTCTTTGGCTACCTAGTTGCCTCTGCAAGCAACCATTTAGTGGTATTCAAACCCTCAAGGATCTGACCTTTCTGGACAGCATTCCACCTAACAGCCAAGTCACTCTGCATGTACTGATCCCTAGGAAGGAAGCCCCTTCCTTTACCTGGGTAACTCTGATTGTCTCAGTTCAAAGCTCACCTCCCCACAGGTCTTCCTGGTACTTTAGGTCACCCTAGTTACCTGCCTCTGCCTGCACTGGCCCAGGTGCATCCAGGCCAGGTCCTGCTCTGCTGCTGTCAATTATATGCCTGCCCCACTTACCTTCTTTCAGTTTTTCCAGTTTCTAGCTGAACCCACCCTGGCCAGCTCCTATCCCCAGTGGTTGGGAACAGCTGGTAGTCCCTGCTTCATGCAATTTAGGGGAGGTGGTAAGGAAACAACTGTATTACAGATGGTGGTGGGCAGAGGGCCTGTCTTTCATTTTGTATGGCATCCCTGAGCCAGGAACAAAGCAATGAGTGGTCAGTCAGGTATGTCTGTAGTCCCACTAGGACATGCTACTTACTCTGAATCAGTGGTTCCAAGGTGAACCCCATCCTGTAGAAGCCAGGAGTGGGGTAGAGGAACCCTATGAAGCAGCAGCATTGTACTTGCACTCCTGAGGAGTGCCTTCCAAAGCCAATGTCCTTTCATAGTTACGAGCGACTTTCACAGACCCTTCAACATGCATCTTTCCCAATCATCCTGTAACCCAGGCCAGGTGAAGGACGCCTCCTGGCATCCCACAGCCTGTGTTCCCACCATCCTCTCCAGGTGTCAAAGCATCCATCACACAGGGTTGCCATAAATTGGGTCAGGTTAATCTTTGCATTCCCTTTACCAGCTGGGAGCAGATTGGAACGGTTCACAAGTGTTGGAGAGAAAAAGAGACAGGAGAGAGGGAACACCCCAGTGAGCGAGAGAGTGCAAGATCCCTTTGCACTCCCCCACCCTCCGCCAGACACCAGGTCGGGATCCAGGGCAGGGCCAGCTTTACTGGTTTGGGGTGGGGGTTGGGAAGGGACCTGCAGAATCATCGTCTACAACCTCCAGGGCAACTGAAAGTCCTCGGGTTCCAGCGGACTGCAGTGGGTCGCCTCCACGTTTTTGAGGTGCTTGCGCGCCAGGAATAGCGCGAGCTGCCGCCGCCGCCGCGGGCTCAGGCCCTGGCCCACTAGCCAGGGGAAGGCTAGCCCATGCGACCCCCAGGTCTCCTCGTCCTCCTGCTGGTCCTCGCAGCGCGTGAGGTAGGAGCGCAGCAGGGATAGGCACCATTCGTCGTCCACGCGGTAGCGCGCATAGAAGGCGGCCTCTTGCGCCAGGCTGCCGGCGCGCAGCCAGCGGGTCACGATAGCTAGGCCCTCGCGCGCCATCACAGCGGGGTAGCGGTGCTGCAGCAGACGCAGGAGCAGCTCGTTGCCGCGGTTGCCCTCCACGACGCCCGACGGCAGGGGGCGCAGGTGGCCCGCGGTGCTAACCACGTCGTCCTGTGTGCGCCGGAGCAGCAGCACCGGCCCAGGGTAGCGACACAGCTGCTCGGCCACGTTGAGATTGAAGTGCTCACGCACCGTGCGCACCACCAGCCCTTTCCAGCTGTGGGGCATGACCTTCAGTGCCAGCGGCACGAGATCGTCGAAGGTGGCATCAAGCACAAGCGCGCCCAGCTCCGGGTACGTCATGGTGGCCCACGTGGCCGTGAAGCCACCAATAGACCAGCCATAGACCACCACGTGTGCGGGCGGGAAGTGCAGGCGGTGCAGCGCGTACTTGACCACCACGTCCATGGCATTGGCATCATGCTGAGGGAACGGCGCGCCCGTGCTGCCCCCGAAGCCCGGGTGGTTCCAGCCCAGCACCGAGTAGCCGGCCTCCAGTGGCGCCGATAGACAGCCCATCTCGTAGAAGCCGGCGTTGCCCTCGCAGCAGATGACCAAGCGCAGGCCGCGGCCGTGGCTTCCCGGGTGCTGGCGGCGGTCCATGAACATGGTGTCGATCTCGTTGCCGTCACAGGCCACCAGCTTGGCGCGCCGGCCGCGGTAGCGCTCCACTAGGCGCTCCTGGCCTTGCTGCAGCAGCGGCAGCAGCGCACGCGTCATCAGGAACATGGAGCCGGGGTACACAAGCCAACGGCCCAGCGAGTGGGCCAGCGCGTAGCTGGCGAGCTGGCTGGGCAGCTCGCGGATCTGCTGCAGGAGGCACTGCGCCTGGCTGCGCGCCGCGCGCGGCAGCCGAACCGGCGAGTCCTCGCCCAGCGCTGCGCCCCGCAGTAGCCACACTCCCGCAGCGGCCGCCGCGCACGTCAGCGCGCGGTGACTGCTGCCGCTCCCGGCGGCGGCGCGCACGTCATCCCAGCGGAAGTCCACCGGCCAGCCTCGGAAGTTGTAGGTGTAGTTGGCTGTCAGGTAGATCTTGAACACGTGCACCAGCGCTTTCACGAAGCAGACCACGCACATGGACACGAGGCCTTGAGTGCTGACCGAGCCCTAAGACCCAGTCGCCGGCCCGGGGTCGCGGTGGCGGTGGGAGGCCCAGGCCCGGCCCAGCGGGCGGCGGCAGGGGTGGGCGCGCCCTAGGCCGCCTCAGGCCGTCTCTTTGGGGCTTGGGCCCCGTGGCTTTTGTGACCTGGGCCCGTCGGGGCCCAGGGAAGTCGGCCTCTGCCTGGCTCGGACCAGCTTTGTGAGTCACCGTTGCCTGGGGAGAGACCCGTGATGGGTGCACAAAGGGTTCGAAGGCGTGGTGGACCGAGTTCTGCCCCGCCCCCCGGGACACAGCCTCAGAACCTCGGCGCAGCCACACCCTCAACAGGCCTTTTCTGACCCGAATCTCGAGATTTCATTAGCCTCTCACCTAAGGGCAAGCCCACCTCCACCCAAGCCTGAGCAGCGCCCCGCCTCCTCCTCCCTGAACTATAGGTGGACACACAGGTCGGAAATCGACAGTGCTGACCTCTTCCTGGGTCTCACTGAGAACAATGCAGGGCCGCCCACCACCTTGAACCAGCTTGCGGTGGGAACCACCCGCCCTCCTTCCCCCAAGTACCCACCCTGGTGGGAGAGGGACCAGAGGCAGGAGGAAGCAGCCCTGGGGATCAGGCTGTGAGTCTGAAAAGGCTGCATGGGCCCCGGCTCCCCCACAAGCAGGGTGAGGGAGAGGGGAGTGGGTTGGGGGAGCAGTTCTCTGCCCAGCACTCCAGGGGCAGGGGCAAAGCTCATGAAGTCCCTGGGGCAACAGTGGAGGCTGGCTGCTGGGGCTCTTTGCTCACTGCCTGTACCCCGGCTCTCCGCACCTTCTTTCCCAGGAAGGGGTGAGTCCAGGCTGGAAACCCCCGCCTGTTCTGCATCCTCTTTCCACTGGTGCCTGCAGAGGCAATGACCTTCTCCAGGTGGGTCCTTCCTGGCCAGTGTTCCTCATTTTGAGCCCCCGGTTGAGCCCTCCTCCCCCAGAAACCACCCCACAAGCTGTCCCTTCCTCTTTTCTGGAGGGCTTTATTGGGTTCTCCTTTCTGTCCTGCACCAGTGAGAGCTGGCCCACCTGATGAGGGTGAGACAGAGTCCCGGTGGGCAGGGAGGCAGGGAAGAGCCAGGCTCCAGGGGTGCCTTCAACAGTTGCATGGATCTAAAACCCAGCCCACTCCTTGGAACCCAGGAGGCCCAGAGCCCAGCCCTCTGGGGAGGGGCTCCAGGCCCAAGTTCGCTCTGCTTTAATGCTCTGTGCAGCTGAGTTGGAGGCATTGCTGGCCCAGTCAGCCCCCACCTGGCTTGGGAAGCAGAGCTGAGGATTACTGCTGTCCTTTGGGGTTTGTGGGCAGGAGGGGTCGATGGGCAGTGAGTGAGCTGAGAGGGTTGAATGTCCATCCTCCACCCCCATTGCCAGGTAAAATACAGAAAACCCAGTTAAAGTTCAATTTCAAGCAAACAACCGAAGCTTTCTGAGTATAAGTATGTCCCAAACATTGCATGGAACATACTCATATGAAAATGTTGCTTATCTGAAGTTCAACTCTAACTGGATATCCTGGTTTTTTGCTAAATCTGGAAACCCTACCCCCAGGACACCTCCCCCCAGGCTCTGAGGTCCAGATCTTCCTGATCATCCAGCTCCTATCCCACTCTGGGCTATTTCACTCATCAGTTAGGTCCTGAGACCCAAGAGCGTGGCCCAGGGTCTACTGTCCCCCTTGGCAAGGGCTCTGCTCCTATTCCTTCTGCCCTGTAACCACCTCGCCTCTCTCCTGCATCTTGGGTGGCAGCAGGGGCAGTGGGGGAACCTGGGTCAGGTGATGGGCAGAGCGTCTGGGGGATGGGTGGTCCTGGCCGTCCTGAGCTGTCCACCCGGCCCTGAGGTC